>NC_056732.1:1584199308-1584280773 GCF_019279795.1 Protopterus annectens | reverse complement strand
GTAAAGCGCTGGGTCTGTTCACATGACATACTGATTCAAACTGAAAATGTAAATTCCACACCAGCCATTTATAGCATTAAACATCCTAAATCAATTAACTTTTAAAGCTATATTATCTACATTTAATAATCTATACAAACTTAATAAATATTTGTGTTGTGTTAAATACAATTAAATACAATTAAAAAATTAGAACAAATAAAACTTAAATATGTTAAATTTGAGACAAATAGATAAAACAGGTATTCATAACTTTCTCTCCTTATGCTTTTAAAATGGGTTGCAGGGACAGGTGTTCATTAATACCTGGGAGTTCAGTGGCATTCAATGTTAACTGCCAATACAGTTCTTTAGATTGTATCTCGTTGCCCCAATCACCTTCTCTCATATTATGCCTGACTGTCTAAAATTCCGAACTTAAAACAAAGATAATTCGAACAAGATTGTGAGTGCTTGTATATGGCATTATTCTTCGTCTGTCTCAGTGGCATAGAGATGTTCGTAAATTCTCACCCTAAGGGGTCTCTGTCTTTCCTAAATAGAAATAATTGCACCCTTGACATACACTAATGTACACTACACCTTTCCGTGGCAGTTACCCCCTGCCAGTTTCACTCTGTGGGTTATCTCTTAACTCACTTCCCAACTTTCCAAGATGTAAACACACTGGTTACATCTACCGCATTTGATCTGTTGTGGAGAGCCTGTGTGTTTTCAGGTGCTCTAGCAAATATTTCGGATTCCTATCCACTTTGTTAAAAAATGGACCTTTCCCCTAAGGAATTTATGAATTCTTAATTCCCTTCCATTATCACCCAATTTTTAGGTAAAATCCTCTGTATCTTCCTACTAAAGGGACTGAACTCAATCACCATTGAGTGTGTAAACCTATCATTCTTAACCCCATCTCGAGAATTACCAACTAATTGTCCTTGAACCAAAAACGGTGGGTGTATCTTGTACCTCATCCCGCCAACACCTCTCTTTCGAGGCTCAAAACCCAATCTTCTGGGTATCCTCTACTTACAAACATTTGGGTGAGTTGTGACAGCTCCTTTTTAAACCCAACCAGGGTTGAACACATCCTCGCTCCCTTAATCATTTGTCCACGAACCAAGTTCCTTTTAGTTAATAAAGGGTGCTGACTCTCAAACCTCAGGAAGCTGTTAGAATATGTAGGTTTGCGTTGAACCCTTGACATACAAACTCTCAATTCCATATCCTTGGTCAAACTAACGTATAAATAATCTGTACTAGGACTATATGTGTGTGTAAATTTGAAAAAATCACAGACATTGTTAATGTAATTAAAAAAAATCTAACTACTTCTGAATCTCCTTTCCATAGAGTAAGCAAATTGTCCAAATAACGTAAATATAAAATCCAATGTTCTGAAAATTTTGATCCAAAAAATGAACCGCTTCTCCCACATGGTCGTCTCTAAGTTGGCAAAAATCTTAGCACAACTAGATCCTGTTGCCACACCCCTTAACTGTTTATAAAATTCCTCCTCAAACATAAAATAACTTTTTCAGAATCAGTTCAATAATTTCCATCACAAAATTGATGATACTCGCACTCAATTTACTGTGTTCTTTAAGTGCTTCGTGAAAGAGTTTTATACCTATATCATGTTGAATGGACCCAAACAGGTCCACCACATCTGTGGTAGAGAGTCCAGTAGTGTCATTAAAAAATTCATGTCTGACCCTGGATAAAAAAATCTCATGAGTCTTGTAACACACAACTAGTACTTTTATTTAACAATAGGTCAATAAAGACGCCCAATGAATGTGTTAAGTATTCTGTGCCACCACAATGTCTATATGGGGGAGTGTTTAATATTTTTTGTGCACCTTCGGTATTCCAAACACCGTTGGAATATATGGGTATTTATTCTGCAGGAAGTTAAAAAGCTCTTCGTTTATAACATCCTGTAGTAAACTATCTTCTAATAACATTTGTAACCACCTTTGTGAAACATTAACCTCATTAATAGATGCTGCTGAATATTTATCCGTGTCTTGTAGCAAGCTTGTAATATCATTTACATAATCCATACTTTCTGCCAAAACAATTCCTTCCCCCTTATCCGGCTTTATTACACGCAGGGTATTTGATTCTCTCAGGTAGTTCAACAGTGTCATGTCTTCACTTAAGTTATAATAATTGCTTTTAAAAACTTGAAACTTTCGGAAAATCTCCCTAGTACACACCTTGTCGTAATGAGCCAGGACTGGGTTCAGAGGTGGATTGAAAAGACTTTTTTCTTAAATCTATTTGTTGAAATAACATTTTCATTCCCAGTGTCCCTAAAAAATAACTGAAGATTCAATTACTATTCCTAGTGTTTTCAGTAGGAGAACTCTGAGGTTTCTCATTACCTCTAAAATACTATGAGCTTTTACAGAATGAATTTCCAGAACCTACATCCATTCTTCCAGTTCTGTCAGCTTTGGAGGATGTGTGTGTTAATGTTTTAAGGTTTCTTGTTTCTCAATCAGCTGCCCCTAAAAAGGCAGATAGAATGTATGAAGTTCCTCAGTCTGTGTTTGTACACTCCTCCCAGACCTGATCCAGCAGTTAAAGCTTTAGTTAATTCTTCAGCTGCTAAACACTTATGTCCTAATTCCCGTAATACTCTGATAAGAATGAGAAGGTTCTTGATATGTATGGGAAAAGTGTATACTTTTGCATCTTTGATGATCAGACTTTTAAGATGTTCTTCATTCCACATTGCTGCAGTCCTAACTATTGGGTAGTCCGCTGTCCAGTCGGCCCGAATACCAAAGTATATGGCTGACGTCGGTCAGGGCGCATTAGACTGACGTCAGTACGTCAGGGTACTAATGCGCATGACCGACGTCATATCCTCAGTCTTTTTTGCCGCATGGTCTGATGCAGAAGCAATTTTGCGAGTGCAGGTTGGCGTTCTGAAAGTTTCTGAAGTCAGAGTTTCAGACCGAATCAAAGTTGGCTAAGTACCCCGTTGGGGAATATTTTGTTTTTTTCTTGCCTCAGTATTTAACCGGATGTCAGAAAAAGTGAATAACTGTATTTCTTGTGGGAAACAGATACCTCATAGGGATTACCATACTTTGTGTATACCTTGTTTAGGGCCTGAGCACGACGTTGTTGGATGCCGCTCTTGTGCTAGATTTAACAAACGCACTATTAAGAGAAGGTTAGACTGTGCCAGGTTAGTTTTTGGGAAGCGTTGTAATTATAAAATGCCGTCGGATGCTCCGCCGCTTCGCCAAAAAGCGCAAGGACAAAGCAGCAAAGCCTAGAGTGGAAGAACCGACAGTCCCGGACGCCGGTTCTTTAGAAGGCTCAGTGGAGCCGGAGGTTCTGCCAGGAGTTTCTTTGGAGTCTCAGGGAGAGACTTTACTGTTACAGGATGTGTCCTCTCAGGAAGTAGGCCAGGCTGAGGTGGCTTCTCAGGTGGCTGTTCTTCCCTCTCTTCCTAAGGTGGTTAGAGCCTCCCCTTCTGTTTCCAAGGCTTCTTTGAGAGGCAGGCCAAGTTTAGCTTCAGTGGGGGTTTCTCCTAGTGCTTCGGGGTCTTTGCCTAAGAAACATATGCTTAAAATGGCAGAGGATTTGATTACTATGATTAGAGGTTCTATGCCCCCTCCTGATAAGAGGCCTAGGGTGGAACCTGAGTTTGAGAGTTTTGAGCAATGTTCGGAGGCTTCTGAGTCTTCGGCTGAAGACTTGCAGGAGTATCCTCCTTATTCTGATGTGGATGATTCTACTCCTTCAGCTTCTCCTCCTGAGGATTTTTCATTTTCAGAGACTCTGCATTCCATGAGGGAGCATTTTAAATGGGAAGGTCAAGATTTCTCTGATTCCAGGAAGAGGCTTAGGGAATTCTTGTTTTACCCCAGCATAGGCCTTTAGCTATACCTCCTGTTCTGAATGTGGTGGAAGATGTTGCAGAGGCTTCCCTGAATCCTGATTCTTTGCCTCCTGCCCCAGTTAAACCGGATAGGTACTATAGGGTGCCTGAAGCTCATAAGTATCTTTTAAGAGTCCTAGGGCAGACCCGAAACTGTCTCTCAGGGGCCTAAAGGTGTGAAGGCCTCTGTTGTTAAAAATCCTGTTCCTCCTGATAGAGGCAAGGGCTTTGGATAGATGGGGAAAGAAAGTGTATACTTCTTCCACTTTAGCCATGAGGGCTTGAATTGTCAGTTTCACATGTTAAAATATCAGAATTATCTCCTTTCACAATTGAAATCTAAGGTGGATGCTCTGGCAGAAGGTATTGAGTGTAAAGAGTTGCAGGATTTAGTTCATGTGTCTGAACAGGTGGGTAAACATTCCTTGCAGTGTGGTTTTGATGCTGTGCAGGCCTCCTCGAGGGTGGCTGCCACTGGTTCTGTTCTTCGTAGGCACGCCTGGTTGAGGGATCAGAATTTAGCTGAGCATGTTAAAACAAGGATTTTGGATGCTCCTTTACAGTCTGATGTGTTTGGTTCGCCTGTGGAAGCAGTTTTAAAGAAAATGGAGGACAAGGCTAAGTCTATGCAAACTGTTAAGGATTTTTTGCAGGTTCAGCCTCCGAAGTTTAGTAGAAATTGGCCTACTAAGGGATGGACATATCCTGCTTATGATTCCCAGTCTAGGGGTAGGTCTAGACGTGGTAGGGGCAGAGCACAAGGTTCTTTTAGGCCTAGAACAGGGGGTTCACCTGCTCAGTCTTCTGATGAGGGCAGGGGTCAGTCCTTTCGTAAACAGACCCAATGACCTACCTTTTCAGCTGCCAGTACATTCTCGCCTGGCAGCACCTTTGGGAGGAAGGCTAGCTCTTTTCAAAGAAAACTGGGATTTAATTACCCAAGACAGATGGGTTTTGGATATCATTCACCACGGTTACAGGTTTTATTTCCATACCTTGCCTCCTTTCAAAGGCATGCCAGACATTCCTCCTCTACAAAGAAAAGAGGCTCACAAGCAAATTTCTCTGTTGCTCCAAATAGGGGCCATTCAGCCAGTTCCTGTGCCAGAAAGGGGCCTAGGATTTTATTCTCGCCTGTTCCTAGTACCGAAGAAGGGGAACACGTGGAGACCAATTTTGGATTTGTCTATCCTCAACACTTATCTGGACATTCCCAAGTTCAAAATGTTGACGTTACAACAGCTTTTACCTCTGCTGGGCAAAGATCACTGGATGGTAACTTTAGATCTCAAGGAAGCTTACCTTCATGTGCCTATCAGACTAAGTTGCAGGAAGTATCTGCGTTTTCGAGCTGGAAATTCTCATTATCAGTTCTCTGCATTGCCCTTTGGCTTATCGACTGCGCCCAGAGTATTCACAAAGGTTCTGGCTCCAGTGATAGCTTACTTCAGGTTAAAAGGAATTCAAATCTATCCTTACTTGGACGACTGCCTGATTCTGGCTCAAGAAAAGGAAGACCTTTTACAGCATTTGGAGTTTGTGATAGCAGTGCTAAGATGCCTAGGGTATTCTGTGAACGAAATAAAGTCCAGTCTAGTACCCTCTCAAGACATGTGCTTTCTGGGTGTGAGACTGAATACAGCAGCCCAGATGGCCTTTTTAACCCCGGACAAACAAAAGAATCTTTCCAGTTACTTCCATCACCTATCTCTTCAGTCCGGGCTGACTGCAAGGACAGTCCTTCAAGCCTTAGGGTTCATGGCATCTTGTATTCTGGTGCTTCCCAATGCCAAACTGCATATGAGGAAGCTGCAATGGTATCTCAACAATGTATGGACACAGCACTGCCAGGATTTGGACACTGTCATTCAAATAATACCTTGCATTCAAAAGGAATTTTGTGGTGGGCTCAGGAATGTCACCTAAACAAGGGACTCTCTGTGACCCGCCAGAGGCGAGTCAGATTCTAACGACAGATGCCTCAGACATTGCTTGGGGAGCTCATCTAAATGGAAAGTGGATACAAGACAAGTGGCCTGCCAGACTACAGCATCTACATATCAACATGAAAGAGATGTTAGCAGTCCAGTTTGCATTAATGGCTTTTAAGGAGTTACTTCTTCCAGGGCAGGTGTTGATTCTAACAGACAACACAACTGTCATGTGGTACATCAACAAACAAGGGGGAACACATTCTTACCCGTTGTGCAGGCAAGCAATGATTTTATGGGAGACTGCGCTCAGCTTGCAACTAACTCTTCAGGCAAGGTTTCTGCCGGGAGCACAGAACTCCTTAGCAGATGTGTTAAGCAGACAAATCATGGATCCCCACGAGTGGAAACTGGATCTTCATGTATTTCAAAAATTGACTGTCATGGGGAACTCCAGACATAGATCTGTTCGCTTCTCCACTAAACCACCAGCTGCCAAAGTTTTGCACAAAGGGGTTTCATCACACAGCTTGGAAAGTGGATGCTCTGTCTTTCAGTTGGAAAAATCTTCATGTGTATGCCTTTCCACCTCTGCCTCTTCTCCCAAAGGTGCTCCTAAAGGTCAGACAAGACAAGCCAAGGATGATTTTAATAGCTCCAGATTGGCCTCGGCAACACTGGTACCCATTACTGAGGAGTCTGGTAAGGAAGCCTCCATGGCCTTTACCTTTGATTCCACACCTGTTGTCTCAGAGGGACGGTCACCTGCTCAATGTCAAGCTTCACTCTCTTCATCTAACAGCCTGGCATATTCTGTTTTGAAACACAGCAGGTCTCAACTTCCTCAACAAGTTTTAAATGTGATTATGGAAGCCAGAAGACCTAGTACAAGGAAAGTGTACGCAGAAAAATGGAAGAGGTTTTTATTTTGGAGTGCAGCAAACAATTTGGAGATTTCTGAGCCTAATTTGAGTGTGGCTCTTCAATATCTTACTGAGTTATTGGACAAAGGTTTGTCTTTCTCTTCCATTAAGATTCATGCTGCAGCAATTTCAGCTCACTATGATTGTGACCCACCATTGTTTTCGCATCCTTTGTTCAAGCAATTTCTTAGAGGGGCAAAGAATATAAGACCCCCACGTAGAGCTCCTACTCCTGCTTGGGATCTCAATTTTGTGTTGGAGAAACTTACTCTACAACCTTTTGAGCCTGCGGCTACTGCTGAATTGAAATATTTGTCATGGAAGACTGCTTTTTGTTGGCCATTACTTCTGCAAGAAGGGTTTCTGAATTGCAGGCCCTTATGGCGGTAGAGCCTTTTTTGATTTTTCATAAGGATAGGGTATCATTACGTACTAATCCTTCCTTTATGCCTAAGGTGGTTTCTAGTGTGGCTTTAAACCAAACTATTCATTTGCCTACTTTTTATGCAGACCCCCAAAATAAAGGGGAAAAGATTTTGCACACTTTAGATGTACACAGGCAATTGCGTTATTATTTAAGCAGGACTAAGGATTTTAGGCAGTCTCAGCAGTTTTGTTTCTTTTGCTTTGAGTTCACAGGGCAAGCCTGTGTCAAAACAAACTATTTCTAGGTGGATTGGGTTTTGCATTGCATTTTGTTATTCCCATCATGGCAAGGAGATTCCAGCTGGGATTAGGCCTCATTCCACTAGGGCTACTGCCACTTCAACAGCATTTCTAAGGGGTGGCAACTAAGGATATTTTGGAGGCAGCTACTTGGAGTTCAGTGCATACTTTCTCTAAGCATTATCACCTTCCTCTCTACTCTAAGTCTAGGGCTGGTTTTGCCACAGCTATTTTGCAAGGCATGTTGTCAGCTCCTGCTTCCTTATGATTTGCCAGCCTCCCTTACCTCTGCTTTGGGATTCTACCCAATAGTTAGGACTGCAGCAATGTGGAATGAAGAACATAGTACAGTTTTGTACCTACCATAAATGTAGATGTTCGAGGATCCATATTGCTGCAGTCCAATTTACCCTCCCTCCTTCCCCTCTGTGTTTAGGGGTGGTTGTGTAGGTGAGGTTATATTCTGGTAATTTTGTATTTATTGTACATATTTTTGGTGCAGGTATGTTTGGAGTTTTTTTTTTTTTGGTTTTGGCCTTGTCTTTTTAGGGTCTTCTGACATCTGGGTCAAGAAAAGACTGAGGATATGACGTCGGTCATGCACATTAGTACCCTGACGTACTGACGTCAGTCTAATGCGCCCTGACCGACGTCAGCCATATACTTTGGTATTCGGGCCGACTGGACAGCGGACTACCCAATAGTTAGGACTGCAGCAATGTGGATCCTCGAACATCTACATTTATGGTAGGTACAAAACTGTACTTTTCTTTTTAACTTTTGATTTAAAAGATGTTTTATCACTTTCATATTCATCCTGAACTTCTGACATTTAAAAGGTTTAGTGTGTCTGGTTCACTTCATTTCTCTGCCTTACCCTTTGGACTGTCCTCTGAGCCAAGAGTGTTCACACGGTGTTGCTCCAGTTACAACTGATTCCAGGTTACAGGGTATCTACATTTTCCCATATTGA
The DNA here is from genome assembly GCF_019279795.1 of Protopterus annectens. NCBI lineage: Eukaryota > Metazoa > Chordata > Ceratodontiformes > Protopteridae > Protopterus > Protopterus annectens. The sequence continues at coordinate 1,584,272,382 of NC_056732.1, read as the reverse complement.
GACCATAAGTAACTTGATGTCAAAGTCATGGAATTGAGAAATTTTCTTCCACACATCTTGGTGAGCTTAGAATTCACACAGCTTCGGATCCAGTTCTCTAGAACCTAAACCTCTCTCTCATTTGAGGATGGCCATCAAAACAATCTTTTTTACCAGCAGAAGTGTTTTCCATTCAGAAATGAGATTTTCTGACAATTGTATCTTCATTAAAGGTCCAAAAGTGATTGTTCCAAAGTCCTTACAACATGAGTATGTTAAGATCTTACATTGTGGCCATCCAGGCACTAACTGTACCAGAAGAAGTGAGAGGACTGGTATTTTGGACTTGTATGTCGAGATAAATACTTTCATCTTGTTTAGTGTGCAATAGTGCAAAGCTGCATCAGCAAAAGGAACCCACTTCAGTTAAGCCATATTCCTGAACTACCTTGGTCGACAGTAGCCACAGATATTTTCGAGTGGAAAGTTAACATTGCTTGGTGTTAGTAGACTCTTATTCTAATTGGTTCAAGACTGACCTATTTCCTAACTTCCAATGCTGTCATTACGAAGTTGGTGACATTTTCCTGTCCATGGTAGTTCGCATAAAGTTGTTTCTGATAATGATGCATAGCTTACAAGTCCGCAGTTCAATTTGCAGAAGCATGCAAATTCATATTACAAGTAGTCCTAAATACCCTCAGTCAAATGGTTTGGTTGAACGTACAGTTTGAAGTGCAAAACAGCTGTTAGAAAAATCCAGAGATGACTATACTTAAGTGTTTCTAAATTTGCTAAATCTGAGAAACATTTCTCATGATCATCTTGGTTCACTTACTCTTAGACTTATGTAGAGGCAAACCAGAACCACATTACAAATCAGCAGTAATTTATTGGTTCTATGTGCAAAAAACAACAGCAGTGAATGCCCAACTGTTCGAAAAAGGTTTGTCCCAGAAATCTTGCTTATGATGAAGCCAGCAAACTGCTGAGTTCTTTGCCAAAAGGGGAGATAGTGAGGATGCAGATGTCAAAAGGTTTGATCGCTTCAAATTTGTAGAGAGTTTGTCAAGACCCCAGATTGTACATTGTGGAATCACAAGGAATGGAATTCAGATGAAATTGGAAACATTTGATCTGAAGTAGGAGATTCATTTGTCTGCAACCTGTGGGTTATGGATCTGATATCGGATCCGAACCGGCATGGTTTACCAGCTATGGATCCAAGCTCTCAGCTCCTCCCCTCACCCATAATGCCCTGCTCTACTCTCATGACCCCAGATCTCGTTTGCCGCGCATCGTGACCAGATTGTGTTTTTCCAGCTCTCCAGCTAAGTGAAATTTCTAGTCTTAAAGTGCTTAATTTTGAAAGTTTTGTGTGAAAGTTGTGTGAAAGTGTAGGTTTCCCTTTTATATTATTATACTTTTAGTCTTTTAAAATTTAATTTTACTATCCCTCCCCTCGCTGGTAGCGTAGTGTGTGTTTGGGCCTGTTGAGTGGTTTTGTTATTTTACTTTAACTAGTTTTAGTAACCTTATTTGTTTGCTTTTGGGATGTCTGAGCAGCCCAAAGCTGTATTTTCAAAGTGCTCCGAGTGTGGCCATAAGCTTTCCCCAGCTGATGGCCACACTCAGTGTGTTAGATGCCTGGGGGTTGAACACCTCACATCTGGATGTTCCATTTGTGCAGGGTTCAACCCCAGGGCATTGAAGGAGCGGAGGTCCAAGCTTGTCTTGGCGGGTCTTTTGCCGCCGGACTCGGCTCCGGCCTCCGCTCCTTCGGGGGTAACCGTTACCACGGTTGTCCCCTCTCCGGCTCCCCCTCCTCCTCCTGTGACTCAACCTCCCTGTAGTGGTTCGGAGGAGAGGGAAGCTAGGAAGAAGGACCGGAGGGAGAAGCACCATAAGCAGTGGGCCGAGACCTCTGTTACTGCCCCGCCAGCCAAGCGGGCTTCTCCCCCGGCCTCCTTGTCTGCTGGCTCTCCCCCTCCTCGGCTCCGGTCTCCAGTGTGTTTTTCACCGGGACCTGAGGAGAAGTCCCGATCTCAGTCGAGGCTATCGAGGAGGCACTCAAGGCCTACCTCGGTAGCCTCGTCGAGATCAACTTATAGCCTGTCGGACGCTGATCTGGACTGGATGATGAGAAGGTTCATCCAGGCCCAGATGCAGATGGGAGTGCTGTTGCCCCCCCCCCCCCCTCTGGGGGGGAGCTCGACCCCTTTTTTCAAGCCAATTGCTCCTTCTCCGACCCGCTACCCGGGTTCGGAGCAGTTGGAGCCGAGCAGCTTCGGAGCCGGGGGTGGGTCGGCGCCGATAGTACTTGGTACTTCGGATCCGACCCTGCCCTCGAGTGCATCGGATCCGACCTCTCGGAGCCTAGATCCGAGCTTCGGATCCGGGGGGATCAGTGCTCCTTCGGCGCCGTCTGTGTCGGAGCGCACTGTCCCTTCGGATCCGAAGCCAAGCGCCGGCTCCGATCCACTCCTCGGATCTGAGGGGGAGCAGATTGTCGGTTCCTTTGGTCGAGGTCGGCTCCCATTCATCTTTTGATGTAGTGGAGAGGGCCCTGTTGAGGGTCTCCGGACCCCCGGCACTTGTTTCGGCTCCGTCCCGCGCTCCCTCTGCACTGGGTCAGGCTTCCACCATCCGGCCCTTGGGACAGCCCGCTCCTGTGCCCAAAGCTGTTCCCCTGGAACAGGTTACTGCTTGCGAGGAGTTCTCTGACAGCCCCCCAGAGGATGTTCCTCACAAGCATACGTGCAAAAGGAGGCACATTGACTCCCCCGAGTCTCTCACGGAAGACACGGATTTGGAGGAAGGGGAAGGCTCCCCACGGTCACTTTCCTGAGGATGTCTCATTTGGAGACATCATGGAAATGCTCCGAATAAGGGGGGGTGGTCTGCCCCCAAGTCTTCCTCGGACGAGTCCGTGTTCTTGGAGGCATTTGAAGTGGGCCCGTCTACCTCTTGGGTGTCCCCTCCTGCCGACCCCATGGTGGACCTCATTACCACCAGGGCGTTGAAGGAACCGGACACCTTGGAGCCAATCCCTAAAAGGCCTGACTGGATCCTCAGTCCCCCGGCTGACCGTGCCCATTGGAGTAAGGGGCCTCCGGTAGATGCCATGTTGACGGCGGCCACCAAGAGGGAACTTGCTCAGGTGAGTCCCTCAGTCCATCCCCCGAGCAAGGAGTCTCAGATGATGGACCGCTTGGGGAAGCGGATGTTTAGTTCAGCGACCTTCTCGGTAAGGGCGCTGAACTATCTGGCACATGTGATTAGGATGCAGCGCGATCTTATTAAAGAATACGCTGCATCCCCCCCAGAGTCCATGTCGGAGGAGGACAAAGTGCTGCACTCCACCCGCATGGCCACTCAGGTCCGTTACCAATACCTCTATGCGGCTACTCTCCCATGCTACGGAAGGTGCCGCTAGAGCCGCAGCGGCAGGTCTAGTTACTAGACGTCAGGCCTGGCTCCGTCATTGCGATTTCTCAGAACCCTTCAAAGTGTCATTTGCGAACGCCCCCTTCGATGGTTCTGCCCTCTTTGGCAAAACTGTTCGCGACACTTTGACCCAGAGCGAGAAGGACGGGAAGATGCTGTCTGCCGTCGGAATCCGCTTCTCTGCACCCCAGAGGCCCTATTCTAGGAACCAAAAGGGTCAGAAGAAGATGTGGTTCCGGAAGTCGCAGCAATCCCAGCCTGCTCCGGACAACCAGTCCTTCCGTGGCAGAGGAGGACAGGGAGGACGCCGCCCTAGAGGCAGAGGGGCTCCCAGGAACTTTGGGTCCAGAGAACCCTTCTCTGAACGGCCTGTGCAGCAACCCTGAGGGGTTGCCCGGCTGCTCCACTCTGGAGGCAGTCGGGGGACGTTTTTCGGAGCACCTAGCGGCATGGGAGTCCATAACATCAGACCGCTGGGTTCTCCAGATCATATCCAGAGGATACCATATCCCCTTTCGTCACTTGCCAAAATTGAAGTCCCTCCCGGCGCTCCACCCGTCAATGGGAGGCCGCTTTGGCAGAAATTGGCCATCTGCTAAAGAAAAGAGCCATCCAGCCCGCCCCCAGACCAGATCGGATCAGGGTTCTACTCCAGGTTCTTTTAGTGCCAAAAAGACGGGGGATCTAAGACCAATTTTAGACCTTTCTCTCTTGAACCTGGCAGTTCCCAAGGAGAAGTTCCGAATGGTCACTCTGCAGTCTATTCTCCCCCTTCTGGGAGAAAATCACTGGATGTGCTCCATAGACCTCAAGGATGCGTACTACCATATACTAATGGAGAGGCGCTCCAGGAGGTTTCTCCGCTTCCGGCTGGGAGCCAGTCACTACCAGTTCCGGGTCCTTCCCTTTGGTCTCACCACAGCCCCCAGGGTGTTCATCAAAGTATTAGTGGTAGCGGCCCACCTGAGGCTTCAGGGGGTACAGGTCTTTCCCTACCTGGACGACTGGCTCCTTACCGCCCCAACAAGGCATCTACTACTATTGGCGCGAGACTCCTTTCTCCATCTTGCTCCCCGTCTGGGCATCACTATAAAAACAAAAAAATCCAACCTAGCACCCACGCAGTTCATAGATTTTATAGGTGCCAGGTTAGACACAAGGAGTTTAAAAGCCTTCCTCACTGCGGACAGAGTTCAAAATCTGCAACTCCAGGTGCGGGCCATTCTCCACTCAAGCTCAGTTCCGGCGGAGTTGGTCCTGAGGGCTCTACCATTGCGGCTGCTATAGCACTTCTTCCTCTCGCCAGGTACAATATGCGCATCCTCCAGTGGACACTCCTAGTACAGTGGTCGTATCTTGCTCTTCCTATGCATCATCCCATTGCGATCAGCAAGGCTTGCAAGCGGTCCCTCCTGTGGTGGCTTCACTCTCCAGATCTCCACGGAGGCCGCCCATTTTGTGCTTCTCCCCCTCTCGCCACGGTGACCACAGACGCCTCACGCCTCGGGTGGGGGGCATTTTGCAGGCCGGACCGTCCAAGGCACGTGGAACGATTCAGAGACCTTACTGCATATCAACGTTCTAGAGATGAGAGCAGTGCTCTTATCGTTGCTAGCACTTCAGCCCTTTCTTCCCTTGGGAACAATTGCGATTCAATCGGACAACATGTCGGTTGTCTGGTATATCAACAAGCAAGGAGGAACCAGGTCTTACCCTCTGTCGAGAAGCCATGAGAGTTTGGGAATGGGCAATCTCCACCAACCGCTTTCTCATAGCAACGCACATTCCGGGCCGGTCCAACATCCTGGCGGACAAGCTCAGTCGCACCATTCTCACCCCTTACGAGTGGTCTCTCAATACTCAAGTAGCGGAACGCATATTCGCACGGTGGGGAACTCCTTCTTGCGATCTTTTTGCCTCTCCCTCAAACACCAAGTGCGACAGTTTTTTTGCTCTGATACCTCTTCCAGGAGGTTCCCCAAGAGACGCTCTGGTGCATGATTGGCCACCCGGTCTTCTTTATGCTTATCCCCCCTTGCCTCTGATGCTCCAAGTTCTTCAGAAAGCCTCTCGGTTGGGGTGCAGAATGATTCTCATTGCTCCTTTTTGGCCTAGACAGATCTGGTTCCCCTTCCTAAGGTCTCACTCTGTGAATCCTCCTTGGATTCTAGATCCCATTCCGGATCTGATATCTCATCCATCCCGCTTATCTCCTCCGAACCTGGACAACCTGAAGCTGACCGCTTGGCTGCTCCAGTTGCACTCTTGATCAGACTCCCGGTATTTCGTCCCGTGTTAAGGCGATCCTGGTGGCAGCTCATAAGCCATCCACCAGGAAAGTCTACCGTAGCACGTGGAAACTGTTTTCGTTGTGGGCGGAGCGGCAAGGCCTAAACCCCTTCACAGTTCCTCTCCCTTTGGTGCTTGATTTCTTAACCACTCGTTTTAACGATGGTGCCAGCAGTTCCAAAGTCAAAGTACAACTTGCGGCAATTTCACATTATCACATTGGTCATGACTCCAATCCACTGATGTCGGCCAAGTTGTGTAAAATTTTCCTTAAAGGTACTTTTCTTCTCAGGCCCCCTGTAAAACAAGCGGTTCCTCCTTGGGACCTTTCCTTAGTTCTCCAGGCCTTGACCGCGCCCCCCTTTGAACCGGCAGCTACGGTAGATCTGAAATTCTTATCTTTCAAGACTGCCTTCTTAGTAGCCATTACTTCGGCCAAGAGAGTTTCAGAGCTTCAAGCATTATCAGCTAAACCTCCTTACTTGGTTTTTCATCTGGACCGTGTTTACCTCAGGACCAACCCCTCCTTTCTTCCTAAGGTAGCTTCTGAAGCAAACATTAATCAATCCATTAACCTCCCTGTTTTCTTTCCTAAATATGAAAACAAAGGTGAATACAAGCTTCACTCCTTAGATGTTCACAGGCAACTTAGATTTTATCTAAACAGGACGGCTGGTCATAGGCAATCCGACCAGTTGTTCATTTCCTTTGCTAAATTTAATTTGGGCAAACCAATTTCTAAAGTCTCGTTATCTCGCTGGATTTCACAATGTATCTTATTGGCTTATCAAGCTTCGGGAAGGCCCGCACCGGAGGGTGTCCATGCCCATTCAACCCGGTCAGTCTCTACCTCGGCAGCCTTTAAGGCTAGGATTCCTCTAGATGATATTTGTGCAGCAGCCACGTGGGCTTCATCTCATACTTTTATTTCCCACTACAAGTTGTATCTTGCATCTAGGGGTAGAGCATCCTTTGGCTCTGCGGTGCTCCGGAATATCCTTCCATGATGGCCGCCCAAGATTCAGGTAGCTGGGGACTCTGTCCACAGGTTGCAGACAAATGAATCTGCTACTTCAGATTTAGAAGTTATGTACTCACCATAACGTTCCATCTGAGTAGGTGTATTCATTTGTCTGCAACCATCCCGCCCTCCTTATCCCCCTGGCCTTTCAGTTTCCTGCATATGGTGTGTTACCCTTTTCAGGGTGTTCTTGCTGTTGGCAAACTCGATCTGAGGTCATGAGGGTAGAACAGGGCATTATGGGTGAGGGGAGGAGCTGAGAGCTTGGATCCATAGCTGGTAAACCATGCCGGTTCGGATCCGATATCGGATCCATAACCCACAGGTTGCAGACAAATGAATACACCTACTCAGATGGAACGTTATGGTGAGTACATAACTTCTAATTACCAGTGTCCGAACCAGTGTTACAGCATCTTACATATGACAGACTCAAGTTTTCAGAGTGACTTGTCCAGTGTTCATGCTCCAGAGGACATTCTGTCAGCAGTCTGTTTCTCAGAAAATCCCTGAGAGTCCTCAAGCAGAACATTACCCAGTGACTGTCCTTTGTTGCTAAACCCAGTCCGAACTGTTACACTATGAGGTCAGGTCTGATCTCAAAACCTAGTTCTAGATGCATGGCAACCTGTACAGGACTGTTATTTTCTTTGTGTCTGTAAAATTGCACGAGACTTGAAATGTCATTGCTTATTTGAGACGGCTCAGTAAAGAGGGAGAAGGTGTAGGTCATTGTGTGATAATACCTTTAAAAAGCATTATAGTTGATGGGGACATGCGTATAAGTACTGAGCACGTACATGCATGAGTGCTGTTTTGAGTGGATAGCCTGAGTGAGAGCATGTATGTAGTCAGTCAGACAGATAGTTTGTTGAAGTTCAGTGTTCCTGCCATCCATCCTGATGTTTGTATGCCGTAAACTACTTAAATGAACAACCAAGCTTCATTGTCTTAATATGTACAAAACTAGCAACAGTAGGCAGAAAGTTTTCACAGAACCTTTCGGCAAACAGCTTAGCAATGTCTACAGGTTCAGTGTGTGTGGTATCATTAACTTAACAGTTTGGCACAAATCTGGGCCTTTCCTTTTAGGTTCCGTATGTAACTAAAGAACGCCTTATGGTTGTCCTTAGTTGAGGAATTTAATTTGGATTTTTAGTTAGGTTGTTAGTCCCATTGCCATTAATTTGGATTTTTAGTTAGGTTGTTGGTCCCATTGCCACCTCAACTTTCCTTTTCCGATTGAGGCTGTAGTGTTTCATTGTGTGGTTATTTTCAGTGTACTGTAGTGGATATGACCCTGAGCATTTTTATTTTGCACATCCTGCTTTAAGCGATGATGCAGAAACTTGATATGGGTGGCCTAGTTGAGTCGTCGTTTTGTAACAAGTGAGATCTCCCCACTCTGGAAGGATTTTTAAGACTGAGGACCTGATTTTGGTTGTACTGTGAGATTTCGTTATATTGCATTAGTACACAGAAAGCATTACAGTGTTAAAGTTCTCTTGGAGTTTGTGGCATATTTCTTATGAAGGATTCTTCTGTAAGTGAAGATGTCGTGATAGTAATCACTGTTATGATATTCATGATGAATAGCTTTTCACCATTTGTCTGGACGGGTTACCAAAGTTTTAACTTCTCAATATCGTGCATCCACCGTGTAACCTCAGCTTGTTTGTGTAGGGGAATATCTGTGGACATACAAGTGTAACTCCCAGAATATCTTGCTGCCAGCCCAATCATATGTCATGGGTGTTGACAGACTGTCTTTTGGTCATTGGTCGTTTTGTTTTGAGTAAACAGATAAGTGCCCCATTAGGGACTCTGCTTTTGTTTCTCTAAGCGTTTTTGTTTTGCTTTCTGGTCTTTGATCGCAACTAGTGTTTGTAAGTGCAAGTGCTGTAGGCAAATTACATACAAACACTTGCATACCAAGTTGAAGACCTCTTTTGTTTCCCAACTATTTGTACCCAAGGTGTTGTAATGCCTTTTGATGTTCTTCATGTTTCATTGTTGCAGTCATTACATTTGGGTAATCTGCTGGCAGGTTGCCCTCATTCGGCCTGATTAACAAAGTCTTGGGTCTTGCGTCGGTTGCTGTCCCTCCTTCCATGATGTTAGGTCATCAGGGGTATAAAACATGCAGCCGACACCATTACATCAGTCTTTCTTGCTGTGCAGTGCCCGAAGCAGAAGCAGTTCGCAAGTGCCGGTCGTCTGACTCCTGAAATTTTCGTTTTAGAGTTTCAGAACCGAAGTCTTCAACTTAAAGCCAAGTACCCCGTTGGGGAAACTTTTTCTTGCTCCTTACCGATGTCAGTAAAAGTTAATAATTGCATTACTTGTGGAAAGCAAATACCTCATAAAGATTTTCATTTTTACTGTGTTCCTTGCCTAGGCCCTGACCACTACATACCTTGCTGTCAGTTTTGTGCTTTATTTAATCAATGCACTATCAGTCATCGGTACATTTTTGCCTTTAAATATTTCGGTTCTCTGTTTAATTATCCAGAAATGACGTTGGTTAGCCATCCGACTACCGGGATTCTGAAAAAAAACGCAAAGATAAAGACAGAGACAGGCAGTCGAGGTCCAAAACTGTCAACGACGCTTCTAAGCCAGTCACCAGTTCGCCGGTACTCAGTGAGGTGCTTCTGCAGCCCCTGATACCCGCTACTTCTGACTCGCAGGCCTCTACTGAGACCCATTTGGAGTCCAGTATGCCGCGAGAAACTTCAACTATGGAACCTGTGGATGTCTAATCCTTGGATGGTTCCGGAGCCGCTGTGCAGGCTCAGATTCTGAGGGTGTATTCAGGCCTACAGACTTGCATATTAAACCGACTCCACCTTCTGTACTAAGGCCTAAATCTCTGTCTAAAAAAACGACGCCCAGGCCACATGTTCAGGCCCCTATGCCTAAAAAACAAATGATCAAAAATGGCTGAATCTTATTACTCTAATCAGGGGTAGTCAACCCCCCATTTCTAAGAAGCCTAGGGCTGAGCTTGACTATGAATCTTCTTATCAGGACTCTGTTTCTTCTGATTCTTGTAATGACCTGGATTTGTCCATACCTACTTATGAGGATTCTGATGCAGAGGATTCCATTCCCTCTGACCCCCCCCCCCCTCCGAGGACTTTTCTTTTGGGGAAACTTTACATACCTTAAGGGAGTATTTCCTCTGGGAAAGTCATTAATTTTCTGAATCCAATAAGAGGCTTAGGGACTTCCTTCTGCCTCAGCATAGACCTTTGGCTAGACCTCCTGTACTAGACATTGTTGTGTTTTCGGAATCCAGTATGTCTCCTGATTCCTTGCCTCCAGCTCCTAGTAAACCTGACAGATACTACAGGGTTCCCGAGTCCCACAAGTTTCTTTTTCAGAAATCCAGTTGTGGATCCAGAAACCTTTTCTCAGGGGCCCAAGAGCATTAAGGCTTCTACTGCTAAAAATCCTACCCCTTCTGATAGAGACTCCAAGGCGCTGGATAGATGGGGTAAAAAGGTTTATATTTCTGCAACCTTGGCAATCAGGGCTTTAAGCTGCCAGTTTGTTAAAATATCAACAGCATATTATTGGACTGCTTAAATAGAAAATGATGATGATTCCTGACTTTGTGGAAAATAAAGATTTACAGGATTTATTGCTTTCTGCTGAACAGGTTGGAAAACATACTTTGCAATGTGGTTTTGATTCTTTAGAGGCCTCTTGCAGGCCTGGTGTTACTGGTTATGTGCTTAGAAGGCATGCTTGGCTTAAGGAGCAATCTCTGCCTGACCATATTAAAGCAAAATTGTTGGATGCTCCTTTAAATTGGGACCGCCTGTTTGGCAGTAAGGCTGAAGAAGTTCTAAAAAAAGGAAGATAAAGCTAAATCTATGCAAACTGTAAAAGTTTTTTTTGCAAGTGCATCCTTCTAGATTTAGTAGGCACTGACCTACTAAGATTTGGTCCTTTCCAGCTCTTTCCAGATCCCCTCAAGCCAAACCCAGACACCCCAAAAGCACCAGGTTTCAGTCTCGGGGGACTCTCAGAACTAAGCAATTGGGGGCCTTCACTTCCAAATCAGGAAATAAGACACCCCCCTATGGTAAACAGTCTCAATGACTTTCCTTGAAAATTACCAAGCACTTAACTTTTAGCCGCCCCTTTTGGGGGGAAAGATTGCTCTTGATGCAAAAAACTGGGAACTCATAACCCAGGACAAATGGGTTTTAAATGGTGTCCCAGGAATACAGATTTCATTTCCACTTGTTGCCAACACCAAATGGGTGGCCTGACCTGCCCCAAAATCAGTGGGCAGAGGCGTAAAACAAATGCTTTCCCTCTTAAACATGGGGGCTATTCAACTGGTACCAGAAGTAGTAAAGGGACAATGTTTCTATTCCAGGCTTTTCCTGGTACCCAGAAAAGACAAATCATGGTGTCCAATACTGGACCTATCTACTCTAAACATCTTTTTGGACATTCCAAAATTCAATATGCTGACTCTTCAGTTACTTCCTATGCTAGGCAAAGATGCCTGGTTGGCAACTCTAGATTTAAAAGAAGCTTACCTGCATATCCCAATCAGGGAATCATGCAGAAGATACCTACGCTTCAAAGCAGGCTATTTGCATCATCAGTTCTCTGCACTGCCCTTTGTGAATACCCTGGGCGCAGTAGATAAGCCAAAGTGCCTGGCTCCAGTAATTGCATTTTGCAGGCAAAGAAATATTCAAATATATCCATACCTGAATGATTGTTTAATTTAAGCAGAAAACCAGGCCACACTTCTAAATCATCTGGCGTTTGTAAAAAGGGATGTCCTTCAAGAATGCAACTGCAGTCATAACATATGGGTTGTCCTGCCTCAGGCAGCCCTCGGTCGGCCGGATTCCAAAGCCTGGGTCCGACGTCGGCTGATGTCGCATTTCTCTCCGTCAGAGCGGCTGGAGTATATAAGCATCAGCCGACGCCATCTTCTTCAGTCTTTTTTTGCCGCGCGGTGCCCGAAGCAGAAGCAGTTCGCAAGTGCCGGTCGGTCAGCTCCTGTATTCTTCGAAACCGAAGACATCAAAAAAGCTAAGTACCCCATTGGGGATCTTTTCTTGCCTCAGCCGATGCCAGAATTAACTGAAAAAGTAAATAATTGTTTGTCTTGTGGTAAACAAATACCTCATAAGGATTTCCATTCTTACTGCCTCCCTTGCCTTGGCCCAGACCACGACGTCTCGGCCTGTGCCGCCTGTACTCGCTTCAATAAGCGCACTCTCAGGCGACTGGTGGAGTTCGCTGAAGACTTTTTTGGCGAAAAGTTTGCTTACATTATGCCGTCGGAACAACCGACTACACATATTTCTAAAAAAACGGAAAGACCGGGACCGACCTCCTCGGCCCGCGACTTTCTCCAACTCCACGCCAAAACTTAACGCGAGTGCCCCGGTTCCCTCTGAGGCGGTTATTCCACCGCTTGGAACTGAAGACACTGCATTACCGATACCTCCGACACCGGAGGCCACACCGCCAATTATTGATTTTCCTCCGGATACTGTAACAGAGGAAATGCCCGAGACCATTGCTGTGGATAAGGTTACCCCTGCACGTGGGGCTGCCAGGCCTCCCATGTCTGTCTATCAAGGCCTACACACGTGCAAAGGCAGCGAGCCAAGCCTGCAAGCCAGGCCAGGCATCACTCTGCTAAAACCTTGCCTCAGCCTAACCCTGAAGCTCAAATTATGTCTTTGGCCGCAGATCTAATTTCTCTGATCAGAGGCTCCCAGGCCTATCCTGAGAGAGGATCCCAGCCTCCTCCTGATAAGAGGCCCAGGGTTGACCCACCTGATCCCCTTTCTTCAGATGAAGATTCTGGGGACTCTGTGCTTTCCGAATCCCAGGAACCCCCTTTTCAGACTTTCGAGGATTCGGATGCAGAGAACTCAATTCCTTTGGCCTCTCCTCCTGAGGATATTTCTTTTTGGGAAGTTCTGCATTCCATGAGGGAGCTTTTCCAATGGCAAGGTCAGGAATTTTCTGATTCCAGGAAGCGCCTTCGAACTTTCCTTAAAAAGCCACAACACAGACCCTTAGCTATTCCTCCTGTGCTTGATGTGTTGGATGACCTTTACTCTGACTCCAGTGTTACCCCTGATTCTCTGCCCCGGGCTCCTGTCAAGCCTGACAGATACTATAGGGTCCCTGAAACCCATTCTCATTTCTTTAGGGCCCATGCTCTAGACTTAGAAACTATTTCCCAGGGGCCTAAGGGGGTTTCTGCTACCACTTCCAAAAATCCTTTGCCTTCTGACAGAGAGGCATGGTCCTCAGAGATGGGGGAAGAAGGTTTACACCTCTACTACCTTAACTATGAGAGCTCTCAATTGTCTGATTCATATGTTTCAATATCAGGATTCCCTGTTGGATGATTTACAGAAAAAATTAGCCTCTCCTGACCCTTTAGATAGGAAATCTTTGCAGGAGGCTGTCCATAACTCTCAGCAGGTTAGTAATCATTTCCTGCAGTGTGGATATGATGCATTGGAAGCTTCATGTAGGGCAGCTGACAGGAGCGGTCATTTGTAGACATGCATGGTTAAGAGAGCAACCTTTACCGGATCATGTTAAGGCAAAGCTACTGGATGCTCCCTTGGAAAAGAACAAACTTTTTGGTGATAATGCTAAAGATGTGTTAAAGACCATTGAAGAAAAAGCCAAGTCAGTTCAGACAGTTAAAGATTTTCTCCAGGATCAGCCCCCCAGGTTCAGCAGGAACTGGCCTTCTAAAAACTGGTCCTTCCCAAATCCGGAAAAATTTCAAAGGGGCAAGAACAGGCGTGCCCGTGGCAGAGGGCAATATAGAGGATCCTACAGGGGACGCCAATGGCAACCATCAAACCAAAGAGGTGACACACGGGTTTCCCCTGTCACTCTGGGACAATCTGAATGACTTGACTCTAACTTCTCCGACCAAGGAGCAAAAACAAGCTTATTTGGGAGGAAAGTTATCTCTGTTCTCAGAAAATTGGCACAAACTGACAAAAGACAAATGGATATTGGACATTATAGATCATGGTTACTGGTTCTATTTTCATACCTTACCAAGAAAACAAGGCATGCCAAATCTTCCACAAAATCAAAAGGCAGAGGCTATCAAGCAAATTTCTGTGCTGACTCAGATCAAAGCAATAGAAAAAGTGCCTCAACAAGAACAAGGTCAGGGGTTTTACTCAAGACTGTTCCTTGTTCCAAGAAAAGAAAATCAATGGAGACCGATACTGGACTTGTCCGCTTTAAACACTTTTCTCATAGTACCAAAGTTCAAAATGCTGACCTTACAGCAACTCCTTCCCATGCTGGGCAAGGGGTCTTGGCTGATTACTCTGGACCTCAAGGAGGCATACCTGCATGTCCCTATCAGACACAGCTGCAGAAGTACCTCAGATTTCTTGCAGGGCCAGAGCATTATCAATTCTCTGCATTGCCTTTTGGCTTATCTACTGCGCCCAGAGTATTCACGAAATGCTTGGCATCAGTAATTGCTCATTGCAGACTCCAGGGGATACAAATCTACCCCTACCTGGACGATTGCGTCATACAAGCGGACAACGAACTAACCTTGACAAAAAACTTGAATTATGTCATACACTTGCTACAGGCTTTGGGATACAGAGTCAACTTTCAAAAGTCAAGACTTCTACCATCCCAGCAAATAACTTTCTTAGGAGCCAAACTAGACACAGCCTCTCAAATGGCCTACTTGACAGAAGACAAGCAAGAGCAGTTAACTCATTACTTCAAAAGTTTAGCAAAACTCTCCCAGATGACTGCAAGGAGATTCCTACAGGCCCTGGGGTTTATGGCATCTTGCTAGTGGGACCAGGAGAATGCAAGACTACACATGAGAAAACTTCAATGGTATCTAAAGCGCTTATGGTCTCAGCACAACAACAACCTAGAAGCAATTATCCCACTCATTCCATGTCTTCAAAAGGAATTTCTATGGTGGGCCTCAGCAAGTCAGTCAAACACAGGCATGCTGTTCAAAAAACCTCAGACAACACAGACCATTACCACAGACGCCTCAGACCATGGATGGGGGCGCACATGGAGGGCAGATGCATTCAAGGACAATGGAATCCAAAGGAAGAACATCTGCATATCAACCAAAAAGAAATGCTGGCAGTAATGCATGCCATCGAGGCCTTTGGACATCAACTTCATCAAGGCCACCTTCTAATAAGGACAGACAACACCACTGTGATGTGGTACATAAACACGCAGGGAGGTACTCACTCTTACCCCCGTTGCAGGCTAACAATGAATCTTTGGGAAAAATCACTGAGTCTAAACATACAGCTACAGTCCCAATTTGTTCCAGGCAGAGACAATGTTCTGGCGGACAGTCTAAGCAGGAATTTCCTAGACCCACACGAATGGAGGTTACATCCAGACATCTTTGCACAACTAACCTCGGCATGGGGCAGGCCAGACGTAGACCTATTTGCCTTCCATCTCAATCATCAGCTACAAAAGTTCTGCTCAAGGACAAATCATCCACAAGCATGGAAGATAGATGCTCTCTCATTCAACTGGAGCTCCTTAGTCATCTGTGCATTTCCACCTCTGCCACTGATGACCACAGTGTTACTAAAGATCAAAGCAGAGCAGCCAAAGGGAATCCTAATAGCTCCGAACTGGCCGAGACAACACTGGTACCCACCACTACGGAGCATATGTCACAACAAACCGTGGGCCCTTCCCAAATGGCCTCAACTGTTGACTCAACACAACTTGAGGACAGCTCATCCCAACCTCCAGACTCTACAGCTAACAGATTGGAAGATCACATAAATAACCTCAATTTATCTCTCTCCAAGGAAGTTCAGCGGATACTCACAGAAGCCCGCAGACCATCCACCAGAAGGGCTTACTCAGCCAAATGGAAGCGTTTCAGCATTTGGAATACCAACAAGGGTCAAGATGCACCAGTACTGAGCATTCCACTCATTCTGGAGTACTTGGCAGAATTGCTAAATAAGGGGCTTTCATACTCTTCCATAAAAATACATGCTTCAGCTATCTCCGCTCGATACAACACTGACCCACCTGTGTTCTCACATTCTTTGCTAAGGCAATTTCTTAGAGGGATCAAGAATATAAAATCTCCAAGAAAGGCACCAGTACCAGCTTGGGATCTCAATTTTGTGTTAGAAAAATTGACTCTACCTCCCTTCCAGCCAGCAGCTTCAGCGGATTTACAATTTCTGTCCTGGAAGACAGCTTTCCTGCTGGCCATTACCTCAGCTAGAAGGGTTTCAGAATTACAGGCACTAATGGCAATACCACCCTTCATAATATTCCACCGGGACAGGGTCTCCTTAAGAACCAATCCTTCCTTTCTGCCAAAAGTGGTATCTAGGGTTTCTCTAAATCAGGCAATTCACCTGCCTACTTTCTTCCCCAATCCTGAAAACAAAGGGGAAAGACTGTTGCATACTTTGGACATACATAGACAACTTCGCTACTATCTAGACAGAACCAAGATCAGTAGGAAGTCCGATCAGCTATTTGTAGCTTACGCTCCTGGAGTACAGGGAAAAGCAATTTCCAAACAGACAATTTCAAAATGGATTGGACATTGCATCAGATATTGTTATTCCTTCCATGGAAAGTGTGTGCCAGCCAATATCAGACCACACTCTACCAGAGCTACAGCCACCTCCACAGCCTTCTTAAGACGGGTGCCTACAAAGGATATTCTCGAAGCTGCTACATGGAGCTCCGTGCATACATTTTCCAAACACTACAACCTCCCTTTATTTTCCAGATCCAGAGCAGGCTTTGCTTCGGCAGTCCTGCAAGGATTGCTAGCTACACCATCCTTTTCCTAGAGCATAGCACCTCCCCCAGCTAAGCTATGGTATTCAACCCATATGTTACGACTGCAGTTGCATTCTTGAAGGACATAGTACAGTTTTGTACCTACCATAAATGTAGATGTCCGATAAATATGCAACTGCAGTCGGGTTTTCCCTCCCTCCTTCCCCTCTATGCCTTGGGTCCACTCCTCTCCCTGTTATTCTTAGCTGGGGATATCTGTTATGGTGTATCTGTTTATTGCTTGCTTACTTTGTCTGGAAACCTATTTTTGTTGTACAAATTTGATTTTAGCCTTCCTTGGAGGGCACCTGGCATCTGGGGCAAGAAACACTGAAGAAGATGGCGTCGGCTGATGCTTATATACTCCAGCCGCTCTGACGTCGGAGAGAAATGCGACATCAGCCGACGTCGGACCCAGGCTTTGGAATCCGGCCGACCGAGGGCTGCCTGAGGCAGGACAACCCATATGTCATGACTGCAGTTGCATATCTATCGGACATCTACATTTATGGTAGGTACAAAACTGTACTTTCTAACTCGTGTGGGGTACACCATAAACAAAGAGAAATCTCAGTTGGTACCCTCTCAACAGATTACATTCCTGGGTGCAAGCTTGAATACAACTGCCCAGATGGCTTTCCTCACGCCAGAAAACCAAATTCATTTGGTAACTTCAAACAAATGGCCACAAAAAACCTGCTGTCTGCAAGACAAATACTGCAAGCCTTGGGGTTCATGGCCTCCTGCATTCTTCTAATTACATATGCAAGACTGCATATGAGGAAACTTCATTAGTACTTAGTCTGTGGAGTCAGCACTGTCACAGCCTGGAAACAATGATTCCTGTCATACCTTGCGTACTCCTGGAGTTCTTATGGTGGGCAGCGGCCTGCCACCAAAACAAGGGACTGCCATTCACACTACCCCATGCTGCCCAAACCCTGACTACAAATGCATCAGCCTATGCATGGGGGGCTCACCTGACAGGGAAGTATATTCAGGGCACAAGCAACCCCAAACAGATGCACCTACATATCCATCAAAAAGAAATGTTAGCTGTACAGAATGCTCTGACAGCCTTCAAGGACTACTTTCTTCTAGGATAACTAATGGTAAAGACGAACAACACCATGGGTTTTTGGTACATAAGCTGGGGGTGGGCTACACATTCCTACCCCCTCTGCAGACTAGCCATGGCATTGTGGAACACTGTCTTTGAACTACCAAGTGCACCTCCTAGCTCAATTCCTGCCTGGAAAATTAAATACAATGGTGGACGGACTAAACAGAAATCTCATGGACTCACACGAGTGGAAACTGGAACCACGTATTTTCAACATGTTGACAAGCAAATGGGGGGAGGCCAGACATAGATCTATTTGCTTCCCCCCAGAGCTACCAGTTGGACAAATTTTGCACAAGGACTCCCCACAAAAAGGCCTGGAAAGAGTTTTTTTTTTCAGCTGAAGGACAGAGCATCCAATCAGTCTACGCCTTTCCCTCTGCCTATTCTCTCCAAAGTCCTGCTAAAAGTCTAACAGGACAAACCAGGAATGATTTTGATTGCTCCAGACTGGCCACGCCAACACTGGTACCCACTCCTGCTCAGTGTCACAAATATATTCATGGCACCTGCTTCAGACGTCTTCCTTGCTGTCTCAGCAGAAGAACCAAATTCTGCACACTCAGCTCCCAGCATTGAACCTTGCAGCTTGGCCGATTACTTAAATTCACGCTTGACGTCCATCACAGGTTTGCTGAGGGATGTTATCTTGGAGGCGAGAAGACTTAGTACTAGAAAGTCTTATGCTGACAAATGGAAAAGATGTTCATCGTGTTACACTGCTGCAGTCATTACACTTGGGTTATCCTGCCGACAGGCGGTTCCGCAGTCGGCCGGAGTTCCAAAGTCTTGGTCCGGCATCGGTTGCTGTCTTCCCTAACGTCAGTGTGCCAGTGGTATATAAGATGCATCAGACACCATTTTCTTCAGTCTTTCTTGCCGCGCGGTGCCCGAAGCAGTAGTAGTTCGCAAGTGCCGGTCGGCCGACTCCTGAGATTTTCGAAGTCGAATTTCAGATCCGAAGTCTTCAATAAAGCTAAGTATTCCATTGGGTAAACTTTTTTCTTGCCTCAGACCGATGTCAGAAAAAGTTGTTAATTGTATTTCTTGTGGGAAGCAAATACCTCATAAGGACTTCCACTCTTACTGTATTCCATGCCTAGGCCCTGATCACGACGTCACTAGTCGGTTTTGTGCTAGATTTAACAAACGCACTATAAAAAGACATTTTGATTTTGCTTTGTACTACTTTGGCCGAAGGTTCAATTATACTATGCCATCAGATCAACCGACCTCAATACCAAAAAAAGCAAAGACAAGGATAGACGGGGCATCCTGAGGTCCAAAACCGACTAAACCTTTTCTAGGCCAGTCGCTGGTTCTCAGTGAAGCGCTTTCGTAGCCCCTGACACCCGCTACCTCAGAGCCACAGGCCGCTTCCGACTCCCACGTGGAGACAACTAGGCCTCTGGAAACTCGAGGTATTGGGCCTGCGGAAACTAATCCCTCCGGTGCGGAGCCACTGAGCAGGCATAGGCTTCTGAGGGTGTTTTCAGGCCTTCACAACTTACCATTAAAACAGCCAAGACAAAGGTGCCATTAAAGACAAAGAAACAAGTACAGTATTCTCCTGGACAGTCCTCTATGACTAAGAAACAGATGCTTAAAATGGCCGAAGACCTCATTACTCTAATCAGGGGTTCCCATCCCCCTCCTGAGATAAGGCCTAGGCAGGATACAGACTGATTCCTCTGATCAGGTTTCCATTTCCTCTGATTCCTCTTCAGGCCAGGGATACTCTCTACCCCCCTATGAGGACTCTGATGCTGAAGAATCTATCCCTTCAGCCTCTCCTCCTGAGGATTATTCTTTTGGGGAAACCTTACATACCATGAGGGAGCGTTTCCATTGGAAAAGTCAGGATTACTCAGAATCCAAGAAAAGGCTCAGGGATTCCTTTTATTGCCTCAACACAGGCCGCTAGCTATTCCGCCTGTGCTAGATTTTGTGGATGATGTGTTTGCTGAATCCAACATATCTCCTGATTCTTTGCCCCATGCACCAGCCAAGCCAGATAGGTATTAGAGTCCCTGACTCTCACAAGTTTCTTTATAAAAACCCTTCTGCTGATCCAGAAACTATTTCCCAGAGTCCAAAAGGGGTTATGGCTTCCATTGCAAAAAATCCAGTACCCTCTGACAGAGATTCCAGAGCTTTGGATAGATGGGGGAAGAAAGTATACACTTCTGCAACTTTAGCAATAAGAGCTTTAAATTGCAAGTTTCACATGCTTAAGTACCAACAATATTTAATGGCTCAGTTAAAACAGAAAATGCTTGCAAGCTCAGAAGCTCCCGATTGTAAAGAAATGCAGGATTTATTGCATGCAGTTGAACAGGTGAGAAAACATACTCTGCAATGTGGTTTTGATTCTTTAGAGGCCTCTTGCAGAGCCACAGTTACAGGCTCTGTGATTCGAAGACATGCTTGGCTAAAAGAACAGAGTTTACCTGATCATGTTAAGGCAAAATTATTGGACGCTCCTTTACAGCATGATACCTTGTTTGGTGTTATGGCAGAAGAGGTGTTAAAGAAAATGGAGGATAAAGCTAAATCTATGCAAACAGTCAAGGATTTCTTACAGGTACAGCCACCTCGTTTTAGCAGAAATTGGCCAACAAAGAATTGGTCCTTTCCAGTGTCAGGCCACAGAGAGGCAGATAGACGCCCAAGAGGCAGATCTCAACCCCAAGGCTCAAACGGACGACAGTGGGGCACTTTATTTATTTTATTTATTTATTTCAGTTTGGTTACTGGGGAAGTCCACTGGGCCAGTGGTGTGCCCATTTTCAGTGGAGGCCCGGGGAGAAAAGCTCCAATAAGCAATATGGTTACAAGGTTACATAATGCAATGGTAAGTACATACATAAATGGATACAAAGGTTACATAGAGTGGAAAATACATGTATGCAATCTGGTATAAGGGATAAATTGTCATTGAAATACAATTTTGACATGGGTAGCACAGTTTGTAGGTATTTACATTCAGGACAGTAGGTTTAGATTGATTGGACAATAAGTATATATGAATTAGTTGATATTTACAATATATACAATACATGGAGTCAAGAGAGAGAGGATGCTTAGTCTGAGTATGTTAGCTTGGGTTTAATTAGGATAATAGAAAGATGTAATAGTGCATAGA
This sequence comes from Protopterus annectens, assembly GCF_019279795.1. Taxonomy (NCBI): domain Eukaryota; kingdom Metazoa; phylum Chordata; order Ceratodontiformes; family Protopteridae; genus Protopterus; species Protopterus annectens. The sequence continues at coordinate 1,584,251,517 of NC_056732.1, read as the reverse complement.
AAAGCAGGAGAATGAAGAGCTCAAAGGGGAAATTCTTAAGATAGTTATGTAGGGTGAAAGCAGGAGGTTTTACATTTAGTGCATAGGTAAGAGAAAAGTAGGGTTTTGAAGGATTCAGAGTTAGGAGTAGTCCTGAGTGAAGGAGGGAGAGAGTTCCATTTTTTGCCAACAGTGAAAGAGAGAAGGTGTTGGCCTGCATGGCGTTTGGGTTTGTGGACAGAGATTAAATTTTGGTGTTCAGATCTCAGAGATCTGGTTGGGATGTAAGGGGGAAGGCTGTTTAAGGCTGGGCATTTATCTGGATAGAATATTAATTTGTGGGCAGTGGTTAGTTGGAAATAGTCTAGGAGGTTTGGGAGTCCCAGCCAGTTCCGAGATTGTAGGGTTAAGCAGTGGTGAGTAGAGGTTTTGGATTTAGTTGCGAATTTGGAGATTTCATTATAGCAAGTTTCGAGTTTAGAGGTGTTGGAAGAAGATATGTTAGTAGAGGGGCTCCATATAATAGAGAGGGTAGGAGGTAGGTATTAGCAATAGTTTGCCTTGCAGAGTTGGAGAGAAAGCGGTTATTTCTATAGAGCATGCCTAGCTTTTGATGGGTTTTCTTGATGTTTTGTTGGATGTGGATATCAAATTTAATGTGTTGTCTATGGTAATGCTGAGGAGTTTTGTGGAAGGGACCACTTCTATGGCAGAGTTGCTTTGGTTAAGGACTTTGAAAGCATTCTTGTCGAAGGAGAATTTTCTGGAGGGAGGAAACAGAAGAATGTTAGATTTGTTAGAGTTGAGTTAGAGATGGTTTTGTTGCATCCAGTTTTCGGTAGTGGAAAAAGCTGTTTGAGTTTTAGTCAATAGTTCAGGAAGGTTGGAGGCGGCACAGACTAAGGTGGAGTCGTCTTTATATTGGATAACTGTTGTATCAGGGATGATTGAGTGAAGGTTGTTAATGAAAATGTTGAAAAGCATGGGTCTGAGGATGGACCCCTGTGGAACACCGGTGGGTGTTGGCAAGAAAGAGGAGGTAGAGTTCTTCCATCTGACAGCTTGAGATCTGTCAGATAGGTAGCTGGAGAACCAGGAAAGGGTATCGGGGGGAGAGATGAAGGTTGGAGAGATGAAAGAGAAAGTGCTTGTGGGAGATGGTATCAAAGGCTTTGGAAAGGTCTAGCAGTACTGTGGATACTAGAAATCCAAAATCGCGTGCTCGATTTACTGTGTCTAAGAAGGATAGTAAGGTGGTAGTGGTGCTGTGCCCAGGGCAAAAGCCATGCTGGGTGGGAGTTAAGAGGAGATTCTGAGTTAAAGGCAGAAGTTGGTGATGGACACATTTTTCAAGTATTTTTGATAATGGTGAGAGTAAGGCAATTGGGTGGAAATTAGAGATATTGTAGTTTTTGCCTCCTTTGTGTAGAGGTAGAATGAAGGCAGATCGCCAAAGTTTGGGTACATAAGACTCTTTTAAAGATCTGTTAATTAGGATGCTGATAGGGAGAGCAATACCATCTGCAGCAGTTTTGAGGAAGGAAGAGGGTAAGTTGTCTGGGACATTTGAGCAAGGCTTTAGTTTTGATAGGAGTCTTTTTATGAAAGTAGTTGGTACAGGTTTGAGTTGGAAATTAAGCGTACAGTTACCAGGGCTGCTGGGAGTAGAGGAGAGAGAGTTGGAAGGATTATTGTTGGGAAAAGATGTGGTTAGATTAGCAATGGATTCTGTAAAGAATGTGTTGAAGTGAGAGCTTAGTTCTGAGTCTGTTAAGCTAGGGTCAGGGCAGGGATTATTCCTAGATCCTGGGTGGAGTAGGGAATTAATAGATTTCCAGAATTTTTTAGGGTTCTTGTTATTATTGGACTGAAGTTCATTGTAGTAATTTTTTTTGTCGGAAGTGATTAGTTTCTTTACTTGGTTGCGGAGTTGGGTGTATTGAAGCAAGGTAGAAGGCATCTTATTTTTTGGTAGAGCTTCCAGGATTTGTCCCTGGAGTGCATGATTTGTTTAGTTTCTTTGGATAGCCAAGGAGCAGAATTAGTCTTGATTCGTTTGTTTCTTGGTGGGGCTTGGGAGTTGAGGGTTTTTAGAAAGATAGAGTTAAATTATTCTACAGCATTGTCAAGGGGAAGAGTATAAAGGATTTTCCAGTTTATATATTTAAAAGTGTTTGAGAAATTTGAGGGGTTGAAGTTGCTGAGATTGCGAGTGTGAATATAGTGGTGTTGGTGTTTAGTATTGTTGGTTGAGTGATGTATGAAAGCAGGGAGATGGTCACTGAATGTGTCTGGGATAGTACCAGAGAGAGTTATTTTATTTGGATGGGAGACTAGGACTCAGTCGATGATTGATCCTGGGAGTTGGTGTTTGTTAGGGCGAGTGGTTGTCTGTATTACTTGGGAGAAATTGTATAGGTTAATGAATAAGGAGGGAGAAGGTGACTTGATTTTATTCCAATCAATATTAAAATTGCCTAGAATGTAGGTTTCGAAATTTATTTTAGTAGAGGCCCAGTGAAGAATATTTTCAAGGGTAGAGATGTTGTCACCTGGGGAAATATATAGTGAGATAATGCAGATATTTTTATGTTTATTTAATAGTAGGAGACAAGCGGTTAGTTCAGTATTTTTTAATTTTGGAATTGGAGTTTGTAGAGGAAAGAGAGAGAAGGTTGGAGGAGATTAGAGCAGAGCCTCCACCTTTTCTATTTAAACTGTCACTTCTATGGATTTGGAATCCAGGTGGTAGGATCTCGGAGTCAGCAATATGGGGTTTTAGCCAGGTTTCTGAAATGGCTAGGATGTCAGGTTGGTTGTGGGAAATCCAAGCTTGTATTTGGTGTATTTTGTTAAGGCTTTGGGCATTTATGGTGAAGAACTTAAAGGTGTTAGGACAGGAGGTAGAAGAAGAAGAGGGAGGGGGGAGAGTGGATGTGTGAAATGGTTGAAGTGGGGAAGGGGAGGAGTTTGTTGTGAGGCAAGGGCCAGGGTTAGGTTGGATGTCTCCAGATAAGGCTAGGTCATTAATGGGAGTAACTTTTAGCTGTTTGGGTTTATTGAGAAGGAAGCTGTTTGCGGCTAGTAGAGATTGAAGAGTGAGGATATTTGTTGTGGTGGAGAGGAATTTGGGGAGGAATAGGTGTAGTAGGCTAGGAGAAATAAGAGAGGGTGTTATTGTATGGGAGTTGGATGCTAGGAATGTTTTTGGGTGAGTGCATGGCATGGTTTGAGAAGGAGGTAGGCATGGGGGTGTTTTGGAAGAGTAAGAAGTAGCAGAATAGAGAGGAATTAGTAGCACAAGAAGGGAGCATGAGATAAGGATAGTATAAATGGTATGGGAAGACATACTAGGAGAATGTGAGGGAAAAAAGAAGGAGAGATGTATGAGGAAGTTTACAGGTTAATAGAGGAGAAGAGGTAGAGGAAGTAGAGAGGGAAGTAAGTCTTTACAGGAGAGAGAGAGACTGAGTAAGGAGGATAAGGTGGGTTAAGGGGTATAGGGAGGAGTAGGAAAGGGAGGGGTGATAAGGAGAGGAAAGTGATTAGTTAATTGGTTTGGGTGGGAGGGGTTAGTCAGGAATAAATGTAGAGGTGCTGGGGCGGGTGGGAATTGGGGGGAGGGTAGGGGAGCGGAGTGAGCCCGTAGGGCGAACGGAGTGGGAAGAGCCAAAGGACGGAAAAAAGGAAGGGAGGAAAACAATCAGTGGAGTGAGAGCCAGAGGTGAGTTTACACAGTTATGTTAAGTAAAAAGACTGACCACAAGTTAGAGTTATGGTTAGAAATGAAAGAGAAATAGCAGTAGAAGAAGGTCAGAGGCTAAGTGGGATAGGGACGGGTAATGGAAGTGTGGAGAAGTGGAATGGATACTCAAAGGAGAATAGTGAAACTGAGATGAGTACGAGTTATGTAAGAAGTAAATGGGGGAGATAGGAGTGGAGTAGGAAAGAAACTAGACACAGCAGAATGGTGGGTGAACGCCACCTAGTGGGCAGTCAGATTAATACAGCAGAGAGCCCTATAGGGGAAAAATCCTGTTAGGTGAGAAGAGGAATGAGCATATGTACAGCAAGAGTGGGGGTAAAGAAATATAGATGGGGAGTAAGGTTATTGTAAAGGACTGGAAGAGGCAAAAAATATGTAAAATAGAGAGAGTAGGATAATTCAGTGGGCAAGAAGAGGGAGAGCTTTGGCTGCTCGCTGACCTGGCAGGGAAGCGTACAGCTACCTACAAGAAAGTATGCACTACCTTCAAACGGGCAGAAATAGATATAGCACTACACATACTTTCACTGACAATGCCTTGCAGGGAGCTGGATGGGTTTTAGTTTTACAGATAAATGTCCTTGTTTGAGGGTTCCTTAGTTTGGACTTCCAAAAGGGAACGTTCGGGAGATTAGAGCAGGAGAAACAGGAACACAGGAGTAGGTAGGTGCGAACACCGGAGCCAGGGATGCGTAGCAGCCAGGGGCAGGAGTGTAGTTTTAAAGATGGCGCCTCCTTCGATCAACCCCAAAAGGAGGTGAGGACAAGTCTCAGCCTTACAGGAAACAGTCACAATGACTTACTCCTTCGTACGCCAAGCACTTCCCTTTTGGAAGCCCTCTTAGGGGGAAAAATAGCACTTTTTTCTCAAAACTGGCAAACAATCATCCAAGACAAATGGGTTCTGAATATTGTGTCTCAAGGTTACAGGTTCCACTTTCATACTTTACCAAGGGTAAAAGGAATGCCAGACCTGCCACAAAATCAATGGGGCGAGGCACAAAAACAAATTTCAGCCCTCAGACATGAGAGCTATTCAAAAAGTACCACAACAGGGACAAGGATTTTACTAAAGACTCTTCCTGGTCCCCAGAAAGGACAAGGCCTGGAGGCCCATACTGGACCTTTCAATTCTGAATACTTACCTGGATATTCCAAAATTCAAAATGTTGACATTACAGCAGCTTCTACCCATGCTGGGCAAGAAGGCTTGGCTTGTTACTCTGGACCTTAGAGGCATACCTGCATGTCCCTATTAGATAGAATTGCAGGAGATGCCTCAGATTCAAAGCTGGTACAATGCACTACCAATTCTCTGCACTGCCCTTTGGCTTATCTACTGTGCCCAGGGTCTTCACAAAGTGCCTGGCACCAGTAATTGCATTTTGCAGACAAAAAGGAATTTAAATATATCCATACCTGGATGACTGCCTCATTCAAGCAGAGACAAAGGACATTCTTCTACAGCATCTGGCGTTTGTAAAAAGGTTGCTAATTTCTCTGGGGTACACAGTAAACGAAAAGAAGTCAAAACTAGTGCCCTCGCAACAGATTATATTCCTGGGTGCCAGCTTAAATACAACGGCCCAGATGGCTTACCTCACACCAAACAAACAAGTTCAACTAGCTCAATATTTTCAATTACTGGCAAAAATGTCCCATCTCCCTGCAAGAAAAATTCTGCAGGCCCTGGGATTCATGGCATCCTGCATACTACTACCATATGCCAGACTGCGTATGAGGAAATTACAATGGTACCTAAAAAGTGTTTGGACTCAACATTCTCACAGTTTAGAAGCAGTAATACCAATGAATGTTAAGTTGTCAATCTCGCCTTCATTCTTGCTTGATGGGTTTGGAGCCGATCCTCGGCTCCGACTCGGCACTTGCTAAGCTCGAGAGTCACTTTTACCAGCTCGAGGCAGCCCCATATCCCATGATGCAAGGCGGTAAGTACCCAGATCTCGTTTGCCGCTTCGCTGATGAGGTCCTCCTTTTACCAGCTCCTGGTAAGTGATTTACACACTACTTCTTTGCCCCTTTTTTCAGTTTAAAGTCATTTTTAAAGTTAAAATTAATAGTTTTAGACTAGTTTTAGTCCTTTCCTGACTAAATTTCCCCCTCTACTAAAACTTTAGTCAGGCCTTCTCCCATCCCATCCCCCCCCTTGTTAGGGTGTGTGTGTGTTTGTGAGACAATATTTTTTCCCTTTTGGGATTGTAAATTTTCTTGGACAAGTGTTGTGTGTGTGTGTGTTTTACAACATGTCTAAGGAAAGGGTCTCAGGCTTTAAGAAGTGTGACTCGTGCTGTCAGAAAATGTCTCTGACAGACGGTCATACTTCTTGCCTTTACTGCCTGGGACCTCTCCACCTGCAGGACTCCTGTGCAATTTGTCATTCTTTTAGCCAGAGAGTCCTGCAGGAAAGGAGAAATAAGCTTATTTTGAGGGGCCTTCTTAAGCCGGAGGGCTCTCCGGCTAAGTCGGCTCCATCTAAGACTTCTAAGTCTTCCAAGGCCCAGGCTTCTGTGTCCAAGCCTGCGGCCTCGGCTCCGACTCTTTCAGAGTCGGGATCGGCTCCGGCTGGAGCCGATTCTGGTTTGCACAAACCTTCGGCACCGAAGGCTATCGGTGCCGATTCTGGTTCGACCACTTCGGTGTCGGCTCCGATCGGTTCCGATCACCATGTGGCTCAGGCTTCGGTGTCGGCGCCAATCGTCCCCGACACCCTTACGTTTATGGCTGTATCGGCTCCGGTCGGAGCCGATGCATCGAAACCTGTCGGTGCCGAGAAGTTGTCGGCTCCGACAGCTTCTATGGTTTCGTCGGCTCCGATGGTTCCTTCGAGGAAGAGGTCTAGGTCCCCTTCCTTGGAGCCGATACTCTCGGCTCCAGCTTCTCCTCTCCTCTCAGAACGGAGCCATCGGAGCCGATCTTCCAGGTCATCCAGGCTTTCTGACCATGATTTAGAGAGAGTGGTCAGATTATTAAAATCACAGGCACTGGCCCAAATGCTACATAGTCCGTCTCAACAGACGACTATTAGTCCACACCCCATTGCAGTTCCTCCTTCGACTCTACCCCAGAGTTTGGAGTTGGAGTCTTCGGGAATAGTTTCTGCTATGGCTGAGGGACAGATACCCCCTTCTGCTCCTTCAGCCTCTACTCTTATCTCCTCTTCGAGACCTTCCTTAGAGGGATTCGGTGGTCGGGCTTCCCTGGTCTCCTCCGAGGGGGTGAGTGGCATCGGACCCTTGTCCGACCCCACTCTTCCACTTGGAGCCTCGGCCTCGGTGAGCTCTGCTCCGACATCTGCCTCGGAGCCTTCCTTTTCGGTGGGTCCTGGAGTTCCTGGCTCTTCGGAACGGGTTCTCTCTGGCCTCCCTGGGAGGGGAGACTTCGAGGTGATGAAGAGTGTGCTGGCCACTGGACTCAGCCAGCAGTCTGTTCCCTTAGCTCCTCCCTCTATGGTGCCTGTCGACATCTCTGCCACTTCTCTTGCTCCCGGACCCAGAGATCCTCCGCCTCAGGTTTCCCCACTGGGAAGAACCCCCTCTTCCGAGGATTCTCCTGATTTGTCAGGAGATTCTCCGCGGAAGAGGACCTGTAAGAGGAAACACGTAGACTCCCCCGAGTCTATCACTTCAGATACTGACTTAGATGAGTCGGAGGGATCCCCAAAATCCCCCTCTGAGGATGTCTCCTTCTCAGACATCCTAGAACTCAGAGGGGAAACTGGCCCACCAATAATCCCTCTGAGGATGAGTCAGTATACCTGGAGGCATTTGGATCTCGGCCCTCCACCTCCTGGGTGTCTCCGCCTTTCGACCCCCTTATGCAGGTTATTGCTCGAAAGGCGTGGGCTGCTCCTGACTCTGTAGAGCCAGTCCCTAGGAGGCCTTCTAAATTTATTACTGCCCCGTCGGACAAGCAATTCCTCTCAAAAGGTGTCCCTGCTGATGCCATGGTGGTGGCGGCTGCCACTAAGAAGGAACTTGCAGATCCTTCCGTACCTGTCCAGCCTCCTAATAAGGACTCTAGGACCATGGATAGATATGGTAAGCAGATGTTCTCTTCAGCGACCTTTGCTATGCGTTCGCTGAACTACCTATGTCACTTCACCAGACTCCAGAGGGATATCCTTAAGGAGCTAGGTGAAGTAGTACAGGATCCTACAGCTGCAGGGGCTCAAGAAAAAATTGCTTCACAGCTAGGAACCCTTAATTCTATTGCTAACTCCTCCATGCAACTGATATCATATGCTGCTGATGGAGCGAGTAGGGCCGCAGGTACAGGTGTGGCTCTTAGACGCCAAGCCTGGATGCTGCTCTGTAATTTTGCAGATCCCTTTAAGGCGTCCTTCACAAACTCTCCCTTTGATGGGTCAGCTTTGTTTGGCCCTCAAGTGAAGGAAACGTTGACCAGGTGTGAGCAGGATGGCAAAACTCTTTCTGCCGTAGGGGTCCGTTTTTCCACCCCTTCTAGACCTTACCCCAAAGGGCAGAAGGGTGGCAAAATGTGGTTCCGCAAATCCCAAGGAGTCACGCCGGATTCACGTGGTCAGTTTACCCCTAGAGGCAGAGGGGGTAACAATAACAGACGCCGCTCTAGAGGCAGAGGGGGTCCACAAAACCAGGGAAGCAGAGAGCCTCTCTGACAAGCCCTTTCAGCATCCCTGAGATGTTGCCCGGCTGTCCGTCCTTGGAGGCAGTCGGGGGAAGACTATCGCTGTGCCCAGAAGCCTGGCGTTCCCTCACTCAAGACATATGGGTACAGTCGATCATATCCGAGGGTTACAAAATTCCTTTCGAGGAAAGTCCTTTCTATCACTCAAATTCCCTTCCAGATGTACCACCCGGTCTAAGGGAAATTGCAGAGTTAGAAGTCTTAAAACTACTGCAAAAAAGAGCCATTCAGCCAGTTACAACAGATCATTCAGAGCCCGGAATCTACTCAAGGTTCTTTTTGGTCCCCAAAAAGACGGGAGACTGGAGACCAATATTGGATCTCAGCAGACTCAACAAGTCTGTGAGGAAGACAAGATTCGAATGGTCACTCTTCAGTCAATTCTGCCCTTCTTACAGAAGGACAACTGGATGTGCTCAATAGATCTTCAGGATGCGTACTATCACATAAAAATTCACAGACGCTCCAGGAGATTTCTCCGCTTTCGGCTGGGGTCCAGTCATTTCCAGTTCAGAGCCCTGCCCTTTGGTCTCACTACAGCCCCCAGAGTGTTCACCAAATGTATGGCAGTGGTCACGGCTCACCTGAGACGTCAAGGATTCCAGGTGTTTCCGTATCTCGACGACTGGCTCCTTTCAGCCACCACCAGGCATCAGCTTGTTCAAGCCAGGGATTACACAGTAAATCTTTGTTCTCAATTAGGCATCTCGATCAACTCCGAAAAATCATCCTTATTGCCCTGCCAATCTATTACTTTCATAGGCGCAAACTTAAACACTGTTCGGATGTCAGCTACCCTTACAGATCAAAGAATTTCAGACATTCAAAGTCACGTCAAGATCATTCTAGCCAACAAGAAGGTACAGGCCAGAATGGTTCTAAAGGTGTTAGGCCTCATGGCTGCGGCCATTACCCTTCTTCCCCTGGCTCGCTTCTATATGCGCCTTCTTCAATGGATGTTGTTCACTCAGTGGTCTTACCAACAACTTCCAATGCGTCACCAAATTCTGGTGACACAGATTTGCAAGAATCATCTTGCTTGGTGGATCACTTTTCCCCAGATTCACCATGGCAGACTCTTTGTACCCCCATCTCCGGTAGCCACTGTCACGACGGATGCCTCCCTGATCGGGTGGGGGGGTCATTATCAGGGCAGGATGGTTCATGGGACATGGCAACCTTTCGAATACCACCTGCACATAAATGTCCTAGAGATGAGAGCAGTGCTTTTAACGTTGCAAGCCCTCAACGACTTTCTTCCCGTAGGGACAATTGCAGTCCACACAGACAACATGTCTGTAGTTTGGTTTATCAACAAACAGGGCGGAACCAAGTCCTACCCCTTGTGTCGAGAAGCGCTCAGACTTTGGCAATGGGCGATCTCCTCTCATCGGATTCTGGTAGCAACGCACATCCCTGGGAAAACCAACATTTTAGCGGACAGATTGAGCAGAGCTATTCTCATGCCTCACGAGTGGTCTCTCAAGCAATCTATAGTGGAAGAGATTTTTCTGGAATGGGGTCGCCCATGTTGCGATCTTTTTGCTACTCCCCAAAACAGCAAATGCCCAGACTTCTTCTTCTCTCTTCCCACTGCCAGGCCATCCCCCCAGAGACGCTCTGACCCAGGATTGGCCCCAGGGACTTCTTTATGCCTTTCCTCCTTTTCCTCTGATCCCTCAAGTTATCCAGAAAGCAACCGTTTTGAGAGCCAAATTGATTCTCATTGCTTCTTATTGGCCTCGACAAATTTGGTTTCCGTTCCTCCATAGTCACCTTTTGGTGCAGCCGTGGCATCTGGACCCAGTGCCAGATCTTCTGATTCACCAATGCGGTCAGCTGCACCGGTCTATCCCCTCTCTCAACCTCACAGCATGGTTGCTCCACTTCATTCCTTAGCCAGGCTTCCTTTGATCTCTAACCCTGTTAGAGACATCCTAGTAGCTTCCTTAAAATCCTCTACCAGGAGGATTTATACAAGCAAATGGAAACGTTTCTCTTATTGGGCTAAAGTCAAGAATATTGATCCCTTCACTGCTCCAGTTCAAGCAGTTTTGGATTTCTTAGTGGAGATTTTTCACGCGGGCTCCTCTTCTTCCACAGTTAGAGTTCAGTTGGCTGCTATCTCGAACTTTCATATCGGGTTCGCAGATGACAACATCATGTCCCACAGGCTTTGTAGAGCCTTCTTGAAAGGAATTTTCCTCCTGAAGCCTCCAGTCAGGAGTCCTCCTCAATGGGACCTTAATTTAGTGCTGACATCCTTGATTCTTCCCCCCTTCGAGCCAGCTGTTTCTTGTTCCCTGAAATTTCTTTCATGGAAAACTTTATTCCTGGTAGCTATTACATCGGCTAGGAGGGTGTCTGAACTTCATGCTCGATCTGTTCGCCCCCCCCCTATTTGGTCTTCCACAAAGACAGAGTATCATTGAGAACTAATCTGACCTTTTTGCCTAAGTTCGCCTCAAAGACTAATTTGAATCAAGCCATTGATCTCCCTGTATTTTTTCCAAACTATTCAAACAGATCGGAACAAAAACTACATTATCTTGATGTCCACCGCCAACTCGGATATTGTTTGGACAGAACAAAATAATTCAGGAAATCCGATCAACTCTTTGTTTCCTATGCTGATAACAAGAAAGGCCTTCCTGTCTCAAAAGTGACCTTATCTAGATGGCTTTCTTCTGTCATCTCTGAAATTTATCGGCTCAGGGGCAAACAGCTGTGCTCAAAACCTAAAGCACATTCAACCAGAAGCTTAGCTACTTCTACAGCCTTTCAAGCTAGACTTCCTTTAGACACTATTTGTGCAGCGGCCACTTGGGCCACTCCTCATACATTTGTTTCCCATTACAAATTGGATTTGGCCTCCAGGGACAGAGCCAGTTTTGGCTCTACCGTCCTCAAGAGTCTGTTCCATTGAGCCACCCAGGATAGAGGTGCTAGGGCCGGTCCCATCAAGCAAGAATGAAGGCGAGATTGACAACTTAACATTGAGAAGTTATGTACCTACCATAACGTTCCATGTTAGTTGTCTTCTCTCGCCTTCTTTCTTGCGACCCTCCCTCCTTCCCCCAGGCCTGGACAGACCTTTCTCTACAAAGAATTATAGTTCTGAAGACCATACAGAGCTGGTCCTTCAACCATCCTGCAGGTTTTTCTCTCCTTCTTTCTTCCTTTGGGAAGTTTTTATGCTAGGTGCTATTGCCCTTTTGTCATCAAACAAGATCTGGGTACTTACCGCCTTGCATCATGGGATATGGGGCTGCCTCAAGCTGGTAAAAGTGACTCTCGAGCTTAGCAAGTGCCGAGTCGGAGCCGAGGATCGGCTCCAAACCCATCAAGCAAGAAAGAAGGCGAGAGAAGACAACTAACATGGAACGTTATGGTAGGTACATAACTTCTCATTCCCTGCCTACAACAGGAGTTTCGATGGTGGTTACAGGCATGTCACCTAAACAAGGGTCAGCCTTTTACCCATCCCACAGCCAGGCAAACACTAACAACAGATGCTTTGGATTACACCTGGGGAGCACACATGGCAGGAAAATGCTTTCAGGGCAAGTTGACCACAGACCAGATGCATCTTCACATCAATCAAAAAGAGATGTTGGCTGTTCAAAATGCCCTAACTGCTTTCAAGGACCTTCTGCATCCAGGACAATTATTACTAAAAACAGACACACCACAGTAATGTGGTACATAAATAAGCAAGGGGCACTCATTCTTATCCCCTATACAGGCATGCCATGACCTTGTGGAACACAGCTCTAACATATCAAGTTCACCTGTAAGCACAATTCCTGCCAGGAAAGAAAAATACTCTGGCAGACTATCTAAGCAGAAATATCATGGACCCTCACAAATGGAAATTGAATCCACAAATCTTCAGCAAGGTAACGCAAAAATGGGGATGCTCAGACCTAGATCTTTTTGCCTCCCCACTGAATTGCCAACTACAAAAATTCTGCACAAGGACTTATCACAGACAAGCATGGAAAGTGGATGCTATTTTGTTCAGCTGGAAAAACCTGAAAGTTTATGCCTTCCTGCCACTGCCTCTCCTTTCAGAGGTACTCCTAAAAGCCAGACAAGAAAAACCACAGATGATCCTGATTGTTCCAGACTGGCCACGCCAGCACTGGTACCCTAACTTAAGGAACTTGGCTCAAGGCCCACCATGGATTTTGCCTCAAATGTCACACCTTCTGACTCAAAACAATCAGATCCTGCACAGTCAGCTCAAAACCCTAAACCTGGCTGCATGGCAGATGCATTAGTCAAACAGGCAACACCTCTCTCTAAAGCTGTTACGGATGTCATTTTGGAGGCCAGGAGGCCTAGCACCAGGAAAGCTTACTCAGAAAAATGGAAGAGATTCTACACCTGGAACCAGGCCCAAAGCCTTGACCCTCTTGTTCCAAACATTCTACTTAACTGAGATGCTGGACAGAGGCCTATCCTTCTCATCAATTAAGATCCACGCCTCTGCTATTTCAGCACATTACAACCCAGATCCTCCTTTATTCTCTCATCCCTTGCTAAAGCAGTACCACAGAGGGGCTAAAAATATAAGACTGCCCCGGAGAGCACCAACTTGGGACCTCAATTTCGTTTTGGAAAAACTGACCCTACCACCTTTTGAGCCAGCCAATACAGCCAATCTAAAATTTTTATCATGGAAAACAGCTCTGCTCCTGGCAGTAACTTCAGCACGAAGAGTCTCAGAGCTACAGGCATTAATGGCAGTGGAACCTTTTATAATTTTTCATCAGGACAGGGTTTCCTTAAGGACAAACCCTACTTTTATGCCGAAGGTGATATCTAGTGTGGCTCTTAACCAAACCATCCATTTCCCTACTTTTTATCCGAACCCCCAGAATAAAGGGGAGAAACTTCTGCACTTTTTGGACATGCACAGACAGCTATGCTTCTACTTGGACAAAACAAAAGCTTTCAGGAAAACAGAGCAACTTGTTTGTAGCATATGCTGCAGGATCACTGGCAAGGCTATCTCAAAGCAGACTATATCCAAGTGGAGTGGGCACTGTATTCATTACTGCTACACACAGCATGGAAAATCAGTCCCAAATACCATTAGGCCACATTCCACCAGGGCAACAGCCACTTCAGCAGCCTTTATCAGAGTATCACCTACCAAGGAAATTTTGGATGCTGCAACTTGGAGTTCAGTGCACACCTTTACCAAGCATTACCACCTGACTCTTTACTCTAAATCCAGAGCAGGATTTGCCACTGCAGTTCTGCAGGGCCTCATAGCCAATCCTAACTCTTTATAGACTAGCCACCCAACCTTAGCTTTGGGATTCTACCCAAGTGTAATGACTGCAGCAGTGTAACACGATGAACATAGTACAGTTTTGTACCTACCATAAATGTAGATGTTAGTGTTCACACTGCTGCAGTCCAGGTTACCCTCCCTCCATCCCCTCTCAACTAGCTGGACTTATCTATACCTTTCTACCCTATACAATCTTTGTGGTGTATTTGCTTGTAACTGAAGGTATTTTTATTTTATATGTATATTTTTTATTAGCAATATGTATTGCCTACCTATTGGGGGCACCTGACATCTGGGGCAAGAAAAACTGAAGAAAATGGCGTCTGATGCATTTTCTATACCCCTGGTACACTGACGTCAGGGAAGAAGCGACAGCAACAGACGCCGGACCAAGACTTTGGAACTCTGGCTGACTGCGGGGACCGCTTGACGGCAGGATAACCCAAGTTTAATGACTGCAGCAGTGTGAACACTCTAACATCTACATTTATGGTGGGTACAAAACTGTACTTTTCTGTGCCTGGAACCAGTCTTTAGGGATGAGCACAGCAGTGCCCAGTTTACCTCAGATTTTGCAATACTTAACTGAGATGCTTCACAAGGGCCTGTCTTTTTCCTCTAAAATCCACGCTTCAGCTATTTCAGCTCACTATAACAGAACCCACCCCTCTTTTCTCATCCCCTGCTCAAGCAGTTTTTCAGAGGGGCAAAGAGCTTGAGACCATCCAGGAGAGCCCCTACCCCTGCCTTGGCCCCTAACTTTGTTTTGGAGAAGCTCACTCTACCTCCTTTTGAGCCAGCTGCCACTGCAGACTTAAAATTTCATTGTTGGAAAACAGCCTTCCTCTTGGCAGTCACTTCAGCTAGAAAGATGTCTGAATTACAGGCTCTTATGGCAATGGAGTCTTTCATAGCCTTTCATGCGGACAGGGTATCTGAGGACCAATCCAGCCTTCATGCCCAAGGTGGTTTCCAGTGTGGCTCTTAATCAGTCCATTCATTTGCCAACCCTCTGTCCCAATCCATAGAACTAAGGGGAGCAGATTCTGCATTCCTTGGACTTGCACAGACAACTTGGATTCTACTTGGACAGAACTAAATTTTGAAGAAAATCTGAACAATTGCTAGTAGCATTTGCTGCTGGGGTAGTTGTGAAGGCTATTTCAAAACAAACCATTTCTAAATGGATAAGCCATTGCATTAATTTCTGCTATAAGCACCATGGAAAACCTATCCCCCAGGGGATCAGATCTCACTCCACCAGGGCTGCATCTACTTCTGCAGCCTTTCTCAGAGGTGTTCCTACCAGGGATATTCTAGAAGCTGCTACCTGGAGTTCTGTACATACGTTCACCAAGCATTATCATTTACCAATTTTCTCTAAATCCAGAGCTAGCTTTGCCACTGCTGTCTTGCAGAGCTGGTTCTAATGCTGTATAAATTCCTCCTCCCAACCATAGCTTTTGGAATCTACCCAAATGTAATGACTGCAACAGTGAAACATGAAGAACATAGTACATTTGTGTACACTTACCATAAATGTAGATGTTCGAGTGTATTTACTGTTGCAGTCTTGGTTACCCTCCCTCCAGCCCCCTGTGTTTCTCTGACTATACCTCTACTTACTTTTTCTGTGCTTAAAAGCTTTTTTGGTGTATTTGCTTATGGTTGGAGGTATATTTTTGTGCGTTTAATTTTATTTTGCTCCCCATTTGAGGGGGCGCCTGACATCAGGGGCAAGAAAAACTGATGTAATGGTGTCTGCTGCATGTTTTATACCCTTGACGTCATGGAAGAAGGGACAGCAACCGACACACAACCCAAGACTTTTTTCATCAGGCCGACTGAGGGCAACCTGCTAGCAGATTACCCAAATGTAATGACTGCAACAGTGAATACACTCTTAACATCTACATTTATGGTAAGTGTACACAACTGTCATTTCTTGCTGAATATTTTTCTGGATACCCAATGTCTTAAAATGCTTCTCCCATTCCAAAATGGTGGGTTCCGCTTACCTACCGCTTCCACTCAAGAAGAAGCTTTAAAGACTGAAGCCAGTATCTCAGTCAGCTCTTTCTGACTTCGACTTGCTCACTGAAGTTTCAGAACCCATGGTACTTCTGGTTGTTTCAGAACCTGTGGTACATTTGGTGGTTCTTAGATGCCCTCTATTGAGACCCCCGTTGAAAAGCTGGTATGACACTGGAGGCTCATACGACTGAAAAATCCATGAATAAAGCAGAGCCATATATCATCTCAGAATCCAGAGGGCATTCCCCAGATAGTTAGGGAGATGATCCCAGGTAAACTTAAGGTACATTAGGGATCTGAACCACCACGTTTGGTTCACAGAGGCGTCATGATTAAGAAACCATGCTAAAAATCTTAAACATGTTACTTTCCCCACTACTCCTAGGGAAAAGAAACGGACTTTTCTGAGGGCCTGTGCAATGCCATTATGGCCCAGAAGCCACCATCCTTATCTTCCCAGCTCCCCCCTGCCACCATCAAAAGGTTGCTATGGACTTGGGTCTTCTGAAGATAAGGAGGCTTTTGATTCAGATCATTCCGTAGCATACTCTTCTCAAATCCACTTCCCTGACCAGCTCTACTCAGAAGATGAAAGTTTTCTCCTGACTTTTCTGTGGAGGAAGTGGGAGTCTAGGCAGATTCCAGAGGTTGTAGTATCTTTTTTGAACCTCCAAAGTGGATACTCCTGTCTCTTCCCCAGTTTCTCCTGTTCACAACTTCTTGGGTGCCTTTCAAGCCGCCACTGGTGCCTTTGAGTTGCAGCCTCCTGCCCCCAAAAGTTGACCGGTTTTATCAAGTCATTGATGATCTGAAATTGTTTAAAAATGCTTTGCCAGACTCCTCAGCAATATCTCTATCTTAATAAACCTAAGCTACTATCTAATGTTGCTTCAGACAAGGTTAGTGAGCTGTGAGTAGGTAGGATAAAAAGGTTTATACCTACTCTACTTTGGCATTCAGGGCTATAAATTGCTGAACCCAGATGACCCAAGTATTTGATATCCATTCTCAGTTCTTTAACGGAGCTAGTGGTGGACCCTCAAGGGACTGATTCTAAACAATGGATGTTGTCTTTACTTAATTAGGCTGCACAAATAGCCCGTCACAACATTAAATGTGGTTATGATGCTGTAGAGGTTTTGTTCAGAGCAACTGCCACTCCTATTCCGTCTTTTCAGATATGCATGGGTTGCACAGTCAACCCATACTTGAAGATTTGAAAACTAAAATTATAGATTCCGTTTTTTTACAAAAATCTTCTGTTTGAATTTCAAGCAACCAGTGTTTACAAAACCTTTCAGGAATAGGAGGAAAACTATGAAGGACTGCAGACAGCTTCTGTTCTGGGAGCCCCTCTATTGGAGACCAGTCTCACACCCATCTTCCACACCACCTGGCCCTTCCACGCTCAAAATTAGATATCCACTTAGGAAAATATAGGTGCTTCCAATTATAAAACAAGTTATTGCTACAAACTCTAGATGGTCACAAACAATTAGGATTCTTTCTAGACAAAACCAAATCCTTTAGAAAATCAGATTGTATCCTTTATGCATTCAAAATTTGGCCAGCTAGTGTCTAAACAACTATTGCAAACTAGATCTCTTAAGGCCATCTCCTGTTCTCTACATGGTAAGTCTTCACCCTCAAGCTCATTCTACCAGGGCAAGTAACATAGTCTGGGGTCTTCTACAAAGGGGTGGATGCCAGGACCATACTAGAAGCTGCCACCTAGTCCCCTGCACAGCTTCATTAAACACTACAGGATTGATGCATTCTCTACCTCTAGGGCTGCTTTCGCTAAGTGAGTCCTTTTGGGAAACTTGCACATTTCTGCAGCTCATTAACCAGCCTCCTTTACTTTTATCTGTCAGAATCACCCTTTCATTATGAATACTGCAACAGTGATTTCAATTAGGACATAGTACAACTGAGTAAGAACTTATAGTACAAGAGTAGATGTCCTCCTGATCACAGTTGCAGTATTTTTCCCACCCTCCTGCCCGGCTATATTTTTTTCCCATAGTTTCACTGGCGCACATACTGGAGACAGCATCTTAGAACAAGAGTTTTCATTCTGCTTTCTGGTTTGCCTCTCTTGCTGACCTCTCAGGGGTCTTCTGGTCACTGGCTTGGAAGTAGTCTGAGGAATTGCTTACTTGTTTACCTGCAATACCCCTACACTTACGAGTTGGTACATGTTGGACGTACAATCCTGTGAAGTTAATGCTTTAGTACCCTTGCCAGACATGAGTAGTGGATGACCTGTTCTTTAAGAATACTGTAAAAGTGTGAAGTAGGACATCTACTGTTATGGTAAGGTCTTGCACAACTGTACTTTTTTCTGAGTCACCAGTACTTCTAAGGGATGAGAAAACTGGAATATGTAGTTTGAAGCTCTGACTTAATGCAAGAAAATGGTAATATGACCATCATTTCACACTGTTTAAATCATTGTTCTAGCTGGGATTTGGAAAAAGCAGACCTTCAAATTGCTTGTGGGTGGATGGTCTCCCTAAAGATGTTGCTAAAGACTACCTGAAGCAACACTTTTCTCGATATGGGACAGTATTAGAGGTACGTACACATCATTAGTGTGTTAAATTTTTAACATTTCTGTCCATGTTGTCTTTCTTCTTTGTATGGTACAAGTTAATTTAATTATTCCATTTTACTTACAAAGCATGCTTTACTTTTAATATTTTACTTTCCAGACACTGTTTCCATAGGTTGTAATGTTGCGTAAAGATTTTGGTGATGTGACAGGTTAAAAGTGCTTTTCATTCTTGGAGTCCGGTGCTAAGACAGCACATTAGTATTTGGGTTTCTTACTCATGGTGGGCTGCTCTGCTAGTTTTTCACCTGTACCTTGGAAAAGGTGACCTTCTTCCTTACTCTCCAGTACTTTTCCTACTGTTGCCAAAAGAATGATATAAGGACACTGTCATATTCATTGGGGTGTATTCATCATTGTCTCCTGACAATGTTATGCTGCCTCCCACAATTTCTGATTTACTTTTGACTTGTACTGAAGGGCGTAGTGCTGATTTTACAAATTTAGCAAATCTGCTTACTGGAGAAGTGTTTTTCCTAATTCATTATTCTGAGAGTGCAGTGTGGAGTTAGACATGGTGTGTACATCCTCCACATAATCTCATGTTTTACTTTGAGTGAGCAGATCAGGCACAGGCATCCTCTGAGTATTTCTGCCAGATTCTTCCTCTGAGAAAGGCAAATATTCATTATCCCTTCATTTCTTAATTCCAGGTGTTTTTCTTTTTCTTGTTTAATGTGTTTGCTACTAGACAGTCAAGGGACATTTTTGTTTTTCCTTTATCATCTGGCAACTTTGGGTATTTTTGCTATACAGGATGATGTCCTATTCCTATTTTGCAGTATTGCACATATGGGTTTATCCTTCTTTTGTGTGTCCATCCAGTATTCCAAAGTTATTTAGTCCCTCCTGGTGTGTTAGACAGGAACGTGGGCCATAAAAGTGACATCTGCACGCACCAGCCCTCAGAACTCTTAAGCTGCCAGTCATATGCCAAGTATTCCTGCTTGCCGCTGATATCGGATAAAATAATTCAAGTCAAGTACCCTGTTGGGGAACCTTTCAGTCCTCCTTACTCCAACGTTTATTCATGTCATTTGGAAAGGGCAAGTGTAAATATGGCCAGCAGATTCCCCACAAGGGCATGCATGATCAGTGCCTTTTTCCTTTTTTTGCTTAGGAAGGTAACACGACTACGAAAACTGCCTTATCTTTAAGGTGTTCATCCCCAAAACCCTATGTCGCCGCTTAGAAGCCATTAATCTTTACCTTGAGAGCCAGCGTCTTAAGCAACTTTCGCTAAAGATGGAAGTTGCTTCAGACCTCCCGTCAGAACCCCCTAAGAAAAGGCCCCAAACCATGCGGCCTTCTCCTTCAGCTGCACCTCTATCTTCCATACCTCCGCCTGTGGCCGACATCGGCGTGGTAGTGGAATCTGCTTCCGGCAGCCAGGATAAAGTAAAGTGGGTACCCATGAGTAGGCCGCACATTCCCGGGCAGAAAGCACATCCTTAGAGGCTGTACTGACCTGCTTCAGACGGTAAGGGGGAACATAACTTTTCTGCGTGTTCGTTGGAACACGTCAACCCTATTACTGTCTCAGGCCCGAGGTCCTCTCCCGGTCAGATGCCTGCTTGGCCTTTGAATTAAAAAAAAAAAAAAAAAAAAAAAGAAAACACTTTTCTCCACTACTTGAAAGCACCCCAGACTGGCAAGCTTTCAGCCAGAGTATTTTCAATGCCTTCATGGCCTTACAGCCTGCCACTGTTGGGAGTCCTGCTACAGCCCCTCCACTCCTCAGCTTTAGGCCTCAGACTTCTGCCAGGGAAGAAGAAAAGGAATTCTCTGATTCTTGAAAGGACTCCCTCTCTTACACCATCCACATTTCTTCTCCCTTAAAGTACGACTCCCCAGCGGAAGAGTCCATGAACCCTGACTCACCAGTGGAAGACCTAATCTTTACAGAAACCATTGGTAAAATGAGAGACCAGTTTCAGTGGGAATCCTCTGTCATGACCAAAGTGGTTTTATGACCTCGTACAGATGGACTCTCCCAGTCCCTCTGCAGTGCCACCCATTCTGCCAGTCTTCTTGGATGCCTTCTCATCTGCATCCCTCAATCCTGACTCTCAGCCCCCTGCTCCTTGCAGACTAGACAGGCTGTACAAAGTACCTGAAACTGAAAAATTCCTTAAGTGCCCCCCTGATGACCCAGCCACTATTTCCATTGCCACTGACAGGGCTACTAAACTTCTCCCTACCGGTACCTTACTTCCTGCTGATATGGACAGTAAGACTCTGGGAAGCCTAGGCAAGAAAATTTACATGTCTGCAACTCTGTCCTTTAGGGCCACTAACTACCAGACCTATATGGCCAAATACTCTCTAGACCTGCTAGAGAATGGCAATAAAGATGCGACTGACATCCCAGACTAACCAGCCGAAGCCCCTCTCACTTACTTGTAGCTCTCACCTCCCAGGTAAATAGACATTCCATTAGGTGCATCTTTGATGCAGCAGAGGTTTCCGATTGGTTGACTGCTTCCAGCCTCTGCCCTTAGAAGGTATGCCTGGCTTCGTCTTCAGCCTTTGCGTTATGAGTTCAGGGCGAAACACATTGATGCCCCCTAGATCCCTCTGTGTTGTTCAGTTCCAAGGTTGGCAGATCTCAAATCTTTACAGCAAAAAGGGAAAGAAATTCAGGACCTTAATCACCTGCTAGTTCCCTCCTACCCAAGTTCCATAGGAACTGCCCAGCAAAGACTAAGTTCATCCGAAAACATTTCATGGCCGATGCCTCCCTCCAGACCTAGAAGACCTCTTAGCAGACTCTCCCAGCTGGCACTTCCCCAGCCGCTAGCCAGCGGACCCCCTTTAAGGATAAAGCAGGTAGTGTTCGACTATCTGGCAACCTCCCTGAAACCCTCTTTCACCCCCCTGCTCCTGTCTGTCCGACTGTCTTGCTATCTCCCTGCCTGTTCCCACATTACCACAGACAGATGGGATCTGTCCATTATCCAGAATGGCTATTTCATGTCCTGGATCTCCCATCCAGTCAGAAAAGGTACCCCTCAACCTCCCAACAATCAGCCCCACCTCATAAATCCTGTGCAACAAACTTTTCTGTCCCAGGGGACCATAGAACCAGTGCCTTCGGAAGCAAGAGGAAAAGGATTCTACTCAATGATATTTCTGGTACCCAGAAAAAAGGGGCCATGGAGACCCATCCTGGACCTCACAGCTAAACCTGTTCCTCAAGGTCCCTACTTTCAGGATGCTCTCTTCCCACTCTCTTCCCTCTGCTTCTGCCCCACTGGTTCATGGTGACCCTAGATATAAAGGATGCTTACCTACACATCCCAATAAAGCCCATCTTCAGGAAATACCTGAGATTTTTGCAGGCTCTTCCCACTTACAGTGCTCTGCCTTGCCATTTGGGCTTTCCACTGCCCCAAGGGTTTTCACAAAAATGTCTGGCTGCAGTCATTGCCTATTGCAGAACAAAGTCCGTCCAAATATTCCCTTACCTTGTTCTTTTGATTCAAGCGGATAATCCAAAGACCCTCCTCCTTTACACTCAGATGTCCTTCAAGAATGCAACTGCAGTCATAACATGTGGGTTGTCCTGCCTCAGGCAGCCCTCGGTCGGCCGGATTCCAAAGTCTGGGTCCGACGTCGGCTGATGTCGCATTTCTCTCCGACGTCAGAGCGGCTGGAGTACATAAGCATCAGCCAACGCCATTTTCTTCAGTCTTTCTTGCCGCGCGGTGCCCGAAGCAGAAGCAGTTCGCAAGTGCTGGACGGTCAGCTCCTGTATTCTACGATTCCGAAGTCATCAAAAAAGCTAAGTACCCCGTTGGGGACCTTTTCTTGCCTCAGCCGATGTCAGAAATTACTGAAAAAGTTAACAATTGTCTTTCTTGTGGTAAACAAATACCTCATAAGGATTTCCACTCTTACTGCCTCCCTTGCCTGGGCCCAGACCATGACGTCTCGGCCTGTGTAGCCTGTGCTCGCTTCAACAAGCGCGCACTCGGGCGCCGGGCGGAGTTCGCTGAAGATTTTTTTCGGCAATAATTTTGCTTACACCATGCCGTCGGATCTTCCGACATCGCAAACTCCCAAAAAGCGAAAAGACCGGGGCCGACATCCTCGGCCCGTGTCTACCACCGACTCCATGCCAAAACCTAGCGCGAGTGCTCCGGTTCCCTCTGAGACGGTCTCTCCACCGCTCCGAACCGAAGACACCGCATTACCGACGACTCCGATTCCAGACATTACTCCACCAGTTACAGATTTTCCTCCGGATACCGAAACCGAGGAAATGCCCGAGACCATTGCTGTAGACAAGGTCACTCCTGCACGTGGAGCTGCCAGGCCCCCTATGGCCATGTCTATTAAGGCCTACACTAGGGCTAAGGCAGCCAGCAAAACAAAGCATATTACTTCTAAATCCTTACCTCAGCCGACTCCAGAGACACAAATTATGTCCATGGCTGCTGATTTAATTTCCATGATTAGAGGTTCACAGGCCTATCCTGAGAGAGGATCCCAGCCTCCTCCTGATTAAAAGGCCCCGGGTTGAACCCTCTGACCCTACTCCTTCAGATGAAGATTGAGGGCTCTGTCCACTCTGATAGCCAGGAAAAGCTCTTCCAGACCTATGAGGACTCGGATGCAGAAGATTCCATCCCCTCAGCCTCTCCTCCTGAGGATATTTCTTTTGGGGAAGTTCTGCACACAATGAGGGAACATTTCAAGTGGCAAGGTCAGGAATATTCTGATTCTAGGAAACGCCTTAGGACTTTCCTTAATAAGCCTCAGCACAGGCCCTTAGCTATTCCTCCTGTACTTGATGTTCTGGATGATTTGTATTCTGACTCTAGTGCCTACTCCTGATTCTCTTCCTCCTGCTCCAGCCAAGCCAGACAGGTATTACAGGGTCCCAGAAACTCATTCCCATTTATTCAGGGCCCATACTGCTGATTTGGAAACTATTTCACAGGGGCCTAAAGGAGTTTCAGCCTCCACCTCAAAAAATCCTTTGCCCTCTAACGGGGAAGCTAGGTCATTAGAGAGATGGGGCAAAAAGGTTTACACATCCACTACCTTATCTATGAGAGCTTTAAATTGCCTTTTTCATATGTTACAATATCAGGATTATCTGTTAGAAGATTTACAAAAAACATTAGCCACTCCTGATCCTTTAGACGGGAAGACTTTGCAGGAAGCTGTACATAACACTCAGCAAGTAAGCAATCACTTCCTGCAGTGTGGATATGATGCACTGGAAGCTTCATGTAGGACAGCTATGACAGGGGCAGTCATTCGTAGACATGCTTGGTTAAAAGATCAACCTCTATCAGATCATGTAAAAGCAAAACTTCTGGATGCACCTTTGGAAAAGAACAAGCTTTTTGGTGCAAATGCTAAGGATGTGTTAAAGACCATCGAAGAAAAAGCAAAATCAGTTCAGACTGTGAAAGATTTCCTCCAGGTTCAACCCCAGATTCAGTAGGAATTGGCCTTCAAAAACTGGTCCTTTCCTAATCCAGAAAAGTTTCAAAGGGGTAAGAACAGGCGTGGCGAGGAAGAGGCCAATACAGAGGCCCTTACAGGGGACGACAATGGCAGCCAGGAAACCAAAGAAGTGATGCAGGGGTTTCACCTGCCCCACAACCACAATCTCAATGACTTTCCTCTACTACCGCCTACCAGGGAACAACTAGAAGCTCCCTTGGGCGGGAAATTCTCTGTTTGCAGAAAATTGGCACAGACTGACAAAGGACAAATGGATTTTGGACATTATAGACCGAGGGTACAGGTTTCATTTTCATACCTTACCAAGAAAACAAGGCATGCCAAACCTGCCACAAAATCAGAGGGCAGAGGCTATCAAGCAAATCACTCTGCTGACTCGAATGAAAGCAATAGAAAGAGTTCCACAACAAGAACAAGACCAGGGGTTTTACTCAAGACTGTTCCTTGTTCCAAGAAAAGAATCTCAATGGAGACCAATACTGGACTTGTCCACATTAATCACCTTTCTCATAGTACCAAAGTTCAAAATGCTGACTCTACAGCAACTCCTTCCCATGCTGGGCAAGGGGTCGTGGCTGATTACTCTGGACCTCAAGGAGGCATACCTGCATGTCCCTATCAGACACAGCTGCAGAAGATACCTCAGATTTCTTGCAGGGCCAGAGCATTATCAATTCTCAGCATTGCCATTTGGCTTATCTACTGCGCCCAGAGTATTTACAAAATGCCTGGCTTCAGTAATTGCTCATTGCAGGCTCCAGGGTATAGAAATTTACCCGTACCTGGACGACTGCCTCATACAAGCGGACGACAAATTGATGTTGACAAAAAACCTGGATTATGTCATACGATTACTTCAAGCTCTGGGATACACAGTCAACTTCCAAACGTCAAGACTGCAGCCATCCCAGCAAATCTTCTTAGGAGCCAAACTAGACAGCCTCTCAGATGGCTTACCTGACAGAAGACAAGCAAGAGAAGTTAACTCATTACTTCAAAGGTTTAGCAAAACTCACCCAGATGACTGCAAGGAGATTCCTACAGGCCCTGGGTTACATGGCATCCTGCATTCTCCTGGTTCCATTAGCAAGACTACACATGAGAAAGCTTCAATGGTACCTAAAAAGCATTTGGTCTCAACACAGCAACAACTTGGAGACAGTCATACCACTCATTCCATGCCTAAAAAAGGAATTCCTATGGTGGGCCTCGGTGAGCCAGGCAAACACAGGTATGTCATTCAAAAAACCACAGATAACACAGACCATGACAACAGACGCCTCAGACCTTGGATGGGGGGCGCACATGGAAGGCTGGTGTATACAAGGACAATGGTCTCCAAAGGAAACTCATCTGCATATAAACCAAAAGGAAATGCTGGCAGTAATGCATGCCATCGAGGCCTTTCAACACCAACTCCAGCAAGGCCATTTAATGATACTGACAGACAATACCACTGTGATGTGGTACATAAACAAGCAGGGGGGCACCCACTCTTACCCCCTTTGCAGACTGACAATGCAGCTTTGGGAGAAATCACTGAGCCTAAACATCCAGTTACAATCCCAGTTTGTTCCAGGAAAAGACAATGTGTTGGCGGACAGCCTAAGCAGGAATTTCACAGATCCACGAGTGGAGGTTACATCCGAAGGCCTTCAGACAACTCACTTCGACATGGGGCAAGCCAGAAGTGGACCTATTTGCCTCTCACCTCAACCATCTTCTACCAAAATTTTGCACAAGGACATACCATCCAAAAGCTTGGAAAATAGATGCCCTCTCATTCAACTGGAACTCTTTAGCAATCTGTGCATTCCCACCTCTGCCACTGATGACCTCAGTATTACTAAAGATCAAAGCAGAGAAACCCAAGGGAATCATAATAGCTCCGGACTGGCCAAGACAACACTGGTACCCACTACTACGGAGCATATGTCACACCAGGAGGTGGGCCCTCCCCCAGTGGCCTCTACTTTTGACTCAACACAATTTCGAAACACTGCATCCAAATCTTCAGACACTGCAGCTAACAGCCTGGGAGAACCCATAAATAACTTCAGCTTATTTCTCTCCAAGGAAGTTCAGCGGATACTAACAGAGGCTCGAAGACCATCCACCAGAAAGGTTTACTTAGCAAAGTGGAAAAGATTCAGCAATTGGAATACCAGCAAGGGACATGATGCATCATTGTTGAACATCCCACTCATCTTGGAATATTTGGCAGATATGTTGAAGAACGGCCTCTCATATTCTTCCATAAAGATACATGCATCTGCTATTTCAGCTAGATACAACACTGATCCTCCTGTTTTTTCTCGCCCCTTACTAAGGCAATTCCTCAGGGGAATCAAGAACATTAAGCCACCAAGGAAGGCCCCAGTGCCAGCCTGGGGCCTCAATTTTGTCTCAGAAAAACTGACTCTACCTCCATTTGAGCCAGCAGCTTCAGTTGACTTGCAATTTCTCTCATGGAAGACAGCTTTCCTGTTGGCCATTACTTCAGCAAGAAGGGTTTCGGAGCTACAGGCCCTAATGGCAATACCACCCTTTATTATTTTTCATAGAGACAGGGTTTCATTAAGGACCAACCCTACTTTTATGCCAAATGTGGTATCTAGGGTTTCTTTAAATCAAGCCATTCATCTGCCTGCTTTCTTCACCAATCCTGAGAATAAGGGAGAAAGACTGTTGCATACCTTGGACATTCACAGACAACTTCGATATTACCTGGACAGAACCAAGGCCAGTAGGAAGTCTGAACAACTTTTTGCAGCTTACGCCCCTGCAGTCTAAGGAAAAGCAATTTCAAAACAGACTATTTCTAAATGGATTGGACATTGCATCAGATTCTGTTATTCCTTCCATGGAAAGACTGTTCCAGCCAATGTCAGACCACATTCCACCAGAGCTACAGCCACCTCTACAGCATTTTTAAGAGGGGTGCCTACCAAGGACATTCTAGAAGCTGCTACATGGAGCTCCGTGCATACTTTCTCCAAACACTACAATCTCCCTCTATACACCAGATCCAGAGCAGGCTTTGCTTAGGCAGTCCTGCAGGGTTTGATTGCCACACCATCTTTTTCCTAGAGCATTCCTCCTCCCCCAGCTAAGCTATGGTATTCTACCCACATGTTATGACTGCAGTTGCATTCTTGAAGGACATAGTACAGTTTTGTACCTACCATAAATGTAGATGTCCGATAGACATGCAACTGCAGTCGGATTTTCCCTCCCTCCTTACCCCTCTATGCCTAGGGTCCACTCCTATCCCTGTTACTCTTAGCTGGGGATATCTGTTATGGTGTATTTATTTTATTGCCCATTTATTTGTTTGGAATCCTGTTTTTGTCTTCCAATTTGATTACAGCCTTCCTTGGAGGGCACCTGGCATCTGGGGCAAGAAACACTGAAGAAAATGGCGTCTGCTGATGCTTATGTACTCCAGCCGCTCTGACGTCGGAGAGAAATGCGACATCGGACCCAGACTTTGGAATCTGGCCGACCGAGGGCTGTCTGAGGCAGGACAACCCACATGTTATGATTGCAGTTGCATGTCTATCGGACATCTACATTTATGGTAGGTACAAAACTGTACTTTTCTTCTGACACTTTTATAGTCTTTAGTCTTTCAGGCAAACGTCTCGAAGTCTTATCTGGAGCCCACACAGGACATTGCTTTCCTAGGGTGCAGAATTTGCACAGGACCTTATGCAGGCCTTCCTGCCAGCAGACAGTGGTATCCCTGACAGACCACTTGCTCGACATCTTTCAGGTATCCGAACTAACTGCAAGATAATGCTTGAGGCCCCTGGGTTACATGGCAGTCACTATACCCATGCTTCTTTTGGCAAGACTGCACATGAAAAAGCTACAATGGTATCTTCAGTCAGTCTAGACCCAGCGCTCCCATCCCCTGGAATTCAGGGTACACCTTCTACACTGCCTGAAAAAGAGTAGTAAAATCAGGCACCACGGAAGCAATAGAAGCCGGCAAATAAAATCGGCAAATCAACAGTACGAAAAAAATAAAAGAAAAACCTTTTAATGTGAGCGCTTTCGGCAAAAAAAAAAAAAAAAAAGAACTTTGCTGGTGGCTGTCACAAGTGACCATGAACCCAGGCCTTCCTCTCCAACCTCCCACACTAACCCAGATCATGCATACAGATGCATTATACCTGGGCTGAGGAGCAGCTCTAGGCACAAGACAGATGCAGGGTTTGTGGCAATAACCCACACAACCTAGCGCACATCAATGTCAGGGAGATGAGGGCGATCCTCCTTGCTCTGGAAGCCTTTTCCCCTTACCTACACAAAGGCCCACACAAGATTTTCATGGACAACACCACTGTCCTGTGTATCTCAACAGAGTGGCACCAGATCCTACATACTCTGCAGACTAGCCATGCGGGTTTGGGAGCTAGCCACTTCCCAGGGGATGACCCTACAGGCACTTCACATTCCCTCCCTTAAAGTCCAGGCAGACTTTCTCATCAGGACCATCACAGCCAGCCATGAATGGATGCTTCACAGAGACATCTTCCTGGACCTGGTCCACTGGTTGAGTATACCTGAAATTGACCTGCTTGCCGCCTCCAACAGGCACCTTCCTGGCTGTTGCACCAGGACACCAGACCCCAAGGCACTGGCAACAGATGCCTTTTCAATTTAATGGAAGAGGAACTTTCTGTATGCATCCCCCCTTCCCATTGATTCAAAAAGCTGCTGAAAATTCAGCAAGACAACCCAAAAATCTTGATAGTGACACCCTATTGACTAAGACAGCACTGGTTCCTTCTCTTACTTCTGTCCAAGGACAATCACCACAAGTTACCCCCCCTCAATGTACCTATTCACACAGCACAAGGGTTGTTAGATACATCCACAGTGACAGTCTTTGAACCTCACCCTATAGCTGATAGGATTTCTTATCCCTTTTAGACACCTGTACAACGAGGACCTGCTCAATGTCCTGCAGGAGGCCAGGAAACCCAATTCTAGAAAAATCTTTCCTATCCAAGTGGAAAAGGTTTTTCTTATGGTGTCTCAAAAGACGTCTGAACCTGCTGGAAAGCGGCATCCCTGTAATCTTGTCTTACCTGTGTGAACTACTGCAGACCGGGCTGGCCTGCTCTTCTATAAAAGCACACCTGTCTGCTCTCTGCCTGTTTCCCCCTGGATCCATCCTTAGCATCCAGATTACCGTCAAAGCTCTTCCTCAAAGAAGGTCCTTCATTTTAGACCCCCCCAGGAAACCAACCCCTCCTCCATGGGATCTGAAATATGTACTGGAAAGCTCACCCAGGCTCCCTTCGAGCCAGCAGCTAAAGCCTTCTTAATGTTCTGCACCTGGAAAACTTGTCTTATTGGTGGCTCTTAATTCAGCCAGGAGGGTCTCAGAGCTACAAGCTTTGGCTGACCCACCATTCCTTGTCTCATATTTGGACAGGATCTCCCTCAGAACTAACCCCTCCTTCATGCGCATGGGGGGTGAATGACATATCCTTGAACCAGTCCATCCACCTACCGACCTTATTTCCTAACCCTCAGGGGGATAGTGCGAGAGTTCTCAATTCCCTAGATGTTCACAGACAGCTGAGGTTTTACCTCCATAAAACCAAGTCTATTAGGAAATCTGGCCAACTGTTTCTCTTTCCACCTCAGGGCTCTGTGGAAAGCAATGGCCAAACAGACCATTTCAGCTGGATCTCCAAGTCCATTACCTTCTGCTACCAGTACCACGTTATAATATTGCAGGGAACTATTAAAGCCCACTCCACAAGAGCTATGGGCTGTTCAGGAGACTTTTAAGGGACTAGACACTAACATTATCCGTGAAGCTGCTACCCTGGTCCTCAGTACACACTTTCACCAAACACTACAGGCTGGACCAAATCTCTAGGGCCAGAGCAGGATTTGCTAGGGCTGTTCTCCATGTTTTCCTGGAGAAGCACTACCATACCACCACCACCACCCCATTCTTAGTGAGCTGTAGCATTGCAGTATTCCTTCCCACCCTCCTTCCCCTCCTGTCAGGTTGCACTTGCTCCTCCGTGTGGCACTGGACAAGCTAGGCTCTTTAAGGAATGGCCCTGACTAGGGCTTCTGAGGGCTGGGGCGTGCAGACGTCACTTTTATGGCACACATTCCTGTCTGCCATGTCTGACGCCCGACGCACCAGGAGGGACTGAAAAACTTTGGAATACTGACTGGAATCACGCGAAAGAAGGGTAAACCCATATGTGGAATACTGCAACATGGAATAGGACATACATGGTTATGGTAAGATTTTGCACAACTTTCATCGTACTTCAGTGTTGTATAAGTTACTGTTGGGATTTTCAGCTCTGCAGAAACCTGGGGTTGTCATGAATACTAGATAAATTTCTTCCTTTCCACAGGACAGGTGGATACTCTTCCCTTGCTATATCAGGGCATTGGTTATTAAAAGTCATTTGCTGGCACTATTTATTCAGATGTTCTTCATAGTGTTGCAGAAATGTTATTTTCATCATGGCAAGCTGTTAGCCCATGTCAGGGCTCACTCCACGAGAATCAGGGCAGCCATTACTACCTTCATTAATGGTGTCCTTGCATAGGCCATTTTGCAAGCTGCTACATGGACCTCTGTCCATACCTTTATGAAGCATTACTATTTATGCACTGCCTCCAGGGCTAGGGCAGGATTTTTGCTTGTCTTACTGAACCTGCTGTCCCAGGGGCCACTAGACAGGATGTGTTTCAAACCTCTAGCTTTTAAAGTTCTCAGAAGAATCAGTGCTGCAACATTGAGTGATGAACATAGTGCAGTTATGCTACCCTTACCATAATTGTAGATGTTCGAGTTGACCAGTATTACAGTACAGACTGCCACCCTCCAGCCCTCACCCATGCCTGTTTTTTTTTTAAATTTTTTTTTTTGTCTGATCTGGTATCTCTTCCATCATAGTCTCCTCGATCTACTCCCAGTCCATGATTGGAATCTTCCTTTACCTCTTTTTAAAGTTTGACAACTGGAAGGGTTAAGTTGTGTTGTCCTCAAGCATCTGGCTGCCTGACAGCCTAGAAAGACCTGAAGATGAAGCTGACAGATATCCCTGTTATACCTTGACATCAAGATGTTGATCCTTGGATGTCTATGGGCTAGGGATGTTGCAAAGAGACTGGGGAAGTGGGCTGGTTATCTGCATGGCAGGAACTGACAGGGTGTAAAACATAACTGTCTTTCAGTGCAGTTATTTTTATGCCCGAACACTTTTCAAAACACTACCTCTCCCCCATTTTTTGTGGGGGCAGTTGTATGTTTATTAATTTTTGGTAGATGTCAGGCAACTCTGCTGCTGTCTGTTCAGTGTGTGGAAAACTGATCTCACTTAAATTTCCTCTACCTTTGCTTGATCTTCATCGTGTTACCCTGCTGCAGTCATCACACTTGGGTTATCCTGCTGTCAGGCAGTCCCGCAGTCGGCCCGAATTCCAAAGTCTTGGTCCGGCGTTGGTTGCTGTTGCTTCTTCCCTGACGTCAGTGCGCCAGGGGTATATAAGAGGCATCCAACGCCATTTTCTTCCGTCTTTCTTGCCGCGCGGTGCCAGAAGCAGTTTGCAAGTGCCGGCCGATACCTGAGATTTTCGATTTGTATTTCAGTCCGAAGGCTTCAATTAAGCTAAGTACCACGTTGAGGAACATTTTCTTGCCTCGGTCCAATGTCAGAAAATGTTAACGATAGCATTTCTTGTGGGAAGCAAATAACCTCATAAGGACTTCCATTCTTACTGTATTCCTTGCCTAGGCCCAGACCACGATGTCACAGGTTGTCGGTTTTGTGCTAGGTTTAATAAACGAACTATCAAACGCCGTTTTGACTTTGCACTGCATTACTTTGGTAGGAAATTTAATTATCATGCTGTCGGAGCAGCCGACGACCGCCATACATAAAAAATGCAAGGATAAGGACAGGCAGCCTAGCCTGACTCTGAGGCCTCAGTGGGGCCTGTCACCAGTTCTCTGGTTTTCAGTGAGGCATCTACACAGCCCCTGACGACCGCAGAACTGGAACCCCAGACAGCTGTGGATTCCCAAGCGGAGCCTACTAGGCCGACGCAGCCATCTTCCGACACTGGAGCAAAAGTAGACCTCGGTGCAGTGGAAAAACCGGTTGCAGAAGGTGTCATCTTATGCTAAGCGTAAAACTCCTATAAAACCTAAGAAAACTGTACATCAGTCTACAGTTCAAGGCCCCATGCCTAAGAAACAGATGCTTAAGATGGCTGAAGATTTGATTACCCTAATCAGGGGTTCCCATCCCCCTCCTGATAAAAGACCAAGACAAGAGGAGGATTATGCATCCTCTGATCAACTTTCACTCTCCTCAGATTATTTTGAGCAACAGGATTACACTTTTCCACCTTATGAAGACTCTGATGCTGAAGACTCTATTCCCTCAGCATCTCCCCCTGAAGACTACTCCATTGGGGAAACTTTACATACCTTGAGGAAACATTTCCACTGGGAAGGCCAGGACTACTCAGATTCTAAGAAAAGGCTCCGAGAGTTCCTTTTATTACCCCAGCACAGACCTCTTGCTATCCCTCCTGTTTTAGATATTGTGGATGATGTTTACTTTGAGTCTAGTTTAAATCCAGACTCTCTACCTCCCGCTCCAGCCAAACCAGACATATACTACAGAGTACCTGACTCTCTCAAATTCCTTTATAAAAGCCCTGTAGCTGACCCAGAAACAATTCCCAGGGTCCTAAGGGAGCTAAAGCTTCTATGGCTAAAAATCCTGTGTCCTCTGAAAGGGATTCCAGAGCCCTAGATAGATGGGGAAAGAAAATATACACCTCAGCAACTCTGGCTATGAGAGCATTAAATTGTCAGTTTCACATGTTGAAATATCAGCAATTCCTAATGTCTCCGTTAAAACAAAAAATGAGGACACATTCCGAACAGTCTGAATTCAAGGAAATGCAGGATGTGTTGCATGCAGCTGAACAGATGAGCAAACATACTTTACAATGCGGATTTGATTCATTGGAAGCTTCCTGTAGAGCAGCTGTTACTGGCTCTGTCATATGTAGACTTGCTTGGTTAAAAGAACAAACCCTTCCTGATCATGTTAAAGCAAAATTATTGCATGCACCTTTACAACAGGATGTATTATTTGGTGTCAAAGCAGAAGAGGTTTTAAAGAAAATGGAGGATAAGGCAAAGTCTATGCAAACGGTCAAGGATTTTTTGCAGGTACAACCCCCTCGTTACAGCAGAAATTGGCCAATAAAAAACTGGTCCTTTCCAGCTTCTGACAGATCACAGAGGGGCAAATACAGACTGCCAAGGGGCAGAGGTCAGTCACAAGGCTCTTACAAACCTCGCCAATGGAGTACTGCTACCCAGAAAGGAGGAGATGACAGGCCCCAAGCTAGCAGAAGACAAACACAATGACTCAATCCTCAAACTACCAAGCAAATCTCTCCTGGCAACTCCCTTAGTAGGAAAATTAACATTTTTTGCAGACAACTGGCACATCATCACAAAAGACAAATTGGTTCTAAACATAGTTTCTCAAGGATACAGATTCCACTTTCATACCTTACTAAGGATAAAAGGAATGCCAAACCTGCCACCAAATCAATGGGCAGAGGCACAAAAACAAATTACAGCTCTCATGGACATGAGAGCCATTCAACAGGTACCTGCACAGGAGCAAGGACAGGGATTTTACTCAAGACTCTTCCTAGTCCCAAGAAAGGACAAAGCATGGAGACCTATTCTGGATCTTTTCATTTCTGAACACCTATCTGCAAGTACCAAAATTCAAGATGCTAACACTACAGCAGCTTCTTCCCATGCTGGACAAGAATGCTTTGCTAGTAACTTTGGACCTCAAGGAGGCATACCTGCATGTCCCTATCAGAAAAAATTGCAGAAGATACCTCCGCTTCATTGCAGGTTCAACGCATTATAAATTCTCTGCACTGCCCTTTGGCTTATCTACTGTGCCCAGGGTCTTCACAAAATGTCTGGTACCAGTAATTGCATACTGCAGACAGAGGAATTCAAATATACCCATACCTGGACGACTGCCTTATTCAAGCAGAAAGCAAGGACATTCTTTTAAAGCATCTGGCATTTGTCAAACACCTTCTAAGTTGCCTAGGGTACACAGTAAACGAAAGAAAATCAAAAGTAGTGCCCTCACAAAACATAATATTCTTGGGTGCCAGCTTGAATACAATGGCCCAGATGGCTTATCTCACATTAGACAAGCAACGACAGCTGATACAATATTTCAAAATAATGGCAACAAAGACCCAACTCCCTGCAAGAAAAATTCTGCAGGCCTTGGGATTCATGGCATCTTGCATACTACTAATACCATTTGCAAAACTGCATATAAGGAAATTACAATGGTACCTGAAAAGTGTATGGACTCAGCACAGCCACAGCTTGGTAACAATGATACCACTCATTCCCTGCCTTCAACAGGAGTTTCTGTGGTGGTCACAGGCATGTCACCTCAACAAGGGTCAGCCTTTCACCTTACCCACAGCCAGGCAAACTGACAAACAGATGCATCAGACTATGCCTGGGGAGCACACATGGCAGGACAGTGCATTCAGGGAAAATGGACTACAGATCAGAGGCATCTGCATATCAATCAAAAAGAAATGCTAGCATTACAGAATGCCCTAACAGCTTTCAAGGACTTTTTACACCCAGGGGAACTAATAATAAAGACAGACAATGCCACAGTAATGTGGTACATAAACAAGCAAGGGGGCACACATTCCTACCCTCTATGCAGGCAACACATTGGCAGACGACCTAAGCAGAAGCATCATTGATCCACACGAATGGGAACTAGATCCACAAGTATTTGCAATGATAGCTCAAAAATGGGGATGCACAGACATAGATCTGTTTGCAAGCCCCACAACCACCAACTTCAAAAATTTTGCACAGGACCTTCCTTCCACTAGCTTGGAAAGTGGACGCCCTCTCATTCACTTGGAAAACATTAACAGTGTATGCATTCCCTCCACTGCCTCTACTAGCAAAGGTGCTGCTGAAAGTCAGATTAGAGAGGCCACAAATGATGTTCGTTGCACCAGACTGGCCACGCCAGCATTGGTATCCACTTTTAACAAACATGGCCCACGACCCACCATGGATTTTGTAACAAAATCCTCACCTCACCCAGCGAGACCATCTGATTCTACACAGCCAGCTCAAGACTTTAAACCTGGCAGCATGGCAAATTACCTAAACAACCAGCCAACACCTTTATCCAAAGCTGTTGTGGATGTCATTCTGGTTTTATTATGGTTTAAAGTGAATGTGAGTTTTTATAATGAGATGACTACACCTATGAGGTCACTAATAGATTAATTGATTGTATATTTAAATAACGTTCGTGTCTGCACATTTGTTTGTCTGAGGAAGGAAGGCTACAAGGCCATCCGAAAGTTCTTGTTTATTAATAAAGTGCTAACGTTACGGACTTTTTGTGATCATTTGTCACTTATTGGATTCACCGTAATCATTACCTGCGGCAGGCTTCCTGAGTTGTTTTTTGCTTCACCAGTTTGTTTGGCAGTTTTTGGTTGTTCACGCTCATTTATGGCCAACGTAGGAAGCGCTCAATCGCAGGACCCACTGTTTTCCCAGGACCGTATGGGAGACGTTGAAGGCGTAGGTGAGAAGGAAGTAGCTGACGAGGCGAAGGCTGATGGCGACTTAACAACACTAATTGAACTATTACTAGAAAGGATGGATACGCTAACCCAACGGATTGACAGGCTGGATAACGCGGCCGGTATGGGTTGTAACAGTCGGGGCCGTGGTAATATCGTGGCACAGCATATAACATTACTAGTGGGGTCATTAGACCTACAACCCGTAATAGAGCGGGGACAGATAATGGTTCCAGAGGGCAGTGAAGCTGCGGAGAGGAGTATGGAGGAGATAGTACGGAGTTCCAATACTCAAAATACATCAAGTATTCCACAAGGGCAAGCCCCTAGTATGAACACTGTATCCATACAAGGTAGTGTAACGACAAACTTTATTTGTGATTCAGTGCCTACTGTTGAAATGTACCTTAACAAAAACGACTTTTTTAGTATAAACAGTAATGGAGGAAGGGGGGAGCCCCTAGTTAGAAGTAATCCCTCCACCTTTAACAACATCAATAGCCTGATTAGTGAGTTTGATTCTAAACTTTTCAAATGCAAGAAGTTGCAATTGGAAATTTCCTACTTGGAGGAGTGCCTGGAGAAAAGGATTGTCCCTAAGGGGCTCAGGCAATGGCGCTTCCCAGTAGGTTTGATCGAAGGATCACACTTCCATAAGCAACTACTTGAACTATTTGATAAACAAAGTTTTTTGTTTATCAGAATGCTCACTGAGCAGTATGGGCAACAGGTGGAAGGTTTCAAAAATGAGTTAGCGGACTTGGAACATAAAATAAAGGAACATTACGATTTTCTAAGATACAAATATGACTATGCCCGTATTTTTACGAGCATAGAAGCTACTATTAATAAGCTTTATGAGAATAAAAGGAGAAAAATTAAAAGGGACATACAACAATACTCTAACAACAAAGCTTATCCCAGACCACCACAAATGGGCCAAAGAAATAATAAGAGTAATAAACCTCCTCCTTGGGCATATAGACAGGAATACCCGAAAGTGGGGCATGAAGTACAATGTCTGGACGAATTTTTGGAAGAGAACCATCAAACAAATATGGTGGTAAACGATCAGGTCTTGGACATAGATAATGAATATGATCTGGGGGGACACATCAATGAAACGGAATGTGTTTTCGGACAAGAACAGGATGATTTAACCCAAGAGATGGATGAGCCGGAGGGGGAGCATAGTCAGGGTTTTCGGCAAGGCCAGAACCCATATCAAATGAACCTGAGGTCGAGCAAGACTGTGGCGACCTATACGAATACAAGGAACAAACAGAACCAAAGGAGGAAGTGACGGATGTGGAAGGAAGCCCCAGTATAGTGTATAGCACAGAGGGTGACTTCAAGATTTTTAACTATACAACACTAAATATAACCATGGAAATGGCTGACTTTTTCTCCAAAGGACTGAATTTTGTTCCAGATTCCCACATGGACTTGGTCAAGACAGTGATCGACCTTAAGCTATTCGTGCGTAAATTAAATTTGACATCTGTTTTGGGCAAAGGGTCATCACTGGCTAATCCGTTTAGAATAGCCAGTTTGTTTAACCCACCCCTGGTTAACAATCTAAAAACATTTGAAAAAGCCTGTGAGTTGGATTTAAGGCATTTGGCATTGAATAAAATGTATGGTTCTAAAAAGAGATTGAATATTACAGGAGAGCAGCGGGATTTCTTATCATTAATTCAGGACTGTAATATACGAGTCATGAAACCCGATAAAGGGAATGGCCTCATTTTCATGAACCAAATTGATTATACTAAAGAATTAGTTTTACATCTAGATAAGGGGCCTTACGAGCATATCAGCCTGAACGAAGTGAATAAGGCCTTAAATACGATAAGAGCCACTATAGAAGATCTGTTGTTGGAAGATTTTATTGATATTGAAATACATTCTTATTTGAGTGTGTTGGCACCTAGAATGCCTTCGTTCTTTGGGGCCCCAAAAATACATAAATCTATTAACCCCCCCCCCCTTTTAGACCCATTGTTGACAGCAGGGGATCCATATTAGTAGCATGTGCAAAATATGTAGATACTATCCTTAAACCTATTATTAGAACAGAAAAGCAGATTTGCAAGGACTCCTGGGGTTTCTTGGAAAATATTAATAAAATACCTTTCGACCCAAGCACTGTATTTTTAACTGTGGATATTAAGGACTTATATACAGTAATTCCACAACAGCTTGGTTTGGAATGGTTAAGGATGTTCTTGGACGGTAAGAATATCGAACAGAACATTATTTACATAACTGAGACCCTACTTGAACTAATTCTCAAATATAGTTTTTTCAACTTTAATGGTCTCACTTACAAGCAGACATCAGGAGTGGCCATGGGCTCCCCATGTGGGGGAGCGTTTGCCAATTGCGTCATGGCCCAGTGGGAAAATACATTCCTGTTCAACAATGTTTTTAAAAAGCATGTCGCCTGGTACACTAGATACCAGGATGACATGTTTTTTCTTTGGAAAGGATCTATAGAGGAAATAGAACCTTTCATTGGAGAAATGAGGTCATTTGTAGACTTTTTGGACTTTACATTTGAAGCACATTATAGTGAGATAAATTATTTAGACATACTGCTCAGTAAAGATTATAATGATTCTAGATACATTAGTAAAATCTATCGTAAACCCACTTACTCTAATGGATTCTTACATTTTAGTAGCTGCCACCCTTGCCATCAAAAAAGAGCGGTGGTGAAGGGCCAGATGGTGAGGGCAGCACGCATGATTTCCAGAGACACAGATTTTATTAAGGAGTGTGATAACCTGAGCAATATGTTTATTAACAGAGGATACCCCTGGGCCCTAATATTAGAGATTAAGAACGAAGTTGAGTGTAAAAGGCAGACAGGCCATTTCAAACCCATTTTAAACACCCAAGACACTCACACATCGACTATGTTTGAACATATGGAGGGACAAGGACTTAATAGTAACAAAAGTAATTTTGGGACCAGATTTTTGTGCACATTTTCAGTGGACCATTGTTTTATAAGGGACATTTTAAGAAAGAATTGGACAATTATTATTGAGGACAGGCACTTAGCCGAGGCACTAGGCCCATCACCATGCATTACTTTTAGAAAAGGGCTCAGTCTAAAATCCCTTTTGGAAAGGAATAAGAGGTTTAGTTTCAATAGACACAAGGGGATGGCTCGTTGCGGGACATGCCGTCAATGTAAATACACGCAAGAAGGAACACATGTTACAATAAACAAACAGAAATTTAGGATTATGGGAAACTTTAATTGTGCTACTAGAGCAGTGGTTTACGTGGCTTTGTGTAACAAATGTCTGGCCTTTTACATAGGGAAGACCGAGAGGGTCCTGCGTAAACGCATATATGAACATCTATATGCAATATCTAAGATGGACATAAATAATGCATTGGCCCGTCATGTGATGGAATGCCCTGATCATACCTTCCATTTTTCAGTATTAACAAAGGTACCCACAGAAGAACACTCAGGCCCCTGGCAGGTTAAATTGGAGAAAGAAGAGCTCTTTTGGCAAATTAGAACAGGAGCACACATCTTCCCTGGTCTAAATGAGTCCATTTCCCTCACTTGTATTCTCAAACATCTAGCTCTAAGGAGGTAAATCTTGGTCCTTACACACTTGGTATTATATCGCTATTTTATTGCCATCTAACACACAGTTTTATTTTTTAAGTTTTTATTCACATTTACCTTTTAGCTTTTACATATATGCTCTCATAGTTGTAGTTATATTTTCAAAAAAAGGGGGGGGGAGGGGGGCTTGATAGGGTGTACACAGCCCATTTCAGAACCAGGATCTGCTTCATTAGGGTTGTAGCTTAGCAGTACACACCACTATCCCATAATAGGGAAACACGTGTTAGTCAGTCCAAACAATTTATATACTTTAAATGGCTACAACTTAGTAGTTTGTACTTGGTAATACAGCGCTTAAGTACACACACTATGGGTTTAACATTTGTTGGTATTAATGTGTTGTTATGTTGTAATTTAAAGTTGCATTTTAAAGTTCAGTAAATGGCTAGTAAGACAATGTATAATTGATTCATACATTAACATATGTACATGGTTCCAAGGCACCGTATATACAATTTTAAGATTTTATTATGGTTTAAAGTGAACGTGAGTTTTTTATAATGAGATGACTACACCTATGAGGTCACTAATAGATTAATTGAGTGTATATTTAAATAACGTTCGTGTCTGCACATTTGTTTGTCTGAGGAAGGAAGGCTACAAGGCCATCCGAAAGTTCTTGTTTATTAATAAAGTGCTAACGTTACGGACTTTATTTTGTGATCACTTGTCACTTATTGGATTCACCGTAATCATTACCTGCAGCAGGCTTCCTGAGTTGTTTTTTGCTTCACCAGATGTCATTCTGGAGGCCAGGAGGCCCAACACCAGGAAAACCTATTCAGACAAATGGAAAAGATTTTGTGCCTGGAACCAGGCTAAAGGCCAAAATCCCCTTGATCCAAACTTTGCTCAGATTCTACAATATTTAACTGACATGTTGCACAAAGGACTTTCCTTTTCATTTATTAAGATCCACGCCTCAGCAATTTCAGCTCATTACAACACGGATCCTCCTTTATTCTCACATCCACTCCTAATGTTACGTCAGAGGGGCTAAGAACATAAGACCGCCAAGGAGAGCACCAGCACCTACTTGGGATCTCAACTTCGTTCTGGATAGGCTTACACTGCCGCTCTTTGAACCAGCTTTTTCAGCTGATTTAAAATTTCTTTCATGGAAAACTGCACTACTACTAGCAATAACCTCAGCTAGAAGAGTCTCAGAGCTACAGGCACTAATGGCAGTGGAACTTTTCTTCATTTTTCATCAAGATAGTCTCTCTACGAACTAATCCTTCCTTTATGCCAAAGGCGGTATCCAGTGTGACCCTAAACTAAACTATTCACTTGCCCACCTTCTTCCCAAATCCCCAGAACAAAGGAGAAAGACACCTGCACTCTTTGGACATTCACAGGCAATTATATTACTACTTGGATAAAACTAAGGCTTTCAGAAAAACTGACCAGCTCTTTGTAGCCTATGCTACAGGATCACAAGGAAAAGCTATCTCAAAACAGACCATTTTTAAATGGATAAGGGCATTGCATACGTTTCTGCTACACACATCATGGGAAACCGGTACCTGCTAACATTAGGTCCAACTCCACCAGGGCTACAGCTACATAAGCAGCCTTTCTCAGGGAAGTGCCAACCAAGGTAATTCTGGAAGCTGCAACTTGGAGTTCAGTGCACACCTTCACCATACACTATCACTTACCTCTATACTCTTAAGACTAGAGCTGGTTTTGCCACTGCAGTTTTGCAGGGCCTACTAGCTTCTTCTAACCCTGTTGGACTCCACCTCCCATCCCTAGCTTTGGGATTCAACCCAAGTGTGATGACTGCAGCAGGGTAACAAGGTGAACATAGTACAGTTTTGTACCTACCATAAATGTAGATGTTAGAGTGTTCACTCTGCTGCAGTCCAGGTTACCCTCCCTCCATCCCCTCTGAACTAGC
This sequence comes from Protopterus annectens, assembly GCF_019279795.1. Taxonomy (NCBI): domain Eukaryota; kingdom Metazoa; phylum Chordata; order Ceratodontiformes; family Protopteridae; genus Protopterus; species Protopterus annectens. The sequence continues at coordinate 1,584,210,394 of NC_056732.1, read as the reverse complement.
TGAACTTATCTCTGCCACTCTATCCTATACTACCTCTGTGGTGTATTTGCTTGTGCCTAAGGGTATTGTTTTATTTTTATCTAGCTATATATATATGTGTGTGTGTGTGTGTGTGTGTGTATATATATATATATATATATATATATATATATGTATATATGTGTGTATATATATATATATATATATATATATATATATATATATCTACTTTTTTTTTTTTTTTTTGCCTACCTATTGGGGGCACCTGACATCTGGGGCAAGAAAAACTGAAGAAAATGGCGTCAGATGCCTCTTCTATACCCCTGGCGCACTGACGTCAGGGAAGAAGCGACAGCAACCGACGCCGGGCCAAGACTTTGGAATTCGGGCCGACTGTGGGACCGCCTGATGGCAGGATAACCCAAGTGTGATGACTGCAGCAGGGAGCACACTCGAACATCTACATTTATGGTAGGTACAAAACTGTACTTGCTGCCTGGGTCAGGAGTACGTCATGTCTGTTGATCCCATTATACTTATTAATGCAGTCACCAGCAGGAGGACAGGAAAACACCATAGAATGGCACAAAATCCACACGTTATTCCAAGTTAAGCACTTTCTTCCCCACTCAAGGTATTGTTCTGAAGAAGTCCCTTGAGTGCTGAAGAAAATGCTAAACTTGGAATAACATGTGGATTTTGTGCCATTCTGTGGTTTTTCCTGTCCTACTGGTGATGGGATTACTTGGTTTGAGAATTTTATTCTTGTCCCATTATACTTATTTCAGCACTAAAATTATGCATAGCTAAATCTTTCTGAAAATATTTAGACCAAAACAGAATACATCAGTGGCCTGTGTCAGATATGGCATTGGCCGGTCCCTCTGTCAGTGTCTCACATAAAAGAAAGGAGAAATGCCATAGAGACGTGGTAACAAACTGGATGATACTCCCTTGTGTGTGTGTGATCCCCTACCAGGCATGTGATAGTCAAAGGAGGTAAGGCACTTTTGCAAAACACTCTGCTTCCAAACTACTGAGGCCTCCTGTGAAAACCCTTCATTGTCATCTCTGTCTACTGTGAAGACGCTGCTGCTTAGGCCATCTAGACTAGGTGTCTGGTCCAGAGCTGCTGGGCAGGCACTGCTTTCTGATCCCTTGATCCTCATTTCTGAGGTAGAGGGCAGAGTTCCCTGTAACCATGTCTATGACAGGATCCCAGGGAACTGCATACAGATCGTGGTCATCCGTTTCCTGAAGTCCTGCTTAACAGATCCTACTCCCAAGTTCAGGCCCTCTGTTCCAAAGACTAAGTCCATCTGCTTGCCCTGGCCACAGCTGCTTCAGAAAAACCCTAGACATTCTCAGTTCTGCGTGCACTACTAAAGTTTTGCCAAGGGTTTCATGGAATTCATGATCCAGACAATTGTACCATAAAAAGCAGCCTTGCCCCAGAGAATCTTTCTCTTTTAAAAGAAAGAGGGCCTCCTCTCTAGAGCAGTCCTTAGATTTCTTGCAACTCAGATTAGGACCAGCTGATATATCCAGACCAACTTTCTGTAAGGTCATATGCCACCTCTAGGTCAAATGATATTCTTGTTTCAGACTCATGACTTTTCTTTCAGAGATGCACTTTATTAAAATGAGCCCTTCCATTGGGAAGGTCAGGAAATATTCCCATCTAAAAAAAGACTGATGTTCTTTGTGTTTCCCTGTTGCAGTCATTACATTTGGGTAGTCCTGCTGGCAGGTTGTCTTCAGTTGGCCAGAATTCCAAAGTCTTGGGTCCTGCATTGGTTGCTGTCTTCTCTTCCATGACGTCAGGTAGTCAGGGGTATAAAACATGCAACCAACGCCATGTTCTTTAGTCTTTCTTGCCGCGCGGTGCACGAAGCAGAAGCAAGTGCCGGTCTGCCGACCACTGAAATATTCGAGTTTGTGTTTCAGAACCGAAGTCTTCACTAAATCCAAGTACTCCGTTGGGGGGAAACATTTTTCTTGCTTTTTACCGATGTCAGAAAAAGTTAATAATTGTATTACTTGTGGTAAGCAAATACCTCCATAAGGATTTCCATTGATACTGTATTCCTTGCCTAGGCCCTGATCACAATGTGCTTGGTTTTCGGTTTTGTGCTAGATTTAACCAACCCACTATTAAGCTTTGGTATATTTTTGCATCTATGTATTTTGGAAACAGATTTAACTACCCAGAAATGTCGTTGCATAGCAATCCGACTACCGAAGTACATACAAAACACAAAGAAAAGGACAGAGAAAGGCAGTCGAGATCCAAAACCGACGAAGCTTCTCTTAAGCTAGTCGACGGTACTCAGTGAGGTGTTTTCACAACCCCTGATACCCGCTACCTTCAAGTCGCAGGCCTCTACAAACACCCATTTGGAGTCCGGCATGCCGCAAGAGACGCAATGTATTGGACCGACGGATGCATCTCCCTCTGATGGGTCCGGAGCCGCTGAGCAGACCACCGGCTTCTGGGGGTGTATTCAGACCTCAACATTTTTATATCAAACCAATGAAAGCTGCAAAACCAAAGGCAAAGACACCTTCTAAAAACTAAACAAATGACGCCTGAGCCATGTGCACAGGCCTCTATACCTAAAATACAGATGATCAAAATGGCTGAAGACCTTATTACCTTGATCAGGGGTACCCATCCCCCTCCAGATAAGAGGCCTAGGCAAGATACTGACAATGAATCTTCAGGTCAGGTTTCTATTTCTTCTGATTCCTCCTCTGATCAGGAATTGTCTTAACCTCCCTAGGAGGATTTTGATGCTGAGGAGTCTATTCCATCTGCATCTCATCCTGAGGATTATTCATTTGGAGAAACCTTGCATGCTTTGATGGAGCATTTTCACTGGGAGAGTGAAGACTTCTCAAAATCAAAGAGGCTCAGGGATTTCCCTCTCCCTCAGCCCAAGACTTTAGCCATCCCCCCTGTTTTAGACATTGTGGATGATGTGTTTTCGGAGTCTAGCCTGACCCCTTACTCCTTACCTCTGGCTCCCAGTAAGCCTGACAGGTATTACAGGGTCCCTGACTCTCATACATTTTTATTTAGAAACCCTGCTGCTGATCCTGAAACAATTTTATAGGGTCCAAAGAGAGCTAAGGCCTCAATAGCAAAAAACCCCTACCCCCTCTGACAGAGATTCCAGGGCACTGGACAGATGGGGGAAAAAAGGTTTATACATCTGCAACCTTGGCAATCAGGGCCTTAAACTGTCAATTTCATATGCTTAAGTACCAACAACATGTTATGGGATTGCTGAAACAGAAAATGTTTATTTCAGAATGTACAAAAAATAAGGAATTGCAGGAATTATTGCATGCAGCTGTACAAGTTGGAAAGCATACTTTGCAATGTGGTTTTGATTCTTTAGAGGCCTCCTGCATGGCCGCAGTTACTGGATCTGTGATTAGGAGGCATGCTTGGTTAAAGGAACAAAATTTGCCTGATCATGTTAAAGCTAAATTGCTAGATGCACCTTTACAGCATGATTCTCTGTTTGGTATTAAGGCAGAAGAGTTTTTAAAGAAAATGGAAGACAAAGCTAAGTCTATGCAAACTGTTAAAGAATTCTTACAAGTGCAGCCACCTAGATTCAGTAGACACTGGCCTTAAAAAAAATTGGTCCTTTCTTGTGTCAGACAGAGCTCAAAGGGGCAAATCAGACACCCTAAGGGTTCCAAGTACCAGGCTCAAGACTCATACAGGTCAAAGCAATAGGGCGCACCACCTCCAAATCTGGAGGAGATAAAGCGCAAACCTTCAGAAAGCAATCCCAATGACTTCCCTCTGCCTACACCAAGCACTTATCTTTGGCAGCACCCATAGGGGGACAATTAGCACCTTTTGCTCAAAATCGGCAGTTAATAACCCAGGACAAGTGGGTACTAAATATCGTATCACAGGGATACAGATTCCTTTTCCACACTCTGCCAATGATAAATGGCTGGCCAGATCTGCCAAAAAAACAATGGGCAGAGGCACAGAAACAGGTTACGTCCCTCATGAATATGGGCGCCATTCAGACAGTACCAGAACAGGAAAAAGGACAAGGTTTTTACTCGACTATTCTTGGCACCCAGAAAGGACAAGGCCTGGCGGCCAATACTGGATTTATCGATATTGAACACATACCTGGACATTCCAAAATTCAAAATGCTCACTCTGCAGCAGCTTCTGCCCATGCTTGGCAAGAATGCTTGGCTGGTGACGTTAGACCTAAAAGAGGCATACCTGCATGTTCCAATAAGACAGTCGTGCAGAAGCTACCTCAGATTCAAGGCTGGCTTAATGCATTACCAATTCTCTGCACTGCCCTTTGGCGTATCTACTGCGCCCAGGGTCTTTACAAAGTGCCTGGCACCAGTAATTGCATTTTGTAGACAGAGGAATACAAATATATCCTTACTTGGACTACTGTCTCATTCAAGCAGAGAACAAGGACACTCTTCGACACTTGGCGTTTGTGAAAAGGCTTCTACCGTGCCTAGGGTACACAACAAACGAAAAGAAATCACAACTGGTACCCTCTCAAAAGATAGCATTCCTGGGTGCAAGCTTGAATACAACTGCCCAGATGGCTTACCTCAGGCTATACAAAGGCAACCGACTACTTACTTCAAACTGATGGCAACAAAAAGAGTCAAGACAAATTCTGCAGGCTCTGGGCTTCATGCCATCCTGCATCCTACTAATTCCATATGCAAAACTGCATATGAGGAAAATTCAATGGTACCTAAAGTTTATGGAGTCAACATTCACACAGTCTGGAAACAATGATTCCTCTCATCCCCTGCCTGCAACAGGAGTTTCTATGGTGGGCAAACGCCTGTCACCAAAATATGGGACGGCCCTTCACTCTACCCTCAGCCAGCCAAATCTTAACAGACTCAGATTATGCCTGGGGGGCCCACATTGCAGGAAGATGCATTCAGGGTATGTGGGCACCAAATCAAATGCATCTACATATCAACCAGAAAGAGATGCTAGCTGTTCAGAATGCCCAAACAGCCTTCAAAGACTTGCTTCATCCAGGACAACTACTGATAAAGACTGATAACACCACAGTCATGTGGTATGTAAACAAGGAAGGGTGAACACACTCATACCCCCTTTGCAGATTAGCCATGGCAGTGTGGGACACAGCTCTGCCCTACCAAATGAATCTTCAAGCTCAATTCCTGCCAGTAAAACAAAACAATCTGGCAGACGATTTAAGCAGAAACCTTATGGATCCTCACGAGTGGAAACTAAATCCACAAGTAGCTTTAGCCGGCTAAGATCTAGCTGTATTTAACTGGACGTATAAGAGAATTTAAGTACCTTTATCTGCACTTTTTTTCAAATACAGTATTTAAATTGATTTAACTGTGTTGCATGATTATTAACTGAACTGGAAGTTTTGACTCTGTTCTTCAGTTAGGTTTCTCACCCACCTTCCCTGTTTCTGTTTTGGTGTTAATCTTAGTGGCTTTGAAACTGCCCGCCCCTCTTGTAAATTTGTGTTTGAATACTCCTCTTGGGCCCATCCCATTTGCTCTCTCAACTGAGTGCAGTGAGATCATATTCTGATTACAGGCACTCCTACTGTGTACAAAGAGAGCATCTGAGAAGGCGAACAAACAAAATAAATTTTAAGCTTGCTTCCTGCCTTTCCTGTTAAGTGGTCTAGACTGTTTGTAGGCTTCTGAGCCCCCAAGCCCTTCTGTGTTGGAGGGAAGCCTTCTAGTTTACTTTAGTTTCTTATAACTAGCCAGTTTTCTAGTTTCAGCACTCAAATCGATTTCTTTGAACTCAGCACTTGTTCAGAACGCATTGCAAGCACTACATAAGCTGCAAATTACTACAGCACTCAATTTTCCTCACTTGTCTAGTGTAAAGCAGTTTTTAGTACTTAATAAATAAGCACTTATCCAGGCATGTGTAAGGGTCAGCTCCTAGTGATTTCTCCTGTATACCTGATGAATCTGGGCATCTTGGGGCAATGCAGCAATTGCCTCATGTACGCAGACAAACCTCTCCTCCTACCACCCAACACTACAACCTGTGAGAGATGCATTTATATAGCCAAACTGGAAGCAAAGCTCTCTTCCCCCGAGACTGGACTAGACAGTCAAGATGAGAAGGTAAACACTTGCACCACACCACACTCATCACATACTCCCTCAAAACCTACACCACCAAAACACACACACAAACACAAAACACACACCTACATTCGTGGAGGCTCTCAATAAAAACCTGCACATGCATCAGGGACATCCAAGCATAAACGCAAGCAAACTTCACCCCCCAACACAACCCAAATGACACACAGACCACAAACTCAGTGTGCCACTCAACCACAGCACATAAGGCATAACGTACCCAACACTCTAGTCATAGGTGACTCTATAGTCAGGCACACTGATATTCCACTCACTAGACTAAACAAGGAGAAAGTTACTGTCAGCTGCTGGTCAGTTACCTGGATCCACCACATAACTCATGCAGTCAGGTCACTCCACAATAAGTACAAATATGACATTGTCATTGTGCATGTTGGTGTGAATGACCTGAGACGTACTTCCCTGGACTACATGAAAAGAGACATGGAGGAGCTCTCCGATCTTGTTTCCCAGGCAGGTATGACCCTAACCCTGAGTAGCATCCTGCCATCACCCAGAATACCACCACAGTGCAAGGACAAAATGACTTCCAACAATTGGCTAAACTTCTGGTGTCATTCCTAAGGGGATCCAGTATTTGTCTGCCTGGGACGACATGATCGACAGTCCACGATGCTTTGCCAGAGATGGCCTGCACCTTTTGCCCTTAGGATTCTGGATTCTGGCTAAGGATCTTGCCACCCCTGTAGTGCCTTTTTAAGCCAAAGTTCAAATGACAAATTCACCACCGTAAAAGGTACAAGCAAGCAAAATCTGAGGGTAATGCTACTCAATGCTAGAAGTCTAAACCTCAAAATGCACTCACTCGAGGCACTCCTTAAAATGGAGAACATTGACATCTGTGCAGTGACAGAGACCTGGTTCAAAGCTCCAGAGAGCACCCCTGCATTACCAGGCTTCAATTCATACCACACCTTTCGGCCACCTAACCCAGAAAGAAGCGCTAAAGGCATAGGCGTGTCCATATTCATTAAGGATATCCACACCTCCAGGCTAGTTGCACAGCATAATGCATCCGAGATCATCGAAGTGCAGCTAACTCTGGGCAAGACTGCAATCCAAATTGTAGCTTGCTACAGACCCCCCACCATGCACCAGGATTCACACTCATTTCTTGATACGCTGGAAAGTATTAGGATACAACCCAACACCCTAATATTGGGTGATTTCAACTACCCCAACATTAACTGGGAAACTACTCATGTACCAACTCTTTTGCTCAACGTTTTCTAGAATTCATAAATTCCAACGCCTTGGATCAACTTATTCACACCCCCACCAGGGGCAGCAATATCCTAGACCTGGTCATTACCAACATGGGAAACCGGTGTTCCCCACCAGAGGTCAATTCCTCGTTGGTCAGATCCGACCACAAGCTAATCAGCCTAGACATCCACATCCCACTCCCACCCCCAATTAGGAAAACCATCGTAAAAAACTTCTCCAAAGCCAATTTCGCACTTAAGACATAAGTGGCAAACTTCATGGCACCCATGCAGACGGACAATAGAGGTATGACTGCTGAATCCTACACAAATGCACTTTGTAAGCACTTACACGAGTGCATGGATCATGCTATCCCTAATAGAACCAAGATGTTATCCTCCAAAAAAAAAAAGAAAGCCAATCTGGTGGTCCTCTGCCATAAACAAACTCTACAACAGAAGAAACTTGCAGAAAAGAGTAAAATCCCATGACTGGAGGAATTCTCTGGTCAACCTCAGTAAGAAGCTGAGATCCCTCGTAAAATCTTCCAAAGCTAGTTACGAAAAAAAATTGCCACTGACTCTAAAAACCACCACAAAGCATTCTGTAGCTATGTCAAGAATTTAAATGGGAACACTCAGATCTGCTCTGAGTTGCAGCACAATGGCACTAAATATACAGAACCAACTGATATTGCCAACATTCTAGCAGATAGGTTCAGTGCTAACTTTACGCCGCTCTCACCCCCTAGAGGGCCCATCTCTGTGCCGGAAGAATGCAAAGTTCTTGTAATCACGGCTGCACAAGTAAAAAAAAACCACACACTCCAAAGCCAAGAACACAGCATCCATGGGACCTGATAATATCCCAGGCTGCGTTCTACACGAACTAAAGAATTGACTGGCACCCTACCTAAGTACCATGTTCAATCATAGCCTCACCTCAGGCTTTGTACCCACTGAATGGCGCACCGCGACGGTTATCCCACTGCACAAAGGGGGAGCCACGACGGACCCTGGGAGCTACCGCCCCATTAGCCTGATGAGCCTGGTCTGCAAGGCCCTGGAACGTATCATTGTGGAACTCATAAACAAAGACATTGGTAATCTCCAAACTCTCGACCCTACCCAGTTTGGATTTGTAAAAGGCAGATCATGTCTCATAAACCTGATTGACTTCTTTGAAGCAGTCACCAAAGCCATAGATGAGGGTAAAATGGTTCACACAGCTTATCTAGATCTCGCCAAAGCTTTCAACACCATCCCCCACTCTGGAATTGTAGATAAGCTCACTAAACTAGATACAAATCCCTACATCACAAGATGGGTTGCCAACTGGCTCACGGGCAGACCCCACACTGTGAAAGTAGCGGATTCAAAATCCGACATCAGACCAGTGATAAGTGGAGTACCACAGGGTTCAGTCCTGGGTCTTCTCCTGTTTGGTATGTACTTCTCTGAAGTGCAGGCCAACACAGAAGGTCTTTAGCTAACACAGTTTGCAGATGACTGCAAACTAGGAGCCATAATCGAGACTCCTAACGATGTGGACAAACTACAAAAGGGCCTCCGAGACAGATACCTGGTGTCAAACCATGGCCTTAAACTCAATGCCAAAAAGTGTATTGTCATCCCCTTTGGTAAAAACTCTGCTGGTAGTCTACTTAATGCTGAAAATGTGATGAGACCTTGGGGCACAGGTGGACAGTAGTCTCTCCTTTGATAATCACATTGCCACAGTGTTCAGGAAATCCTTCTGTGTGGCTCATCTCATCACAAAAGGATTCTCATCCAGAAAGAGGTCATTGTTCCCCTCTACTCATTAGACCCATTATAGAGTACAACGCCCCTTTTAGTATGTACCTCACAAGGCATCTACAACAACTGGAAAGACCACAGAAATACCTCACAAAGAGGATTACTGGCCTCAAACAGATGCCCTATGCAGACAGTTGCAAAAAACTACAGCTTTACTCCATCGCATATCGCCTACTCAGGGGCATTTTCTGCCTAACATACAAAGCTATGTCAAACCCAGAGCTGTTGGAAATGCTCCACTTAAAGAAATCCCAATCCCTCCGAGCTACACACTCTAGGGATCTAAACCTAAACCTTGTCACCACAATAGAGAAAATGCTGGAGGATAGATTCCTGTCCCAGAGACTTCCCATACTCTGGAACAGACTACTATGTCAAACAGAGCTTCTCATTAGCACTCTTCAAGAAAAATCTTGATTGGGTGGGAAATGGGAAATTCACCCCGGGGATCTCTTCTGTGACTCTGCTCGACAGAGGCACAGGAAAATAATTTTCTGGGGTGGCGAAAGCCAGGGTACATTTTTTTTGGCTAGGCTTGTATGGGCCCTAGGGCCGATAGACTAGTACCTACCCATGAACCTGAGTCTTCAGCATGATAGCAGAGAAATGGGGAGCCCAGACATAGGCTTATTTGCCTCTCCTCAAAATTATCAACTGAAAAGATTCTGCAGAAGGACTTAACACGGACAAGCATGGAAAGTGGACTCCCTATCCTTCAGTTGGAAAAACCCATCAGTTTACACCTTTCCTGCTCTGCTTCTTTTACCCAAGGTCCTCCTAAATGTCAGAGAAGAGAAGCCAAAGATGATATTAATTGCCCCGGACTGGCCCCGCCAATATTGGTACCCAATCCTAAGGAACTTCTCAGTACCTCGCTTGGACCTTGCCTCAAAAACCGCAACTACTGTCCCAGCAAAACAATCAGATCCTGCACAATCATCTACAGTCTCTAAACCTGGCAGCATGGCTAATCCTGTAATCATACAGACACCTTTCAGTAAAGCTGTGATGGATGTCATTTTGGAATCCAGAAGTCCTAGTACTAGAAAATCTCATGCTGACAAATGGAAGAGTTTCTGTGCTTGGAATCAAGTACAAGGAACTGATAGAGCAGAACCGCATATTCCTCAGATATTACAGTACTTAACTGAGATGCTTGACGAAGGCCTATCTTTTTCATTTATCAAAATCCATGCCTCTGCCATTTCGGCTCATTACAATACAGAGCCACCAATTTTTTCTCATCCTTTACTAAAGCGGTATTCTTGGAGGAGCCAAAAATTTAAGGCCTCTCCTAGATCATCACCTTTACCTGCATGGGACCTCAATTATTTGTTGGAAAAACTCACCCTGCCACCATTTGAACTAGCTGCTATCGCTGATACACAGTTCCTATCATGGAAGGCAGCTGTGCTACTAGCAGTTACTTCAGCAAGAAGAGTTTGAGCTACAGGCCGTCATGGCTGTAGAGCCTTTTATCATATTTTACCCAGACAGGGTGTCTGAGGACAAATCCTACTTTTATGCCTAAGGTTGTTCCAAGTGTGGCTCTTAACCAAACAATTCATCTGCCAACTTTTAATCCATATCTGCATTCCTTGGACGTGCACAGAGAGATAAGATTCGACTTGAGCAGGACTAAAGCTCTAAGAAAAACTAAGCAATTACTAGTGTCATATGCTGCAAGATCAGAAGAAAAGGCTATTTCAAAGCAGGCTATTTCAAAGTGGATAAGCCATTGCATCCGTTTCTGCTACTTAAACCATGGCAAACCTGTGCCCAAGGGCATTAGGTCTCACTCCACCAGGGCTGTAGCTACTTCAGCAGCCTTTCTGGGGATCGAGGCCGGGTTTTACCTACAAAGCTTATTTTCCTACTCTAGTCCA
>NC_056732.1:1583806500-1584097796 GCF_019279795.1 Protopterus annectens | reverse complement strand
TGACCTTCTGTTTAGGGTCTTCTGACATCTGGGGCAAGAAAAGACTGAGGATATGACGTCGGTCATGCGCATTTGTACCCTGACGTCCTGATGTCAATCTTAAGCGCCTTGACCGACGTCAGCCTAATACTTTGATATTCGGGCCGACCGAGGACAGCGGACTACCCAAGTGTAAGGACTGCAGCAATGTGGATCTTCGAACATCTACATTTATGGTAGGTACAAAACTGTACTTTTTGCTTCCTTGTATGTGCTCATAGAGTGCCCTTGTAAAGGTTCCTGCATCTTGGACACTTATCCTTTAGTGTGGGGGCTTTGAAACTTACCACCTCTGTCTTAAGTAAGGTGAAGTTTGCTATAGAAAAGTTTTTCACTGTGGTTTCCTTGGTTGGGGGTGGTGGTGGTGTGGACGTCCAGAATGATTAGTTTATGGTCTGATCTAACCATAGGTTCATAGGTTTATACTAGGCTATCTGCCCTAAGGCATTTGTAAGCCTAGCCCAAATTTTTGTGGCTTACGCCACCCCTTATATGAAAAAATACTGTGCCCATTAGTTTGTTGTGCCTCTGTCCAGCAGTGACACAGAGATGATTCCCGGGATAAACCTACTATCTCCCATCCACAGGTCAAGATTTCTCTTGAACAGAGCCAGCGAGGTGCTCTGCCTCACATGGACCGGGATTTTATTCCACAGCATAGGGAGTCTCTCAGTGATAAATCTTTCCCCCCAGCGCGTCCTATTTATACCCGTGCTAAGGTTTAAGTCGCTTGCACTAGTGGTTTTGGTGGATTTGGATTTTTTGAGGTGGAGCATGTCCATTAATTCCGTGTTGGACATGGCCTTGTATGTCAGGCACATGTCACCTCTGAGCAGACAGTATGCAACTGAATAGAGCTGGAGTTTCTTCAATCTGGCAGCATATGATAGATTTTGGAGTCCCTTTATCCTTTTGGTGAGGAACTTTTGGGGTCTCTCCAATTGCTGCAGATGTCGGGTGATATGCATCCCGATTGGGGCATTGTACTCTGTCGTTGGTCTGATAAGTGAAGAGTACAGGGGAACAATGACCTCACTAGATCTGGATGTGAATCCCTTACTGATCAGGTGGGCAATGTAGAAGGTCTTTCTAACCACTTTAGCAACATGAGTGTCAAAAGAAAGGCCACTGTCAACCTGGGTCCCCTGGTCCCTGATAACCTCTTCTGTGCTTAGTGGATTGCCACCTATATGGTAGCTTGGGGTTACCTTGTTTTTCCCCGAAGGGTATGACTATACATTTTTTGGCGTTTAACTTCAGGCCATGGCTCTGGCACCAGCTATCTGTTTCCGTAAGTCCCTTCTGAAGGATATCCATGTCCAATGCACTTTCCACTATGGCGCCCAGTTTGCAGTCGTCTGCATACTTTGTCAGCCAAAGTCCTCCCATGTTGGCCTGTACTTCTGAGAAGTAGATGCCGAACAATAGGGTGCCAAGGACCGAGCCCTGTGGGACACCACTTGTGACCGGCTTGGAGTCTGACATAGCGCCAGCAACTCTAACCCTGTGGGTTCTGTCCTTAAGCCAGTTTGCAACCCATCTTGTGACATATGGGTTTACATTTAAGCTGGTAAGTTTTTCTACAATACCAGAGTGGGTATTGTGTCAAGGCCTTTGCAAGGTCAAGGTAGGCTGAATGGACTGCCTTTCCCTCATCAATGGCCTTGGTGACTGTTTCGAAGAAGTCGACCAAGTTCAAAAGGCATGATCTGCCCTTGACGGTTAAACTGGGTCGGGTCCAATGTCTGCAAGTCCCCTTTATCTTTGTTTATGAGCTCCATTATGATCCTCTCCATAGCTTTGCAGACTAGACTTGTTAAGCTTATGGGGTGGTAATTACCAGGGTCCATAGAGGCACTGCCTTTGTGGAATGGGACCACAGTTGCCGTACACCACTCCTTGGGCACGTATCCTGTGGTAAGGCTGGGATTAAACAGCCGCCTTATGTGCGGGTTTAATTCCTCATTTAGCTCGTGTAGCACACAGCCGGGGACACCATCCGGTCACATTGATGCTGTGTTTTTAGCTTTAGAGAGAGCAGCAGTGACTGGTTGACTTCCGGTGCGGAACACCTGTCGCCCATGTTGGTGATGACCAGGTCCAATTTGTTTTCACCTCTGGTACGAGAGTTTACCAGCTTATCCAGGACATTTGAGTTGATAAATTCCAGGAAGTGCTTGATCTGGGAGTTAGTACTTGAGTAGTTTTCCCGGTTTATGGTAGGATAATTGAAATGGCCCTATATTAGGGTGTTCGGTAGGACCTTCATGTTTTCTGGTGTCTTCAGAAAGGCTGAGTGGTGGTTCTGGGTCTTGGAGGGTTATCTGTAGCAGGCCACAATTTGCATTGCAGATTTGCCTGATGTTAGTTGCACATGGATGATCTCGGAGGCATCATGCTGTGCCACTAACCTGGGGGTGTAGGTATCCTTGAATATGGACACACCCCTCCTTTTGTGTTATGGTCCATGTTCTGTGGCCGAAATGCGTGTTATGAGTTGTAGCCCGGTACTGCTGGGGTGCTCTCTGGAGCCTTGAACCAGGTTTCAGTTCCTGCACAGATGTCAACGTTCTCCATCCTGAGGAGTGCTTAGAGTGCGGGCGTTTTGAGATTTAAACTCCTGCTGTTGAGTAGCATAACACTCATTTTTTTTTTTATCGTGGCTATTTACGGAGGTGGGTTTGACTTTTCAGCCTTGCCTAAAAATGGCACTAAGGGGGCATCAAGAGCCTTTGCCAGTATTCGAAAGCGTAGGGGTGACAGGTGCAAGCCGTCTCTTGCGAAGCATTGAGGCTGGTCAATCATATCTTCCCAGGTTGACAGACACCGGATCCCCTTTGACACCAGAAGCTTAGCTAGTTGTTGAAATTGGTCATGTTTTTGTTTATACTGCAGTATCAATATTGGTGAGGGCAGTATGCTACTCGGGGTCAGGGTCATAACTGCCTGGGTACATGGTCAGAGAGCTCTTCCATGTCTCTCTTCATGTAGTCCAGGGAGGTACGTCTCAGGTCATTCACACCAACATGAACAATGACAGAGTCATATTTGTACTTGTTCTGGAGTGACCAGAGTGCTTGTGCTATGTGGTGGATTCTGGCTTCGTACAGGCAGTTAACAGTAACCTTCTTGTCCAGCCTAGTGAGTGGGACGTTGGTGTGCCTGACTATAGAGTCGCTTATTACTAGTGTGTTAGGTATATTATTTTGCCTTAAGGGCTGTTATTGTGCAGCACAATGATTTTGTGTTTTGTGTGGTCTGGTTTGTGACGGGAGGTGCAGGTTTTTTGGGTGTCTGCTTTGGAGGTCTCTGGCGGGTTTTTATTTGGAGCCTCCCAGAGTATGATTTTTTGCATTTGTGTATTTTTCCCAGTGCTTTTTTAGTATGTCTATGTGAGGCTGGAGGTGTGGTGCCATTGTTAACCTTCTCCTCATGGTTGCCTGTTCCAGTCTTGGGTGGAGAGAGCTTAGCCTCCAATTTAGCTGTATAATTGCATCTCTCGCATATGTTAATGTTTTGTAGTAGGAGGAGAGGGTTGTCTGTGTACATGAAGCCGTTGTAACATTGCCTCAGGATACCCACGTTCATCAGCTCGGATGGAGAGTGTACCTGAAATTGCCCTTTGGTCATGCCTGAATAGTAGGGTGAGCTGCTTAGTCGCTTGGTTGGTGAGGGGTGAACAAATGAGCCTTGCCCTGCTGGGCAATCAAGTGTTGGGGTATATTAGTGCTTTCTATTAGGTCTGAGGAAGTGCTGGACTGTAGGATGCTTTTTAAGTGCTTAGCGTGAGAGTTAGACTACTTTCAAGGGAAAAACTGAAGAGGAGACTTGGAGCAGGGAATAATTTAGCCCTAGCTAACCAGCGCTGCCCGTACATGCAAAACTGTGCAAACGCGTTTTTTACAGCAGGGAAATGTAAGTGAAATTAATCCAAAATGGCCTTTAAACTGCTAATTTCTGGGCTGGAACCATTTCTCTAGTGACAGGTGGCTGCTCAAAGCTCCCTCTCTCACAGGTGAACAGAGAAACCTTCTATCCAAGTTAGGTATGGGCAACTTCGAAACTTGTAAGACAACCCTGAATTCAGCATTAGCTTGAAAACTGGACTATACTTGCTTCGAAAGGTGGGAAGTAAAGAAAATATTTTTTTTGAAAAGATGAGGCAAAAACATTAAAAAAAATACACTTAAAGCAGCTTTAAACAACTACAAACAGTAAAAAATACACTTAAAACATTTGGATGACTACAAGCATCAGAAAAGGCTTTTAAACAAATTACCCAATTAACCAGTAAAAAAATCTCAAAACTGATCCCTATTCCTGTAGTCTGCAATCAGACAAGTTCTAACTGCACACTCCTGCCACTGTTGTGCAGGGGAACCTTCTCCAAAAAAGACGGCCTGGGTTAGTGCTCAAGTTAAACAAAGCTTAATTTAGCAGGCATGGATCTAGTCTATGCTACAGCAAACAAAGGTGCACTAATTTCCGTAAGAAACAGTTCAAGTATGCAGGCACAATAAGCTTTTAACCAGAAATTCTCAGCTCAGAATGGCAAAGTCCAGTCTCTCCGCCCACAAGAGTGCAGAGCTCAAAACCACCTTAATGTAAAATAACTGGCCTGAAGCCCAAGTGCTCATAGGTTCATAGGTAGGTACTAGGCTATTGGCCCTAGGGCCTTCATAAGCCTAGCCAAAAATGTAGCCTGGTTTTCGCCACCCAAGAAAATTATTTTCCTGTGCCCCTGTCGAGCAGAGCCACAGAAGTGATCCCTGGGGTGAAACCAGAACTAATACACTTTCAGAATAACTGACACTGAGCCTTCAATCAGTAGTTCCCAGCTTAGAAGGATGTATGCTACCTGTCCTGCCACAACAGTGCAGACCACAAACCTTCTTGATGTAATAGAACTGGTCTGAAGCTCAAGTGCTTAAACTAAAAGAATTAGAATGATAGCTACACTTAATCAGGTTACTACCAAGCAGTAATAAATACAATTGAATACTTTTAATGCTGCCTTCTTACTTCCACCATAGGAACAACAGTCCAGCCTCAGCTCATTTTCAGAAAATCCATTTCTAATACTATACATAAAACAAATGTCATAACTCTTTAACTATAAGCGCTAGACTAAAAATGTAAATGCGAAAGTTTTTCAGCAGACACTGACCTTTCCAACAGTGTAAATGTCGATAGTGTGCATCAGTCATTATGAAATATTTGGCAAGGAATGTTGATATTGTGCATATTTTTTTGCCTTTTTGGAAAAGCAGAGCACAATATCTTGATCAATGTATCACGTAGACCCATACAGTTTGTATTCCCTTTGTTAGTATGAATGTCAGCTTTACAATGATACAATAACCATTACTATGTGATGCTCCTTTATGGAGATATTCACAGAAATATGATTAATATTTCTCATAATTAATAAACCATAATATCTCCACCTGTAACAGAGCCTACATGTCAGTGTAGACGTGCATCTGAATGTCAGCTTCAAAATGATGCATCATTTGTGTGATCACCATGCTCCCTTGGAAAGATATAGGCATAATAATAAGTTTAGGAAATGTATAATTTTCATAATTGTACAAGTCTAAAGCTGTGATATCTGCACATGTGTACAGTGCACACAGTTTTTACCCTGTTGTAAGCAGTAACACTGTCTTCAAAATGAGGTATTACTTAGCACATTCAGATACTCCCTTGCTAAGTTATTTACCAAAATATGAAAACAAAATCATAATTTCCATAAACTAATTCTGAAACAAACTTTGATATCTGCACATGTGTACAGCATACAGGCACCATTCTTTTACCATGTTGGAACCAGCAATACTGTCTTCAAAATGAGGTATTACGTGGCGTATTGAGATGCTCCCTTGCAAAGTTATTTACCAAAACATGAAGCAAAAATAATTTCCCTGACCGAAGTCAGAAAGAAACTGTCTGCACATGTGTACAAGATACAGGCACAGTTCTTCTACCATGTTGGAACCAGCAATACTTTCCTCAAAATTGAGGTATTTGGCATATTGAGATGCTCCTTTGCAAAGTTATTTACCAAAATATGAAAAAAATCATAATTTCCATAACCTATGTCCGAAACAAACTTTGGTACCTGCGCATGTGTACCGCATTCAGAAACAGTTTTACCATGTAGACACACAAGTTTGTAAATGTACACAGTCTTGGTGTAGACAACATACTACTGAATGGGTGCATGTGAGGAGAAGTAAGCAAGGTAAGGGCTGCCACTCCACTAATGAACACAGGACAGGCATGGGACATCACAGGCAGGCAAGGCCATCTCATCTGTCCGATAGCTGTCCTGGCTACCCACTCAAGACAGCCGATAACACTGTAGTCTCACGACCTCCTTCAGTGCCAGCAGTCTGCCCTACCTATGCCTTTTCTTTTTTCATGTGTCCATTCAGCAGTGGACCTAAGAGCGAAAGTTCTGTATTAGTAAGCCCTTCCCGTCATCTAAAATCTACACGTGCCTGTATTAGTAAGCCCTTCCCGTCATCTAAACTGTAGACATAACTGGAAAAAGCAGACTCAAAAAAGTATTGCAGGATGGTTACTGACAGATTGTATGTGGTAACACTCTTCTGAAACAGTTGTTCTTTCTCAGCATTCTCACTAGCTCCTTACCACAGTTATTTGTCAAACTCAAAGAAATATATTTTACACAACACATTTCATAATAGAGTTTTACTTAGTATATACTGGTCCTACTTGGTCATGGGTGTTTTCCATTCTTCTCATAAGCTGCATGTTACCAATCCTGCATAGCTCTCCTCACGCTATTGTGGAGGTCGGTCAAGAACGCAATGCCCTCCTCAGTTAGAACGCCATCCCTTCTGAACAGGTGAACATTTTCCATAGTGATGCTATCATGGCACATTGTAGATTCAATGACCCTGTACATCAAGCCATGCATGAACCCATTGTGTAAATGTCTGGCCTTGTGAGATGTTCGTGTTATCTTGCTGCAGTCATCACACTTGGGTTATCCTGTCGTCAGGCGGTCCCGCAGTCGGCCCGAATTCCAAAGTCTTGGTCCGGCGTCGGTTGCTTTCGCTTCTTCCCTGACGTCAGTGCTCCAGGGGTATACAAGAGGCATCCGACGCCATTTTCTTCAGTCTTTATTGCTGTGCGGTGCCCTAAGCAGAAGCAGTTAGCAAGTGCCAGTCGGCCGACACCTGAGATTTTCGAATCGAATTTCAGTCTGAAGTCTTCAAATCTAAGTACCCCATTGGGGAACCTTTTCTTGCCTCAGTCCGATGTCAGAAAAAGTTAATTGCATTTTTTGTTGGAAGGAACTACCTCATAAGGACTTTCATTATAATTGTATACCTTGCCTAGGCCCAGACCACGACATCACTGGTTGTCTGTTTTGTGCTAGGTTCAATAAGAGAACTATAAAGCGATGCTTTGATTTCGCACGACACTACTTAGGTAGGAAATTTAATTACACTATGCCGTCGGAGCAACCAACTACCAGCGTGCATAAAAAGTGCAAAGATAGACAGGCAGCCTAGATCCAAGCCAAACTCCGAGGCCCCGGCTGGGCTGGTCGCAGGTTCTCCGGTTTTCAGTGAGGTGCCTATGCAGCCTTTGATGACTGCAGAATTGGAACCCCAGACCGCTTTGTATTCTCAAGCAGATAGTTCTAGGCCGACGCAGCCATTTTCTTTAGGCCCTACCGACAACATTGCAGAAGGAGAAGCCGGTGCTGCGGAAACACCTTCGGTTACAGAAGCTGTCTTCAGACTACTCTCACCATAAAATCTTGTGCTAAGCTTAAGACACCTCTAAAACCAAAAAAGACTGCACATCAGTCTCCGGTTCAAGGCCCCATGCCTAAGAAACAGATGCTTAAAATGGCTGAAGATTTGATTTCTTTAATCAGGGGTTTCCAACCCCCCCACCCAGAGAAAAGGCCTAGACAAGAGGAGGATTATGCCTCCTCTGATCAAGTGTCTATTTCCTCAGGCTCCTCTGAGGACCAGGATTACTCCTTTCCCCCTTACGAAGATTCTGATGCTGAAGATTACATTCCCTCAGCTTCTCCCCTTGAAGACTATTCCTTTGGGGAAACCTTACATACTATGAGGGAACATTTTCACTGGGAAGGTCAGGACTACTCCGACTCAGAGAAAAGACTCCGAGAGTTTCTTTTACTCCCCCAGCACAAACCACTTGCTATCCCTCCAGTTTTAGACATTGTGGATGATGTTTACTTAGAATCTAGTCTAAATCCAGATTCTCTGCCTCCTGCTCCATCCAAACCAGATAGATATTATAGAGTGCCTGACTCTCACAAATTCCTTTACAAAAGCCCTGTTGCAGACCCAGAGACAATCTCCCAGAGTCCCAAAGGGGCTAAGGCTTCTATGGCTAAAAATCCTGTACCCTCTGAAATGGACTCCAGAGCACTAGATAGGTGGGGGAAGAAGGTTTACACCTCAGCTACTCTAGCTATGAGAGCACTAAATTGTCAATTTCACATGCTGAAATACCAGCAATTCCTAATATCTTAGTTAAAACAAAAGATGAGCACGCACCCTCAACAGTCTGAAGTCAAAGAAATGCAGGATCTGTTGCATGCAACTGAACAGGTGGGCAAACATACTTTACAATGTGGATTTGATTCCTTGGAAGCTTCCTGTAGAGCAGCTGTTACTGGGTCTGTTATACGTAGGCATGCTTGGTTAAAGGAACAAACTCTGCCTGATCATGTTAAAGCAAAGTTTCTAGATGCACCTTTACAGCAGGATGTCTTTCTTTGGGTTAAAGCAGAAGAGGTTTTAAAGAAAATGGAGGATAAGGCAAAATCTTTGCAGACTGTGAAAGATTTCTTACAGGTACAACCCCCACGCTTCAGTAGAAATTGGCCAGCAAAAAATTGGTCCTTTGCAGCTTCTGACAGGTCACCGAGGGGTAAATACAGACGCCCAAGGGACAGAGGACAAGCACAAATCCCTCACAAACCTCGCCAATGGGTTACTGCAACACAGAAGGGAGGAGAAGACCGGTCCCAAACTACTAGAAGACAAACACAATGACTTAAACCTCAAACTGCCAAGCAAAAATCTCTTGGCAGCTCCCTTGGGAGGAAAATTAGCATTTTTTTTATAGACAAACTGGCGCATCGTCACAAAGGACAAATGGGTCCTAGACATTATCTCACAAGGATACAGATTCCATTTCCACACCTTGCCAAGGATAAAAGGAATGCCAAACTTGCCACAAAATCAATGGAAGAGGCACAGAAACAAATTACAGCTCTCATGGACATGAGAGCCATTCAACTGGTACCTACACAGGAGCAAGGCCAAGGATTTTACTCAAAGCCCTTTGTAGTCCCCAGAAAGGACAATGCTTGGAGACCCATTCTGGACCTTTCAGTTCTAAACACCTTCTTGCAAGTACCCAAATTCAAGATGCTAACACTACAGCAGCTTCTTCCCATGTTGGGCAAGAAAGCTTGGCGGCTAGTAACGTTGGACCTCAAGTAGGCCTACCTGCATGTTCCTATCAGACAAAATTGCAGAAGATACCTCCGTTTCATTGCAGGTTCAACCCATTACCAATTCTCTGCACTGGCTTATCTACTGTACCCAGGGTCTTCACAAAATCCCTGGCACCAGTAATTGCATACTGCAGATAGAGGAATTCAAATATACCCATACCTGGACGACTGCCTCATCCAAGCAGAAAGCAAGGACCTTCTGCTACAACATTTTGACTTTTGTAAAACACCTAAGTTGCCTAGGGTACACAGTAAACGAAAATAAATCAAAACTAGTGCCCTCACAAAATGACATTCCTGGGTGCCAGCTTGAATACAACAGCCCAGATGGCTTATCTGACTCCAGACAAACTACAACTAACTCAGTATTTCAAAATAATAGCAACAAAGACCCAGCTCCCTGCAAGAAAAATTCTGCAGGTCTTGGGCTTCATGGCATCTTGTATACTTCTAATACCATTTGTAAAACTGCATATGAGGAAATTACAATGGTACCTGAAAAGCTTCTGGACTTTACAGCCACAGCTTGGAAACAATGATACCTCTCATTCCCTGCCTTCAACAGGAATTTCTGTGGTGGTCACAGGCATGTCACCTCAACAAGGGTCAGCCTTTCACCTTGCCCCCCAGCCAGGCAAACTATGACAACAGATGCATTGGACTATCCCTGGGGGGCACACATGGCAGGACGGTGCGTTCAAGTCATATGTACTGCAGATCAAAGGAATCTGCACATCAATCAAAAAGAAATGCTAGCTGTACAGAATGCTCTGACAGCCTTCAAGGACCTCTTACATCCAGGACAGCTTATAATAAGGACAGACAACACCACAGTAATATGGTACATAAACAAGGGGGTACACACTCCTACCCTCTATGCAGGCAAGCAGTGACCTTGTGGAACACAGCACTGGCTTACCAAGTTCAATTACAAGCCCAATTCCTGCCAGGAAAAAAGAACACATTGGGAGACGACCTAAGCAGAAACATCATAGATCCCCATGAGTGGAAACTGGATCCACAAGTATTTGCAATGATAACTCAAAAATGGGGGCGCCCAGACATAGACCTGTTTTCCACTTGTGGCAAACAGGTCTAGTCTACGCCATTTGAGTTATTGCAAATACTTGTGGAAACTGGATCCACAAGGATTTGCAATGATAACTCAAAAATGGGGGCGCCCAGACATAGACCTGTTTGCCAACCCCCAAAACCATCAGCTTTCAAAATTTTGCACAAGGACATTTCACCATCAAACTTGGAAAGTGGACACACTCGCATTCAGTTAAAAAATGCTGACAGTATATGCCTTTCCTCCATTGCCTCTTCTCACAAAGGTGCTGCTGAAAGTCAGGATGGAGAGACCTCGAATGATACTCATTGCCCTGGATTGTCCACGGCAGCACTGGTACCCACTACTAAGGAACATGGCCCAGGGCCCACCATGGATTTTACCACAAGATACCAATGCTCTCCACCCTGATAAAACCCTATAACAACCTAAAAACCTACGCTCTTCCAATAAAATACTGATTCAAACCTCTGTATCAAAGAATACAGCAGGTGACTCTATTTTCCAACTCAGTTGGTAAAATTTGGAATCAACTTCCTACAGACTTCTTAGCCCAAACTTCTATCACACTATTTAAAACTCAACTGAAACATTTTCTAACCAATCACTGGGTTTGCTCTTGCAATAACCCTAGCGGATCACGTACCTCCTACCTTCTCCTGCATCCTTTGCACGGTCTCCCAACTCTATTTCTCCATTTTATTTTTCATCTCTACCTAAGAAATTGACTCTCTCAACTTCAAACCAAAATTTTCTAGTAACTCTATCTTTTGCTTTTAAACTACTTAATTATTTCTGTCTCACATTTTTTATACCTGTACTGAAGAAATTTGATAGTCTCTGTTTTCACCTTTTCAACTTACTGAAAAGATAGCCTAAATGCCTGTTTTAGTTGAGTCTTAAATTCCCTATGTAATTATGAATGCCTGTTTTAGTTGAATCTCAAATTACCTATGTACTTTGACCTGTACTGTATAAATTTGATAGTCTCTGTATTCACCTTTTTGAACTTACTGAAAGGAAAGCCTATATGCCTGTTTTACTTGTGTCTTAATTCCCTATGTAATTTTAAATCCCTGTTTTAGTTGTGTCTTAAATTACCTATGTACTTTGAATGTATTTTTGTTATTATGCATTAGATAGTGGAGCTTTTCTCCTCGGGCCTCCACTGAAAATGGACATGTATCCAGTTGGACTAGCCCGGTTAACAAATGTAAAATAAATAAAAATAAAAAAATAAATAAATTCCTCATCCACTCCCACAGCAAGGCAGTCAGATTCTACACAGCCAGCTCAAAACTTTAAATTTGGCTGCATGGCACATCACTTAAGCAACCAGCCAGCCCCTCTCTCACAAGCTGTTATGGATGTCATTCTGGAAGCCAGGAGGCCCAGCACCAGGAAAGCCTGGTCAGACAAATGGAAAAGATTTTGCGCCTGGAACTAAGCTAAAGGCCAAAATACCCTTCAGCCGGACATTCTTCAGATTCTACAATATTTAACTGAGATGTTACACAAAGGACTTACTTTTTTATCTATTAAAATCCACGCCTCAGCTAATTCAGCTCACTACAATACGGATCCTCCCTTATTTTCACATCCACTTGTAAAGCAGTATCTCAGAGGGGCAAAAAACATTAGGCCTCACAGGAAAGCGCCAACACCAACTTAGGACCTTAATTTTGTTCTGGTAAAACTTACCCTGCCACCTTTTGAGCCAGCTTTCTCAGCTGACTTAAAGTTTATATCATGGAAGACTGCCCTGCTGCTAGCAATTACTTCACCCAGAAGAGTCTCAGAGCTACAGACACTAATGGCAGTACAGTCCTTCCTCATTTTTCATCTAGACAGGGTCTCTCTACGAAATTACCCCTCCTTTATGCCAAAGGTGGTATCCAGTGTGGCTCTAAATCAAACCATCCACTTAGCCACCTTCTTTCCAAATCCACAGAACAAAGGAGAAAGACTCCTGCATTCCTTGGACATTCACAGGCAACTACGTTACTACTTGGATAAAACTAAGACTTTCAGAAAATCTGACCAACTTTTTGTATCCTATGCTACAGCATCACAAGGAAAGGTGATCTCAAAACAGACCATTTCCAAATGGATAGGACATTGCATACATTTTTGCTACACCCATCATGGAAAATCAGTTCCTGCTAGCATAAGGCCCCACTCCACGAAGGCAGCAACTACATTTATAGCCTTCCTCAGGGGGGTGCCAACCAAGGATATTCTGGAAGCTGCAACTTGGAGTTCAGTGCACACCTTCACCAAACACTATCACTTACCACTTTACTCTTAAGACTAGAGCTGGCTTCGCCACTGCAGTTTTGCAGGGCCTTCTAGCCTCCTCTAACCCTGTTCGACTCCACCTCCAATCTTTAGCTTTGGGATTCTACCCAAGTGTAATGACTGCAGAAGGGTAACACGAACATAGTACAGTTTTGTACCTACCATAAATGTAGATGTTAGTGTATACCTTGCTGCAGTCCAGGTTACCCTCCCTCCATCCCCTCTAAAACCTTTCAATACCTTAAAATCTGATGCAACCTTTGTGGTGTATTTGCTTATAGTTGGAGGGATGTTTTGTTTGTGCTAATGTTTTATTATTGGTACTATCTACTGACCATCTTTTGGGGGGGCACCTGACATCTGGGGCAAGAAAAACTGAAGAAAATGGTGTCTGATGCCTCTTGTTATACCCCTGGCGCACTGACGTCAGGGAAGAGGCAACGGCAACCGACGCCAGACCAAAACCTTGGAATTCGGGCCGACTGCGGAACCGCCTGACGACAGGATAACCCAAGTGTGAGGACTGCAGCAGGGTATACACTCGAACATCTACATTTATGGTAGGTACAAAACTGTACTTTGCCCGTTGACTCTCTGCTATTTTCCGTATCTGAGGAGGAATTATATCACACCACACAAAATGACAATGTGGCCACCAAAACTTCAGGTGTTCAGAAATTGCTGTGATTTGAAACCGTAGCCTTCCGAGTGGTTGACTGATGATGATATTCCCTCCAACGTGCAACACAAGAATGTCGGGCTCGAGGTAGATAGAACACTTCTCTTCCGACAAGTGCAGTAGTCCTCTCCAATGCATACCTCCTCTTGCTATCCAGTATACCTTCACACTGGATGTGGGGAAGCTCAAGTTGTACCAGTTTTCAGATTCGGAGGCATGGCTGGCAGCCCAGTGAATACAGGATCGGCCACATATCCACACTCACTTGTTCTCCTGGTCTTGAAGCCATGTCAGTGTCAGAAGGTGGACAAACCTGCAAGAGAAAGAGAATGCACAGAGATTACTGCTGATATTTGACAGATGTATTGGAAGACTACATATATATGTATATCATGTGCATTTTCTGGTTAGCCCATCCAAATTTTCCATCCTGTGCACAGGGGCAGTATTCTTTGCATTATGTACATAAGTGGTGATGAAGCTTCAGAGGTACATACCTACTACCTGCGAAAACACCAAATTACACACAATGACTGATAAGGGGTTACAGAAAGGGCACATGTTAAGAGAAGAAGCAGGGTAAGGACCGCCGCTCCACTAATATGCCAAGGACAGGCATGGGGCTCCAGATGTTGATTATCTGAAGTGTCCCATAGCTGTGCTGGCTGCCCTCTCAGACTGCTGATACCACTATTGTTTCACGACCACCTTAAGTGTCAGCAGTCTGCCGTACCTCTTTACATGTGCCCATTCAGCAATGAACCTAAGGGAAGAGGGACTGAAGTAACTCACTAATTGCTGCCATGGCCTTCATACATTTACCACCTTCACCTACCTACATTAGCTACACCTGAAGTGGAGGGAGACTGGACAGCTGCACCAAGACAACATGTGAAAAGACCAAGACTGACCCAGGCTGTGTGTTTTTGTATGTGTCCTTTCCCAGAGGGAAACATTGCATCACAGTGGCACCTCCAAGGCCATGTTTACCTAGGACAGCAGCACTATGGGCCTGAGCTGAAGAGACTCCAAGTTCCCAACTGAAATTCAGGTGGATCACAAGATCCATGGTGGCTGTGTATACCCCCCGCAATGCATCCACCAGCACAAGAGCAGTTGACAAAAAAGACTGAACGAGCGACCTTCCTGGCACTGGTGTTGAAGGGCTTGGCAGCTAACTGACTTTATTTAGTTTACATTTGTTGACTGGGCTAGTCTAACTGGATATATGTCCATTTTCAGTAGAGGCCTGGGGAAAATAGCTCCACTGAACACAACAGTAATAACAAAGTTAAAGGTTGAAATAAAAATGAATGCAGTAAGTAACCAGGTACGTTACAGTAAAATAGTAAATGCAGATATTTCAAAATACTTTGTATTGTACATAAGTGACTGTGTACAGAATTTCGGACAAATATTCAGAAGTAGTAAATAGCTAAATGTTACAGTATTTTTACAATTCCTGCTTTCATTTATGCTATACAATATTGAGCAGTAAGAAAGTAGATACTAGGAAGTATTAGAACAAGGGTGAAATTTTAGTCAGGGTTACTGCATGTGCATAACCAGTGGGCAGAGAAAGGGCACATGTACACTGAAAAAGCAGGGTGAAGCACTCTGCTTAACCTCTGCCTTTTCCATTTACATGTGTCCTTTAGGTAATGGCCATAAGGAGTGAAAGGGAGGAGCTAGTGAAAACCCTGTTGCCCTGACCTGCATACATTGACTACACCTTAAGGGAGGGAGACTGATTGGAGAGCTACACCATAACATGTGAAAAGACCAAGACTGTCCCATGCTATCTTTTTTTCATCTGTCCTTTCCCGGAGGGAAACATTGCACTATAGTGGCACCCCCAACGCCATGCTCACCTATGACAGCAGCACTATGGGACTGAGCTGAAAAGTCTCCCAAGTTCCCAACTGCGATCCAGGTGGGTAATAAGATCCATGGTGGCTGGGTATGCTACCAGCGATGCATTCACCATCACACGAGCATACACATCTTGATTTGTCTTGTGCATCACAACGTGCCATTCCTGACATCAATTACCCATGAGAAATTTATGGCCATGGTACTTTCCAAAGCATTCGACATACAGGTTGACCTTGCAAGTCAGGCACCCCCATGATGGCTCACACAGTTACCCTTGCTGGCACAGTTTTTGCATCTTAATTTATGCCATTTCACCGGAAAGTGTGAGCCATGCTCAAATCTGCTCACAGCCTCTAGGACGGTAATCTCAGTACCTGTTTTCCTCTTCGTGCAACTGGCAAGTAGATGCAAGCCTAGGTTCCTACAGAACTGTAACTTTGTTGCTGGAATAGCACGTCCAGAGGTGTGACAGTTGCTGGTGACTGTTACTTTCACGGAATAAAATGAAAGTATTGACAATGGCCACATCCCATAAGAACCAGAACAAGTACAGCCACCACTTGTGGGCCTTTCTGGCAGTGAGATACTGTGTCCTGAGCTGATGTGCTCAGTCCACCCCATTCATTTAACTGTTGTACATGTTTACAACTGGTGGACATGGCACCGATGCCTTGCTTCCATCACGCTTTCTCCTGTGTGTGCTGGAGACTGGCAAGGTTGGGTTGCAGTTAGTTGACTGGAGGGAATACTGGGTTGCTATCCTTCCATTCAGTAGCTAGCAGTGGTCCACTCTGCATTTGCTTGTAGTAGCATCGAGCTGCTTTTCTGATGGCCTGTCTGTTGAATGTTAGAGGTCATCCTGACCTGTTGGTGTGCATGGTTCCACAACAGTATAGACCATCTTTCAGCAATTGCTGTGCCAGCGGAACAGAGGTAAAGAAGTTATCAAATTAACTAATGCTTCTTGCCAGTCAGTCCCCTAGTTGTCAACCAAAACTGTCTCAGTCCGACCTCTGTATTCTGCTCTGTTTTTCCAGTGTATACCTGGAATACACATACATACCCATTGGTAGTCTGCCAGCACCCACACCCTAATGCCATACCTCTCAGGCTTAACAGGTATACACTGTCTAAATGTCAAGTGTACATGGAAGCCAGCCATGGCTTCGTCTACAGCCACCACATGATGCACATTGTAACGTGTTCTGCATGCATGAAGTACTGCATCCAGTATTGGTTATATGTGATGTAGCTTGTTATGACCTCCAGAGCCATGTGGTAGCCTCAGGCTGTTATCGTTGCAGTGGAAATACTGCTGAATTTTTTCAAACTTATCTCTGGTCTTGTACTCTGCTATTGGGAAGCGACCTTGTACATGGTGCATTTCCCAGTACTGCCTGTATTCAGGAACATGTATATTCTGACACCTGGAAATGTGCATGTGTCTCCTTGGTAGACAGGACTTCACCATGTATCAATTTTGCCTGCTGCGGCCTGTGTATGTGCAGAATAGTTTTACCATAGAGGTTACCCTAGGCATTTTCTAAATGAGATCTTCGAGGAAGTAACTAATAAGAGAACCAATGGGGATTATTACACCTTTGTTGAAAGACAGAACCATGGCTAATGGGGAAGAGGGAACTATAGATAGGTTCGTCTTAGGCCCCGGGTTGAATGTTATACAGGAAAGTAGTTCAATTCACTATGAGATAAACCCACAGCCAAATAACAGCTCAGGGAGCAGCAAAGATAAAACCCCTAGGTTCATTACAACTTTCAGTTTGGAAAGTAACACAATCAGAAAATTAATGGAGAAGAATTGGTCCATAATTTTCAATGATAAAAGATGTTCCCTAGGAATTAGCAATTTCCCAAAAACAACCAGGGAATAACTTGAAAGCTCTTCTTGAAAGAAAAGCTCATAACAGTAAAGATAAAGGAACTTTCTGTTGTGGTTGCTGTAGATACTGTAAATATATTAAAAAAGGGAATAAACAGGTAATTAATAACAAAACATATATTCTAAACACCAAATTAGACTGTAATTCCAAAATGGTGGTTTATGGGGCTCTATGTACAGTATGCACATGCTTCTATATAGGGAAGACAGAAAGGAGGCTAAGAGATAGGATATATGAACATATCAATGCCATCTCGAATTTAAAAACTGATAATGCCCTAAGTAAACATATTTCTGCCTTCCCTAGCCACAATTTCAAATTCATAGGCCTCGACCAAATCCAACCTGACAGGAGAAGGGGACCGTATAACTTATTATTGGAAGAGCATGAATTATCATGGCAATTAAGAACAAACGCCTTTATGGAACCAGGACTGAATGAGCATTGTAATATTCAATGTCTCTTGAAGCTAAGGAGCCTTAACAGATGATGCCTGTTTAAACTAGGAGGGCTTTTGCCTATTCTTTTTAACCTTGCTTCTATTTTTGCTTTAGAATTAATTTATATAAATTATTGCCGGTTACCGGCTAAGTATAAGTGTGTTAGGAACTAGCCTTAGACTCATTAATTAACTTGAGTCTCTGACCGGTATTTCTTCAAAATTATGAAGGATTTATCCTGACTATGAACTTATAAATATTATAAATATTGCAAAAGTATAATTTTCAATATTTTAAATCGTAGCTAAATTTATAAGATGCAAGGAGAGCATTTTACTATTGGGATGCTTGGTTTATAAATGCATTCCCCTAGGTTATAGGTATCTGGAGAGGTCTCTAGCATTCCTTGCTAGTTAACAATAGGGTTACAATATAATGTGTTTATTAAGACTTTTAATAAATCCCCTTCTTAAACAAATGTTTTATATTTTAAGGATATTGTGTAACACTCAGTATAGTCTAAGATTTTTCTTAACATCATATAAAAGCTTGAGGTATATTGCTAGTATCTAGCAAACAACATTGTTCACTTTGAATTTCAAGCACAATTGGTTTCATTAGGAACAGTCTTAATTAAGCTAATTATATAATTATTAATTGATGACTGATTACTTGTATTATATAAGCTGGAAGCTGTCTTACTTATTTTATCTGAAGAAGTCAACCTATTTAGGCTCATTTAAAAGCGCTTTATGGTACCTGTTGTTTTACGCTATTTTCGTGTGGTTTTACCTGTTATAGCAGTTGCAGTCGGAACTGATTAAACTTTAAGATTTTTTATTCAACAAGAAGTGGTTTTTTGGCCAGAAGCTTCCTACTTTTTGGTTCCTTGGTCTGTGGTTATTTTATTTTGGTATGTGCAGAATAGCGATTGGTTTCATTAGCAATACGGGTGTGCAGCTCCTTTGGGAACATCAAATTCAGGAAGTCCATCTCTGTGCTATCTGAGCCCAAGTGATTTACTAATCCTACTGGCCCACAAATTCCTCAATGCGTAAAGTTTGGAGGTGTTTTTCCCACTTGATCTTGCGTGGTGGGCATGCTCGGCATTCCTGACTGGGTTGCGTGGAACAGTTGGGAGTGGAAAGGGCTGAAGGGTTGAGAGATGGTGCTCTCTCCATGCCAGTAGCAACTGTACTGCAAGCAGAGTTTAGTGAACTACTAATGCATGTTCCCTGCTGAGGCACAACCATATCATTGCCTGACAAGGAGCTACCTGGACTCTTATCTAATGGTTTTTCTCCATCCCATACTGTGGACTAATTTCCACGTCATGCACATTCGAAGGCACATCAACACCCTTGTCAGGACTTGCAGTGCCATCCACTGCGGAGGGACTGTATTAATGTTAGTGTTTCACTGGTGCAATCATTACACTTGGGTTATCCTTCTGGCAGGCTACTTGCAGTTGGCCAGAATTCCAAAGTCTGTCTGGCGTTGGTTGCTTTCACCTCTTCCATGACGTTAGTGCGCCAGGGGTATAAAAGATGCAGCCGATGCCATTTTCTTAAATCTTTATTGCTGCTTGGTGCCCGAAGCAAAAGCAGTTCGCAAGTGCCAATCGGCCGACTCCTGTGATTTTCGAAATCAAATTTCAGAACCGAAGTCTTCAATAAAGTTAAGTACCCCGTTGGGGAAACTTTTTCTTGCTCCAGACCGATGTCAGTAAAAGTTAATAATTTTATTTCTTGTGGGAAGTAAATACCTCATAAGGACTTTCACTCACTGTATTCCTTGCCTAGGCCCTGACCACGACGTTACTAGTTGTAGGTTTTGTGCTAGATTCAACAGAGCGTCTGATTTTGCTTTACATTACTTTGGCCGAAGTTTTAGCTACATAATGCCATCGGAACAACCGATGACCGGAATTAATAAAAAACGCAAAGACAAGGAAAAGGACAGGCATCCGAGGTCCAAAACTGACTACGAAACCTCTTCTAGGCCAGCCGCCGGTTCTCAGTGAGGCGCTTTTGCAGCCTCTGACACCCGCTACCTCAGAGCCACAGGCTGTATCCGACTCCCACGTGGAGACACCTAGGCCTCTGGAAACTTAAGGTATTGGGCCTGAGAAAACTATTCTCTCAGATGGGTCCTGAGCCGCTGAGCAGGCATCTGCTTCTGAGGGTGTTTTCAGGCCTTCACAGCTTACTACTAAGTCCACTACAGCAGCCAAGGCAAAGTTAAAAACACCATTAAAGACAAGGAAACAAGTACAGCATTCTCCTGGACAGTCGTCCATTCCAAAGAAACAGATGCTTAAAATGGCCGAGGACCTAATTACTTTGATTAGGGTTTCCCATCCCCCTCCTGATAAAAGGCCTAGGCAAGACACTGACTATGACTCCTCTGACCAGGTTTCTATTTCTTCTGATTCCTCTTCAGATCAGGGATATTCTTTCCCTCCCTATGAGGACTCTGATAGAGAAGAGTCTATACCTTCAGCCTTTCCGCCTGAGGATTATTCTTGTGGGGAAACCTTGCACACCATGAGGGAGCATTTCCTTTGGGAGACCCAGGATTATTCAGAATCCAAGAAAAGGCTCAGAGACTTTCTTTTATTGCCTCAGCACAGGCCCCTGGCTATCCCCCCCCTCTGCGTGATACTGTTAATGATGTTTTCTCTGTATCCAGTCTGTCTCCTGATTCTTTACCCCCCTGCACCTGTCAAACCAGACAGGTACTACAGGGTCCCAGACTCTCATAAATTTCTTTATAAAAACCCTGCTTCTGACCCAGAAACAATTTCTCAGGGTCCCAAAGGGGTTAAGGTTTCCACTGCAAAAAAACCCTGTCCCCTCTGATAGGGATTCTAGAGCCCTGGATAGATGGGGGAAAAAAGTTTACACTTCTGCTACTTTGGCTGTAAGGGCTTTAAACTGCCAGTTTCACATGCTTAAATATCAACAGTACCTCATGTCTTTTTTAAAACAGAAAATGCTTGCAAACTCAAAGTCCCGACAATAAGGAAATGCAGGATTTATTGCATGCACCTGAACAAGTGAGAAAGCATGCTCTGCAGTGTGGTTTTGATTCATTAGAGGTTTCTTGTAGAGCCGCAGTTATAGGCTGTGTCATTCGAAGGCATGCTTGGTTTGAAAGAACAAAGTTTACCTGAACTTGTTAAAGTAAAATTATTGGATGCACCACTACAGCATGTTACTTCGTTAGGTGTTAAGGCAAAACAGGTGTTAAAGAAAATGGAGGATGAAGCAAAATCAATGCAGACAGTGAAGGATTTCTTACAGGTTCAACTAGCCAGGTTTAGCAGAAACTGGCCTTCAAAACATTGGTCCTTTCCAGTGTCAGGCCACAGAGGCAGATGTTCATTGTGCATACAGCTGCAGTCATTACAGATGTGATGTCCTTCAAGGATGCATCTGCAGTCCTTACAAATGGGTTGTCCTGTCGTCAGGCAGCCCCTCGGTCGGCCGGATTCCAAAGTCTGGGTCTGGCCTCGGCTGGTGTCGCACTTCACCCGACGTCATAGCTGCAGTTCTTCGGGTATAAAGGCATCAGCCGACGCCATTTTCCTCAGTCTTTCTTGCGCGTGGCCAAGCAGAAGCTGTTCGCAAGTGCCGGTCGGTCAGAACCAGAGATTACTACTACAAATACCGAAGACTTCTAAAAAGCTAAGTACCCCGTTGGGGACTCTTTCTTGCCTCAGCCGATGTCAGAAAAAGTGAATAACTGTTTAACTTGTGGGAAACAAATACCTCATAAAGATTTCCACTCTTACTGCTTACCTTGCTTAGGCCCAGACCACGACGTAGCAGCTTGTCTAGCCTGTGGTTCTTTCAACCGACGGGCGCTTAGACGTCTGTCGGAATTTGCTGAAGAGTTTTTCGGCTCCGATTTTGCTTACATTATGCCGTCGGATACTCCGACTACGCAAATTTCTAAAAAGCGCAAGGAAAAGGACCGACACTCGCGGTCCGCGGTTTCGGCCGAAACCGCGGTTAAGCCAACCGCGAGTGTCTCTGTTTCGGCTGAAACAGAGTCCACGGTTCTTCCTTCGGCCGAAAGCTTGCCACTTACCGAGGCCTCATCCAGCCTGGCTGAATCTGCTACTGAAATCCCACCTGCTCCTGCAGGTTCACAGGATTTATCTGATACTATCCCTTTGGATATTTCTACCCCTGCACGTGGAGCTGCTAGGCCTCCTGCATCCATGTCGATTAAGGCCTTTGCCAGGGCTAAAGCAGCAAAAACTACCAAATCTGTGCCTGCTAAGACCCCCTCTCACAGGCCTAGCTCTAGTTCACAAATGCTTAGTCTAGCAGAGGATGTCATTTCTTTGATCCGGGGATCCCAACCACATCCAGACAGGGCCTCTCACCCACCTCCAGAGAAGAGGACTAGAGTAGAGCCCCCGAGCCAGTTTCTTCAGATGGCTCCTCTGATGAATCAGATAATTCAAACCCTCCAGAGGCCCCTTTTCTCCTTATGAGGACTCTGATGCAGAAGAGTCCATTCCTTCTGCCTCTCCGCCTGAGGAATTTTCTTTTGGGGAAACCTTGCATGCTATGAGGGAACAATTTCAATGGCAGGGCCAGGATTTTTCAGACTCTAGGAAAAGGCTTAGAACCTTTTTGCATTTGCCACAGCATAGGCCTTTAGCCATTCCTCCAGTACTTACTGTTGTGGATGATGCCTTTAATGAGGCTTGTACTGCTCCTGATTCTCTTCCTCCGGCCCCTGCTAAGCCCGATAGGTACTACAGGGTTCCGGACACACATTATCATTTGTATAAGGCCCCTTTTGCAGATCCCGAAACTATCTCCCAGGGACCCAAGGCTGTAGCAGCTACTTCTACCAAAAACCCCCTCCCCTCTGAAAGGGAATCTAGGGCCTTAGAGAGATGAGGTAAAAAAGTTTACACTTCTGCTACTCTTTCAGCTAGGGCCTTGAACTGTCAATTCCACATGATTCAGTATCAGGAGTTTGTTAGACCAATTAACTAAAAAACTGTCCTCGGATGAACCATTAGACAAAAAATCTGTACAGGAAATGGTACATAACATTCAGCAGGTCAGTAATCATTCCTTAAAATGCGGCTATGATGCACTGGAGGCTTCCTTTAGATCAGCCATGACTGGCACAGTGTTCAGAAGACATGCATGGTTAAAAGAGCAGTCCTTACCAGACCATGTTAAATCAAAGCTCCTAGATGCTCCCATGGATAAGCTCAATTTGTTTGGCTCCCCTGCGCAACAGGTGCTGAAGAAGGTGGAAGAGAAAGCAAAATCTGTCCAGACAGTCAAGGATTTCTTACAGGTCCAGCCTCCAAGGTTTAGCAGGAACTGGCCTTCCAAGAATTGGTCCTTTCCAGACACCTCCAGAGCTCCAAGAGGCAGGAATAGGCGCTCAAGAGGCAGGGGTCAATCCAGAGGTGCCTACAGGGGACGTCAGTGGCAGGCTAACAACCAGCGAGGTACAGCCACAGACCCAGCCACCACCACTTCCACAGGACAATCACAGTGACTTGGCTCTAGCACCGCCTACCAGGGAACAACTAGAGGCACCCTTAGGCGGGAAGCTAGCCTTATTTTCAGTAAACTGGCATTACATCACAGGAGACAAATGGATTTTACAGACAATAGGCCAAGGTTACAGGTTTCATTTCCATACTCTACCAAGGAAGAGAGGAATGCCAAACCTACCTCCAAATCAGAAGACAGAAGCTCTAGAACAAACAACTCACTTACTAAGGATGAGAGCTGTAGAAAGGGTACCATCTATGGAACAAGGGCAAGGATTTTACTCCAGACTCTTCCTGGTACCAAGAAAAGAAAACCAATGGAGACCTATTCTCGACCTGTCCGCTTTAAACACATACCTCATTGTTCCAAAATTCAAAATGCTGACCCTACAGCATCTTCTTCCCATGCTGGGCAAGGAGTCTTGGCTGGTAACTCTAGATCTCAAGGAGGCATACCTGCACGTCCCCATACGACCAAATTGCAGAAGATACCTCAGATTTCTTGCAGGATCAGAGCACTATCAATTCTCAGCATTGCCCTTTGGTTTATCTACTGCGCCCAGAGTATTCATGAAATGCCTGGCATCAGTAATTGCTCATTGCAGGCTTCAGGGAATTCAAATTTACCCTTACCTGGACGACTGCCTGTTACAAGCGGACAACAAAAACAAATTAACAAAAGATTTGGAAAGGGTCATTCATCTACTACAAGCCCTGGGATACACAGTCAATATAAAAAAGTCAAGGCTGATACCATCCCAAAGGATAACCTTCTTGGGTGCAGATCTGGACACATCAAAACAAATGGCATTCCTGACAGTAGAAAAACAGGAGCAACTCCCTTTCTACTTCATGGCATTAACAAAGCAGAACCAGCTAACAGCAAGAAAAGTCCTGCAAGCTCTCGGTTACATGGCATCCTGCATAATATTGATTCCACATGCCAGATTACATATGAGAAAGTTAGTGGTACCTAAGGAATTTATGGTCTCAGCACAAGCACAGCCTAGAAACCCAAATTCCAGTAATTCCATGCCTGAAACAAGAATTCCAATGGTGGGCTCAGGCATGTCAATCAAACAAGGGACTGCCCTTCCACAGCACTCAACCAAGCCAGACCATCACAACAGATGCCTCAGACCTCGGTTGGGGGGCACACATGCTGGACAAGTGCATACAAGGCTTATGGACTCAAGACCAGCTGCACCTACACATAAATCAAAAGGAAATGCTGGCAGTAAAACTGGCAATTCAGGCATTCAGACCATTTCTTCGACAGGGTCAACTGCTGATAAGGACGGACAACACCACAGTGATGTGGTACATCAACAAACAGGGAGGCACACATTCATACCCTCTATGCCGGATGGCAATGGACCTCTAGAATGTGGCACTGAGCTTCAACATTCAGCTACAAGCAATTTTTGTGCCAGGAAAAGAAAATATACTAGCAGACATCCTAAGCAGAACTACCACGGATGCCCACGAATGGATGCTGCATCCGGACATCTTCAAAACCATTACAGGGAAATGGGGACTACCAGAAATAGACTTATTTGCATCCCCACACAATCACCAACTGAAAAAATTCTGCGCAAGGACGTACCACCCACTTGCTTGGAAAGTGGACTCCCTATCTTTCAGTTGGAAAAACCTGACAGCATATGCATTCCCACCTCTTCCTTTGATGCACAAGGTGCTATTGAAGATCAAAGAAGACCGTCCAAGGATCATCCTGATAGCTGCAGACTGGCCAAGGCAACATTGGTACCCATTACTGAGGAGTATGTCTCGGGAACAAATATGGCCTCTGCCCCTATTTCCCTTGCTGTTAACACAGAACAACTTCAAAACCCTGCATCCAAGCCTGAAAACACTGCAGCTGGCTGCCTGGAACATTGCATAAGACCAAATAACCCAGATTTATCTCAAAGGGTTAAAGACATTATCTTGGAGGCTCGCAGACCCTCAACAAGAAAAAATTATTCAGCAAAATGGAAAAGATATTTCATTTGGAGTACTGCAAAAGGAGAGGATGTGTCACTGCTAAACATAGCTAACATCCTGGAATACTTGGCAGAGCTCTTCCACAACGGCCTGTCCTATTCTTCCATTAAGATTCATGCATCAGCTATTTCAGCAGAATACAACTTGGATCCTCCAGTCTTCTCACATCCTCTGCTCAGGCAGTTTCTGAGAGGGATTAAAAATGTAAAGCCACCTAGGAAGCCACCATTGCCAGCATGGGACTTGAACTTTGTGCTAGAAAAGTTGACACTCCCTCCTTTCGAGCCAGCAGCAACAGCAGAATTACAGTACTTATCATGGAAAACTGCTTTCCTGCTTGCAATCACTTCAGCAAGAAGGGTATCTGAGCTACAGGCATTAATGGCAGTACAGCCCTTCCTGATCTTCCATCAAGATAGTGTGTCCATGAGAACTAATCCTACTTTTATGCCAAAGGTGGTCTCCAGGGTATCTTTAAATCAAGCTATCCACCTACCTACATTCTTCCCCAACCCACAGAACAGGGGAGAAAGACTGTTGCATACTTTGGATGTACAATTACGTTACTACCTGGACAGGACCAAGAGCAATAGAAAAACTGACCAGCTACTGGTAGCATATGCAACAGGAATGGAAGGAAAAGCAATTTCAAAACAGACAATCTATAAGTGGATAGGAAATTGCATTAGATTTTGTTACTCCTACCATGGGAAGAAAACTCCAGAAAACATCAGGCCTCACTCTACAAGGGCTATAGCCACTACCACAGCTTTTTTACGAGGAGTGGCTACCAAAGACATTTTAGAGGCGGCTACTTGGAGCTCCGTGCATACATTTGCCAAGCATTATAATTTACCTTTATACTGCAGATCCCGAGCAGGTTTTGCCACTGCTGTTTTGCAAGGGATCTTAACTACACCATAATCTTATTTCTCCTCCTCCCCCAGTTTGGCTATGGTATTCTACCCATTTGTAAGGACTGCAGATGCATCCTTGAAGGACATAGTACAGTTTTGTACCTACCATAAATGTAGATGTCAGATAGGCATGCATCTGCAGTCAGGATTACCCACCCTCCTTCCCCTCTGTGGTACTCCTAGGGTATTTGCCCATCTTGTAGCTAGCTGGGGAATCTATTATGGTGTATTTGTTTGTATATATGTACATACATGCTTATTTTTGTTTGCTCTCTACTATTTGGAACCATTTGCATTTATCCAAATTTAGCCTTCCTAGAGGGCACCTGGCATCTGGGGCAAGAAACACTGAGGAAAATGGCGTCGGCTGATGCCTTTATACCCGAAGAACTGCAGCTATGACGTCGGGTGAAGTGCGACACCAGCCGAGGCCAGACCCAGACTTTGGAATCCGGCCGACCGAAGGGCTGCCTGACGACAGGACAACCCATTTGTAAGGACTGCAGATGCATGCCTATCGGACATCTACATTTATGGTAGGTACAAAACTGTACTTTATCCTGCCGTTAGACGGGTCCTCGGTCGGCCGAATTCCAAAGTCTAGGTCCGGCGTCGGTTGTCGTCGCTTCTTCCCTGACAGCGCGTCAGGGGTATAAAAGAGGCAGCCGACGCCATTTTCTTCAGTCTTTCTTGCCGCACGGTGCCCGAAGCAGAAGCCGTTCGCAAGTGCTGGTCGGCCAGCTCATGAGATTTTCGAAAGTATTTCAGCCGAAGTTTTCTTGAAAGCTAAGTACCCCATTGGGGAAACTTTTCTTGCCTCAGACCAATGTCAAAGTTAATAATTGCATTTTATGTGGGAAGCAAATACCGCATAAGGATGTCCACTCTTTCTGAATACCTTGCTTAGGCCCAGACCACGACGTCTCGGCCTGCCGTTTTTGTGCTAGATTCAACAAGCCTACTATTAAGCTCCGGGCGGAGTTCGCCCTTCACTATTGTGGCAAAAAATTTAATTATATTATGTCGTCGGATACTCCGACTCCAGTTTTGAGCAAAAGACGCAAAGATAAGGACCAACATACGAGGTCCGCACTGACTACTGAGACCACGCTAAGGCCGACTACCGGTTCTCCTGTGCTCAGCGAGGCGCCGACGCAGCCCCTAAGTACCGATGACACTACATTACCGGTGTCTTCAGTACCCGAGGTCGCAGGCTCCTCGGTCCCCCTTCCTACTGTAGATACCGACGCCACTCTTGGCGGGGAAACTCAGAATTTAGGCAGGCCTGCCATTTCTCAAGGTGTCTTCAGGCCTTCCTCCTTCTCTATTAAAGCTTTCACTAAATCCAAAGCAGCCATGAAAACCAAAAAACAGGGTCCTCAGACCCCCCCGCCCCTCAAGGCCCCATGTCTAAAAAGCAGATGCTTATAATGGCTGAGGATTTGATTACTCTTATCAGGGGTTCTCAACCCCCCTCTGACAATAGGCCCAGATTAGAGGAAGAGACTACCCTTCCTCAGATCAAGCTTCTATTACCTCAGAACTTTCTGAGGACCAGGATTATACCTGTTCTCCTTTCGAAGACTCTGATGCAGAGGAGTCTATTCCCTCGGTCTCCACCCCGAGGACTACTCTTTTGGGGAAACCCTGCATACATTGAGGGAACACTTTCACTGGGAAGGCCAGGATTACTCAGATTCCAAGAAAAGGCTCAGGGAATTTCTTCTGCTTCCCCAGCATAGGCCCCTGGCTATCCCTCCTGTTTTAGACATTTTCAATGATGTGTACACAAGCCAGCCTTAATCCATATTCTTTGCCTCCAGCTCCTGTTAAACCAGACAGGTATTACCGGGTTCCTGATTCTCACCAGTTCCTATATAAAAGCCATACTGCTGACCCAGAAACTTTCACAGGGTCCCAAGGGAATTAAGGCTTCTACTGCTAAAAACCCATTACCTTCAGAGAGAGATTCCAGAGCTTTAGAAAGGTGGGGGAAAAAGGTGTACACCTCGGCCACTTTAACCATGAGGGCATTAAACTGTCAGTTCCATATGTTAAAGTATCAACAGTTTTTGTTATCTCAGTTGAAAAGCGAAATGAAACAACCAGATTTAAAAGAGTTGCAGGATTTGTTGCATGGTGCAGAGCAAGTGGATAAGCATACCTTGCAGTGTGGTTTTGATGCTTTAGAGGCCTCATCTAGAGCTGCTGTTACCGGGTCTGTTATACGTAGGCATGCTTGGCTCAAAGAGCAAACCTTACCAGATCATGTCAAAGCTAAATTATTAGATGCACCTCTTCAAAAAGATGTATTGTTTGGTGTTAAAGCTGAGGTGGTACTAAAGAAAAGGGAGGAAAAAGCGAAATCAGTGCAAACAGTGAAAGATTTCCTGCAGGTACAACCTCCACGTTTCAGCAGAACTGGCCTTCAAAAAATTGGTCCTTTCCAGCCACGGACAGACCTCAAAGGGGCAGATACAGACGCCCAAGGGGTAGAGGGCAACCTCAAGGAGTTTTCAGAGCCAGACAGTGGCAAGCACCAACCCCAAGAGGTGGAGAAGATAGATCACAGTCATTTAGAAAACAGACACAATGACTTCCCCCTACACCTGCCAAGCAAAGCTTTAATGGCAGCACCTTTGGGTGGATAACTAGCATTATTCTCGAAAAAATTGGCATATTGTTACAAAAGACAAATGGATTCTGGACATTATAGACAGAGCCTACAGGTTCCACTTTCACACCCTTCCAAAAATGAGAGGCATGCCGAACCTGACACAAAATCAAAGGGCAGAAGCACAAAAACAAATTTCAGCTCTCATGGATATGAAAGCGATTCAAGAGGTACCTGCAAAAGAACAAGATCAAGGGTTTGATTCCAGACTATTCCTGGTACCTAGGAAAGACAAAGATTGGAGACCTATCTTAGACCTATCCATCCTAAACACATATCTACAGGTGCCAAAATTCAAGATGTTCACATTACAGCAGCTTCTTCCCATGCTGGGCAAGGAGTCTTGGCTGGTAACATTGGACCTCAAGGAGAGGCATACCTGCATATCCTTCTCAGACAAGATTGCAGAAGATACCTCAGATTTTTTGCAGGTTCAACCCATTACCAATTCTCTGCATTGCCCTTTAGCTTATCTACTGCGCCCAGAGTGTTTACGAAATGCCTGGCATCAGTAATCGCCTTCTGCAGACTACAAGGAATACAAATCTACCCATATCTGGACGATTGCCTGATCCAAGCGGACAGCAAGTACATA
The DNA here is from genome assembly GCF_019279795.1 of Protopterus annectens. NCBI lineage: Eukaryota > Metazoa > Chordata > Ceratodontiformes > Protopteridae > Protopterus > Protopterus annectens. The sequence continues at coordinate 1,584,068,219 of NC_056732.1, read as the reverse complement.
CTACTGCAGCACCTGGCGTTTGTAATAAAACTGTTGAACTTCCTGAGATACACAGTCAACAAAAAGATATCAAAACTAATACCCTCTCAACAAATAATTTTCCTGGGTGCCAGCTTGAATACAACCACCCAGATGGCCTACCTCACGCCAGACAAACAAGGGCAACTGTCTCAATACTTCAGCAAAATGGCGACTTTCACCAGGATAACTGCAGGCTCTGGGATTCATGGCATCTTGCATCCTACTAATCCCATGTGCAAAGCTGCATATGAGGAAACTTCAATTGTACCTAAAAATCTTATGGTCTCAACACAGCCACAGCTTGGAAACAATTATACCACTCATTCCATGCCTTCAAAAGGAATTTTTGTGGTGGGCTCAAGCTTGCCAAAGAAACACAGGTCTCCCTTTCTGTGTACCTCAAGCAACTCAAATCATCACAACAGACGCCTCAGACTACGCCTGGGGAGCACATATGACAGATCAATGCATACAGGGGAAAATGGTCCCAAAAAGAGAAGCACCTACACATTAACCAAAAGGAAATGCTAGCCGTGCAAAATGCTATTATGACCTTCAAAGACCTACTGCATCCAGGTCAGCTATTGATAAGGACAGACAACACCACAGTGATGTGGTACATAAAGAAACTGGGAGGAACTCATTCATACCCCCTGTGCAGTCAAGCCATGACCCTATGGAACACAGCACTGGATTTGCAAATTCAACTACAGGCACAATTCCTGCCAGGGAAGGAAAACACACTGGCAGACAACCTAAGCAGAAATATGACAGATCCACACAAATGGAAGTTGCATCCTCAAGTTTTCACAAAGATAACTCGGGCATGGTGACAGCCAGAAATAGATCTCTTCGCTACCCACAGAAATTACCAGTTGAAAAAATTTTGTTCAAGGACCTATCATCCACAGGCCTGGAAAGTTGGACGCACTTTCTTTCAATTGGACAGCATTGACAGTCTATGCCTTCCCGCCTCTTCCCCTGCTGCCCAAAGTTCTATTAAAAGCCAGAGCAGAGAGGCCGAAAATGATTCTCATTGCTCCAGACTGGCCAAGACAACATTGGTATCCGCTCCTGAAGAGCCTGACACTCCCCACCATGGATTCTACCTCTATCCCTCTTCTCTTGTCCCAGCACAACTACAAAACCCTTCACAGCCAGCTCAAAACCCTAAATCTAGCTGCATGGAGAATTCCTTGATTTCCCAACAGACTCTCCTCTCCAAGGAGGTGCAGGATGTCATCTTGGAGGCCAGAAGACCTTCTACTAGAAAAGCCTAGTCCGCCAAATGGAAACGATTTTGTGCCTGGAATCAAGAAAAGGGCCAGAATCCTTGGGTAATAAATATACCTCAAATTTTACAGTACCTAGCTGAGATGTTAAATAGTGGACTTTCCTTCTCCTCCACCAAGATCCACTCTTCAGGCATTTCTGCACAATACAACACCAGATCCTCCTTTATTCTCTCATCCTGTCTTAAGGCAGTTCCTCAGAGGGGCAAAGAATATAAAACCCCCAAGGAAACCACCAGTCCCTGCTTGGGACCTCAACTTCGTATTGGAAAAGCTGACCCTTCCTCCCTTATAGCCAGCTACTTCAACAGAACTACAATACTTATCATGGAAAACAGCCTTTCTTCTGGCTATCACCTCAGCACGCAGGGTTTCTGAGCTACAGGCCCTCATGGCTGTGCAACCATTCATCATTTTCCATCAGGACAAGAGTTTCCTTATGAATCAACCCTACCTTTATGCCAAAGGTAGTATCCAGTTTCCTTATGAATCAACCCTACCTTTATGCCAAAGGTAGTATCCAGTGTAGCTTTGAATCAGACTCTCCACTTGCCTACCTTTTATCCTAATCCACAAAACAAAGGGGTAAGACTAATACATTCCTTGGACATTCACAGACAACTTCGTTACTATTTGGACAGGACAAAGCCATTCAGGAAATCCGAACAACTGTGTCCTATGCTACAGGTGCTCAAGGAAAGGCTATTTCTAAACAGACAATTTCAAAATGGATATCCCACTGCATACGCTTTTGTTACTCATTTCATGGAAAAACTGTGCCTGCATGCATCAGATCCCACTCCACCAGGGCCACAGCTACCTCTGCAGCCTTCCTTAGCGGGGTCCCTACCAAGGACATTTTGGAAGCAGCCACTTTGAGTTCAGTCCACACTTTCTCCAAGCACTATCACCTTCCACTATACTCTAAATCTAGAACGGGTTTTGCCACAGCAGTCTTGCAGGGCATCCTCACTGCTCCAACTTCCACTTAGTGCCTACCACCCCTACTTGGCTTTGGGATTCTTCCCATCTGTAATGACTGCAGCTGTATGCACGATGAACGTAGTACAGTTTTGTACCTACCACAAATGTAGATGTTCGAGTGCTCATATAGCTGCAGTCCAGGTTACCCCCCTCCGTCTCCTCTTAGGACAGGCCTTATGACAAACACCTTATCATACAACCTATTTGGCGTATTCTCTTATGGTTTATTTGCTTGCAACTACTGCTTTTTGATTATTCTATATTGCATGTTTGCATAAATTTGTTTTGCCTTCCTTCTGGGAGTACCTGACATCTGGGGCAAGAAGAAAATGGCGTCGGCTGCCTCTTTTATACCCCTGCCACGCTGATGTAAGGGAAGAAGCGACGACAACCGACGCCAGACCTAGACTTTGGAATTCGGCCAACCGAGGACCCGCCTGACGGCAGGATAACCCATCTGTAATGACTGCAGCTGTATGAGCACTCGAACATCTACATTTATGGTAGGTACAAAACTGTACTATACAGACACCCAAGAGGCAGATCTCTGCCCCAAGGCTCCTACAGGCCTAAACAATGGGGTGCTTCAGCCCCCAAAGGGGAAGACAAATCACAACCTTATAGGAAACTGTCCCAATTACTTTCTTCTACAAATGCCAAGCACTTACCTTTTGGCAGCACCCTCAGGGGGAAAGCTAGTACTTTTCTCACAAAATTGGCACATAATCACCCAGGACGAATGGGTACTGAATATTGTTTCTCAGGGTTACAAATTCCACTTTTACACCCTTCCAAAATCAAAAGTTATGCCGGACCTGCCACAAAACAAATGGGCAGAGCCACAAAAACAAATTTCTGCTCTCATGGACATGAGCTATTCAGAGAGTAAGTAGCACAGCAAGAACAGGGACAAGGATTTTACTCAAGACTTTTCCTGGTACCCAAAAAGGACAAAGCCTGGAGACCAATCCTGGATCTGTCAGTCCTAAGTACTTTCCTGGATGTTCCAAAATTCAGAATGTTAACACTGCAGCAACTTCTACCCATGCTGGGCAAGAAGGCTTGGCTAGTTACTTTAGACCTCAAGGACGCATGCCTGCATGTCCCATTCAGACAATCTTGCAGAAGATCCCTCAGATTCATAGCTGGCTCAGTGCATTACCAATTCTCTGCACTGCCCTTTGGCTTATGTACTGCGCCCAGGGTTTTCACAAAATGCCTGGCACCAGTAATTGCTTTTTGCAGGCAAAAAGGAATTCAAATATATCCCTACTTAGACGACTGCCTTATTCAAGCAGACAGCGAGGACATTCTACTAAAGCATCTGGCGTTTGTAAAAAGATTAGTAACTTGCCTAGGGTACACAGTAAATGAAAATAAATCAAAACTAGTGCCCTCTCGAGATAATATTCCTGGGTGCAAGCTTAAATACAACTGCCCAGATGGCTTCTCAGGCCAGACAAGCAAAGGCAACTGACTCATTGCTTTCAAATGATGGCATCAGTCCCAGCTCCCTGCAAGAAAAATTCAGTAGGCCCTGGGCTTCATGGCATCCTGCATTCTACTAATTCCATATGCAAGACTGCATATGAGGAAACTACAGTGGTGTCTAAAAAGCGTTTAGATTCAACATTGCCACAGTCTGGAAACAATAATAACTCAAATTCCCTGCCTGCAACAGGAGGTTTGATGGTAGTCACTGGGCTGTCACCACAATAAGGGACATCCTTTCACCTTACCCACAGCCAGGCAGACAATAACAACAGTTGCAGTGGATTATGCCTGGGGGACACACATGGCAGGAAAATGTATTCAGGGCATGCGGCCCAAGGAGCAAATGCATCTTAACATCAATCAAAAAGAGATGCTAACTGTACAGAATGCCCTGACAGCCTTCAAGGCTTTACTGCATCCAGGACAACTATTACTAAAGACGGACAACACCACAGTTATGTGGTACATAAGCAAGGGGGCGCGCATTCCTACCCCCTTTGCAGGCAAGCCATGACTTTGTGGAACACAGCACTGACCTATCAAGTACATCTGCAGGCACAATTCCTGCCAGGAATGAAAAATACACTGGCAGATGAACTAAGCAGAAATCTCATGGATCCTCACGAATGGAAACTAAATGCACAGGTCTTCAGCATGATAACAAGGAAATGGTGACGCCCAAACTTAGATCTTTTTTGCCTCCCTTTACAACTGCCAACTACAGAGATTCTGCACAAGAACTTATCACTCACAAGCATGGAAAGTGGATGCTCTATCATTCAGCTGGAAAACCCTGACATTTTATGTCTTTCCCCCACTGTCTCCTCTTCCCAAGGTGCTCCTGAAAGTCAGACAAGAGAAACCAAAAATGATCCTGATTGCCCCAGACTGGCCATGCCAGCACTGGTACCCAATCCTAAAGAGCTTGTCTCAAGGCTCAGCCTGGACTTTACCTCTAATTCCTCATGTTGTGACTCAACATAACAATCAGATTCTGCACAGTCAACTCAGAACCTTAAATCTGGCTGCATGGCAGATAATATAGCCACTCAGACCACACCTCTCTAACGCTGTTATGGATGTCATTTTAGAAGCCAGGAGGCCCAGCAGTAGGAAATCTTATGCAGAAAAATGGAAGAGATTCTGTGCTTGGAGACAGGCACAAGGACTTGAACTACTGGTTCCAAATATACCTCAGATTTTACCATACCTAACTGAGATGCTGGACAAAGGCCTATCCTCATCAATTAAGATACATGCCTCTGCCATTTCAGTTCATTACAATACAGAACCTCCTATTTTCTCTCATCCACTTCTAAGACAGTACCTCAGAGGGGCAAGAAAACATAAGACCCACAAGGAGAGCACCAATATCTACTTGGGGCCTCAATTTTGTTTTAGGAAAGCTCACACTACCTCCTTTTGAGCCAGCCAATACAGCTGATATAAAATTATTATGGAAAACTGCTCTGCTACTAGCAATAACTTCAGGAAGAGTCTCGGTTACAGGCATTAATGGCAGTGGAACCTTTCATCGGGACGGGGTCTCCCTAAGGACAAACCCAACATTTATGCCAAAGGTATCCAGTGTGGCTCTTAACCAAACCATTCATTTGCCAACATTCTATCCAAATCCCCAGAATAAAGGGGAGAGACTTCTGCACACTTTGGACATACACAGACAGCTACGATTCTACTGTGACAAAACAAAAGCTTTCAGAAAAACTTGAGCAACTGTAGCTTATGCTGTGCTGCAGGATCACAAGGAAAGCCCATCTCAAAGCAGACTATTTCAAAATGGATAGGACATTGCATTCGCTTCTGGTATTCACAACATGGTAAGTCTGTGCCTAAGGGCATTAAGCCACATTCTACCAGAGCAGCAGCCACTTCAGCAGCCTTCCTCAGAGGAGTACTAACCAAAGACATTTTAGAAGATGCAACTTGGAGTTCCGAGCACACTTTCACCAAGCACTACCACTTAACTCTCTACTCTAAATCCAGAGCAGGCATTGCCACTGCAGTTCTGCAGGGCCTGGTTGCCTCTCCTAATCCTGTTTAGGCCCAGCCACCCAACCTCAGCTTTGGGATTCAACCCAAGTGTAGTGATTGCAGCAGTGAAAGACGATGAACATAGTACAGTTGTGTACCTACCATAAATGTAGATGTTCGAGTGTATTCACTGTTGCAGTCCAGGTTACCCACCCTCCATCCCCCTTTTCTTTGCTGGGACTTTTCTGTACTTCTCAATTCAATACAACCTATGTGGTGTGCTTGCTTGTAGATGAAGGAAATGTTTATTTTAGTACATGCATGCTTTTTGGCATATTTTTTTCCAGCCTTTCTGTTTGGGGCACCTGACATCTGGGGCAAGAAAAACTGAAGAAAATGGCGTCTGCTGCATCTTTTATACCCCTGGCGCACTGACGTCAGGGAAGAGGCGACAGCAACCGATGCCGGACCTAGACTTTGGAATTCTGGCCGACTGCTGGTAGCCTGCCAGCAGGATAACTCAAGTGTAATGATTGCAACAGTGAATATACTCACGTCTAAATTTATGATAGGTACACAACTGTACTTTGTCAGTCATACCACTTGCTTTCTTGATGACTTGCCTTTATCTGTGTTCATCTGCATCATGCTCTGAATGCACTGGGTGGCCTTCATGTGTGGTCACCTTGCTTAGGTGTGCAAGTGGCACCTCATCCTCACTGTCATCGTTAGTGTCATAATTACTGGTCATGTATGCTTTGGCAACGCGTAGTGGTCTTTCAGGAATTGCGGACACAGAGGCATCATCCGTATCACAGGCAATGGCCTTTTTACGCAGACGTGCGAGTGGAATCTCATCCTCTATCAGAATCATTATCCCCACTCTGGTTGGCATTATGTGGTGCCTGAAGGTGCATACCATTGTCTGAACCACTGCTATATCCATCAGAGTCAGTTTCCTCACCCAACAGGTAAATGCGGTTTGCTTTCTCCTCAACAGATGGCATCTTTGGTGGTGGCTGTGTTGCTTTGCACTTGAAATCACACTTGAAAAACCGTGATATACTACATTCTGATGTAATATACCGGCACAGAGGCACGTGAAAAGCAATGCACACCTGTCTATCTCTATATTTCTATATCTAATCATAAGAAGAGTCTTTGTGCTGTATATGTTGACCCATAAAACCATGCATATCCTGGAAATCTGAAATACTGCATGGCACAGAGGCAGCTACAAAGCAACACAACAGGCACTAGGTAGTGATTGTTTGAGATATTACACTTTCAGCATATGCAGTTCAGTTACAATAATTCACACGGATATGAACCACTTTACTAAAATGGATACTTGCATCGGTATGTTACTCGTGAAAATACACAAATGGAAGTACCGGAAATGTGCTTTCTTCAATTGCTAAGGTTTGTACATGCGTCAAACAAGAAATGTCAGTGAAATAAAGCAAAGTTATTTATAGATATATATATATATATATATATGTATGTATATATATATATATATATATATATATATGTATGTATATATATATATATATATATATATATATGTATATATATATATATATATGTGTGTGTGTGTTGTATACAGGAATAAAAAAATCAGGAGTTTCAGAGGGTAGGTAGTTGATGAAGATGGGGTGGGGGGTGGGGCTTCTAATTGTATTGATAACAGCAACAGCTGCTGAGAGTTTTACCCGAGAAGTGTTAGTCAGTGCTATATTGTAACTGATTTATTACTGAGGTGATAATGACCTGCCTTTCATTCCTGCAAAGTTATGCATGCTTAGACACAGGTGATAATTGCTGCACATAACCTGCTGAATAGGCATTAATTAAATTACCTTGTGCAGCTGTTATGTAACAGACTCATTATCATCGGTACGGAGAAGTCCTGAGTAATTCAGTAACATAGTATAACTCTGAGCCCTTCCTCCCACCTAAGTTGTACACATTAGTGACAAAGCCAAGAAAAATTCCCAAAACGTAAAACCTTGCTCCATGCTTGTAGTAGTCATCAAGTAAGAACAATTATCTCACTCAACTGCTGAGTATAATCAGAAATGCAATGTTGTTGTCTTTAGGCTTTTCCCGGTAAGGGGTCGCCTCAGCGGAACTCCGGTCCGCTAATGATTGGCAGTAGATTTTTACGAGAAACAGAGGTGCCAGCTCGACGCCCAACCTTCAACGAAGGCGTGCCCATTTATGCACGCATGTCTTTCGAACGCTACCCAATCACGGGGAGGACATGCAGACTCCACACAGAAGGCACTCCCAAGCCCAGCAGAGAATTGAATGGGAGAACCTCTTGCTGTGAGGTAACAACGCTATCGCCGTACCACCGTGGCTATAAGCCTAGACAAAATCTCAACATTATGTGGCTGATCATAAATGAATTATTCCAACAAGTAGTAATCCATGTTCTCACCCTAACCATGCATCTGGGTATAACAGAAAACGTCAAAAGGCTGAAATATTGTCCAACATATCTGGTTGAGCAATGCCAACATTCTGAAAACAAAAGGCAGACATACATTTAGTTACAAATACCCAGATCTTAGCACCTAAAAAGGTAACAACCCACTTTTCCACTAAAGGTCAACACTACCATTGCACTAATATAGGCAATAGGAGCAATTACATAAGTGCTAGACTCACCCTTCACATTCTACTCGTGCACAGAATAAAATGTCAAAAAAGGTCACTTCACAACTTAAGCACATACAACTCAAAAGTATCTTGTACCCAACATGTAACTGTATTGCTACTAATATCTTAACACCCAAACTATTGATGCTTCCAAAAGTCAAGTCTTAGTAACTTCTCGAACACTCCCCATAATGTAAAGACATTACTTTGGACAAATACCAGACCTATCAATGTACCTTTTTGAGCTCCACTATTCATTTATTTATCCTTTGTTGACCATGTTAGTCCCACTAGGCTAGTAGCCTCTTACACAGGAGACCAGTGACTGTAGGTATATATATATGTATATATATATATATGTGTATATATATATATATATATATATATATATATATATATATATATATATATATATACACATATACATATTTATATATATGTGTGTATATATAGATATAGATATAGATAGATATATATAGATTAGATATAGAGATATATATATGTATACATACACACACTTATTTTACCATGTTGAAACTATCAATACGGTCTTCAAAATGAGGTATTACTTAGTACATTCAGATGCTCCCTTGCCATGTTATTTAACAAAATATGAAAAATCATATTTTTCTAAACCAGGCAAGTACTGGTTGTGTACTACGTGACAATTTTTTTATCTGATGTCTGAGTATGCAGAAGCACCAAAATGAAACATCTCCCCAGTGACCCCTTCCGCAGTCTGCCGTACTGTGCACAAGCACCAAAATAAAACATTTACACCGACAACCCCTTCAGCAGCCCTTCCAAGTATGCGCAAGAACCAAAATGAGACATTCCCCCATTGACCCATTCTGCAGTCTGTCCTACTATGGACAGGCACCAGAATGCAAGATTTTCATCGATAAACCCTTCAGCAAGTAACACAGGTAGGTCCAAGGAAGAAGGAAATTATATCCGTTATACAAAATGGCATCACTTTTTAGAGCCTCTTTCACATTTATACTTTTGAACAATTTTCCAGTATCCAATGAAACAAACCATATGAAGCTATCATGACAAAACTGCCCTTCAGGAAATTACAGCTATAAAAGGCCACAGGAACTTGTGTTGCGATCCACCAATATCGGGGCACTCAAACTTCTGTCATTGCAGTCCACCAAGAATAAATGAGTACGTGTTTCCATCTTTTTTTTTTTTTTTTTTTGTGTTTTTTTTTTCTACTTGCAGCCATGTGCCACTGCAGCATTATTGAGAAACATTGCACAAAATGGAAAAATGTAAACCAAGTAATTTATTTCTACTACTATTTACAGATGTATTAAATTTTACTTTTTACAGGGAATAAATGCCACAAAAATTGTAACTTGATAAATACTACATAACTGCCAACATTCCCAGTGGAAGTGCATAGAACTAACTACTGTGCATTTTCTACCTATGTCATGCAAATTTTTCCCTCATCTTATTTCCAGCTCAAAATATGAAGTCAGAGTTAACGTTTGAAGAAGTGCTCATGAACATCATTCGTAGATAACCATCATAGTTTATCTGCATCAAACTGCAATCATTTCAACCAAATGAATAGCTACACCTTTTCAAACAAGATGATAGATGGCCAATTACCAGGATCTCTGAGTAAGCCTGTAACAGCAGTTTTGAAAAATATGTAACCAAGAAGCAAGCTTTTACAACCTCACTGTTAGTATTTTCACAGGTGTTTCTCTTCATACCAGTAAGGTAGAAAAAAAGCACAAGCTTGCTGTCCCTTGCACAGTAAAACAGAGATCAGATCTCATTAGTGGGATGAATCCAAAACTATAGCCTCATCCAACCTACTGTTTTCCCTTTATAAAAAGCAAGCCATGCAGAACTGAAACATGATACAAGCTCCATATGAATCTGTGACCTACTTAGGGCACATCTGGTTGGGACGAAGGTTGAATTTTTAAAATTAGCAAATAACCACTAACAGAAGAGCCTGTTGAAGAGCCTGTTCAATAAATAAACATATTTCTCTTTCTCTCTCCCTATTTCACACAGGCACAACAGCATTTGTATGTCTTGTCAGTAAGACAATTCATGTCTAAGAAGGAATTGAAACATAAAGTTATCCAAAACGCTATAAAAAACCTAAACATACAAGATTGTAGAATGAGCACTTGGATGTCAAAAAGAGGAGTAAAAATACGTTAGTACTTTTATTTCACATCATTTTGGATTTATTGATGTGTAACAGTATTTCTCCGTACAAAGAACTGCACACGTCAGTAACAAGGAGCAGTGAGCAGTAACATTGAGTGCATAAAATAACAGTCAGAAACCTCAGAGTCATCCAGCCAATGTACAGGGAATAACAAAGAATACGGCACAAGACTAAATATATAATTCGCTCATCTCTCACACTATTTAATTCATCACCTACTTCTATTTAGGTACAAGAACAACTACCAAAGTAAAGGAAAAAGGCAAGATGCAAAATACATACACGCACTTGGCTATCTAACAAAGGGAAGGGTTAAACTTCACGTTCATAACTATACTGCACATCATTTTGTATTTAGTCATCATTAAACCTTGAATAAATTACAGTAATTTTCATTTTGCCAGTCAAATCAATATTTGTTGCTGCATACAGGATGAGGGCTAAATTCTTTGGTACTTAGTATTATCACAACCACAGTTCCGACAGGCGAAATGGTTCTTGTCCGAGCCCTTTTCTTACAGATAAATGTACTCCAAAAACCTGAAGCATGCAAAATCTGAAGGTAATGCTAGAAGTCTAAACTTCAAAATGCACTCTCTCGAGACACTCCTAAAAATGGACAACATAGATATCTGTGCAGTAACTGAGACCTGGTTCAAGGCTCCAGAGAGCACCCCTGCAATACCAGGTTACAACTCTTACCACACTTCGGCCACCAAACTTGGATCGAAACACTAAAGGTGGAGTAGTGTCCATATTCACTAAGGATATTCACACCACCAGGTTAGCTGCTCAACACAATGCGTCTGAAATTCTCCAGATGCAACTAACACTAGGTAAGACTGTAATCCAAATTGTAGCTTCCTACAGATCCCCCACCATGCCCCAAGATTCTCACTACACCTTTCTAAGCATACTGGAAAATATTAGTATTCAACCAAACACCCTAATACTGGGTGATTTCAACTACCCTGCCATTAGCTGGGAAAACTACTCTTGTACCAACACCTTTGCCAAACGGTTCTTGGAATTCATAAATTCCAATGCCTGGATCAACCAACCCATAGTCCCACCAGGGGATCCAATATCCTAAACCTGGTCATTACCCACATGGGAAATAGATGCTCCACACCTATGGTCACCCCTTCGTTGGTCAGGTCAGACCATAAGCTAATCAGTCTTAACATCTACATCCCCCCTACCCCCCAGTAAGGAAACCTCCATAAAAAACTTCCCTAAAGCCAACTTCATGCTACTCTACTCAAGTCAGAAGTTACAAACTTCGACACCCATGCAAATGGGAACTGAAAGTTCGACTGCTGAGTCCTACACTAAGGCACTGTAACGAGCACATCCACTCATGCATAAATTGTGCCATCCCGAATAGAACCAAGATGCTCTCCTCCAAAAAAAGGAAGCCATTCTGGTGGTCCCTTGCCATAAACAAAATTTACAACAAAAGGAAGAAACTGTTGCAGAAAAGAGGAAAATCCCAGGATGCAAAAAACTCACCAGCCTCAGTAAGAAGCTGAGATTCCTCATAAAATCCTCCAAAGCTAGTTACGAAAATAAAATTGCCAAAGATTCCAAAGACAGCCACAAGGCATTCTATAACTATGTCAAGAATCTAAATGGCAATGCTCAGATCTGCTCTGAGCTACAACAGAATGGCATTAAATATACTGATCCCAAGGATATTGCCAGTATCCTGGCAGATTGATTCAGTGCCAACTTCACCCCCCCCCCTCACCCCCTAAATTGCCCATCTCAATACCGGATGATTGCCAAATTCCAGTAACGGCCACACAGGTAAAAAAACACACTCCAAAGCTAAGAATACAGCTTCCATGGGACCAGATGACATCCCGGGCTGTGTACTACATGAACTACAAAATGAACTGGCACCTCACTTAAGTGTCACGTTTAATCATACTGTCACCTCAGGCTTCTTGTCCACTGAGTGGTGTACAGCTAAAGTTATCCCACCTCACAAGGGGGGATCCACCTTGGATCCCGGGAACTACCACCCCCATCAGTCTGACTAGCCTGATTTGCCAGGCCATGGAACGTATTATCATGGAATTTATAAACAACGACATTGGCAACCTTAAAACACTGGACCCCACCCACTTTGGGTTCGTGAAGGGCCGATCTGGTCTCCTGAAACTGATTAACTTCTTCGAATCAGTCTCCAGAGCCATGGATGAGGGTAAGGCAGTCCACACAGCCTATCTGGACCTCACCAAGGCCTCTGATACCATCCCCCACTCTGGAATCATAGATGAACATACTAAGCTGGGCATTAATCCCTACATTACTTGATGGGTTTCCAACTGGCTTACTGACAGAACCAATACTGTAAAATTAGCTGATTCCAAATCCAGCTTCAGACAAGTGGAGTACCTCAGGGCTCAGTCCTGGGACCTCTCTTGTTTGACATCTATTTCCCTGAAGTACAGGCCAACACTAAGGGACTCTGGCTAACAAAGTTCGCAGATGACTGCAAACTGAGAGCCATTATTGAATCCCCAAATGATGTAGATACTCTACAAAAGGGCCTTACAGAAACAGTTGATTGTACCAGAGCTGTGGGCTCAAGCTCAATGCCAAGAAATGTATAGTTATCCCCTTTGGGAAAAAACATGTACCCGTGAATTACCACATAGGTGGCAGTACATTAAACACCGAAAGTGTGATAAGAGACTTGGGGACGCAGGTGGACAGTGGTCTCACCTTCAGTAACCACATCGCCACAACAGCCAGGAAATAGTATGTGGCACACCTCATCACTAAGGGCTTTTCATCCAGAAAAAAGGAGGTCATTGTCACACTGTACTCATCCCTCATTAGACCCATTATAGAATACAGTGCCCCATTTGGTATGTACCTCTCAAGACATCTGCAACAACTGGAAAGGCTGTAGAAATACCTCACTAAAAAAAATCACAAGCCTAAAGCAGATGCCCTATGCTGACCGCCTTAAAAAATCTCCAGCTATACTCTGTCGCATATCGCCTACTCCGAGGCGATCTTTGCTTAATATACAAGGCCATGTCTAACCAAGAGCTGTTGGGCATGCTACACTTAAAGAAATCCCAATCCCTCAGAGCCACACGCTCCAGGGATCTAAACCTTGTCATCACAATAAACAAAACATGCTGGAGGGATAGGCTCCTGACCTATAGACTCCCCAGACTTTGGAGTAGACTGCCTGTACATGTCAAGCAGAATACCTCTTTGGCCCTCTTAAAAAGGAACCTTGATGATTGAATGGGAGATAGGAAATTCACCCCAGGGATCACGCCAGTTGCCCTGCTAGACAGTGGTCCAGGGAAATAAATAGTGTGGGAAGAAGTAGCCCGGGAATTGGTATGGATCGGCTTGTATAGGCCCTAGGACCAATAGCCTAGTACCAACTTATTTCGGCAAAAAATATGTACTATAAATGTCTGCTGAAATAAATTGATAGCAGCTGTTATACTCTTGTACCTTTTTTACGTTAAGAAATCTGTCTTTGAACCTGTGCTCAGCAGAAACGTTCAAACATGGCGTTTAATTTACAGAAGTGGTCCGACGTGTACTTACATGTCTGCAATTATTCAAAGCCACACAAGTGTGTACAAATCAGTGCAGCTACACAGTCCGTTTCAGTAACGTTAAGTGGTAGCACATTTTAAGTAGGAAACAACTGACCAACCTACTGTTGAACTCTCCTGCTTTTCGCAGAATGTCCATAATTTTGAATTATTTCTGTTTTGGTTTACAGGGTAGGATTTTCAAAAACCGTCACTGCCCCTAACACTTAGCTGTTGTTTTGGAAAAGAAATCCTGGATAATGACACTTCCTACCATCTCATTCAACTACAGAGCAGCACAACACACTTGTATATACAATATTTCGTTGTGAAGGAAGTGAACCTTGTTTTGTTGAAAAAGTCCATTCTGCAGTCTGTTAAAGAAAAGTTGAAATTATAAACCGTAAACAAGCATATAATGTTGTCAGTGTTTCAGATGGTCCAAAAATACTCCCATCCTTTCAAATGTGCAGGAGAAGCTGTAACTTACTGGTACAAGTACGTCTCAAAGACATTTCTCCTGCTGAAAAAATGGTTGCGATAATACGCAAGTACCCTTTCTTTATACTAATAGACAGAGTGCTACCAATGTAACTTAGAAATGTTAGCCAACCAAATCCTTGCAGGTACAATGGCATTATAATTTGTTGTGCAGCCAAGTTTGTATTTACAATTCCCTGACTTTCATTGTGACCTATTTTAGGTAAATAGAGAAAAAAAACATGTATTATAGAGCTAGAAACCGGGAGCAAAATTACTTTAAAAATACACTGCTATAAGTACTATCTTGGCAAATACCACTACCTGCTGTAATATTTCATCCAGTAGTAGAATTATTACAAGAAGAAATGTCTAGCTTATCTGGTTCATCCGTGTAAGAATTAGTCCAAAAAGTAGTAATTCATGATCTGATGATGTTGATCCTCGTTCATTCCTTATGCATGGGTATCGGTTCCGACCTCGAAACTGAGCCGGCCATTTTCCAAGCTCGTGTCAGCCACAAATTCTCGAGCTAAACTCTTACCCATAATTCCCCTCTCCCTGGTACCCCAGATTTCATTTGCCGTGTTGCAGTTAGGTCGTGTCAGGCTACTTCTCTTGAGCTAAGTACACATTTTTGATCATTTCAAAAATTTGACTAAACTTTTTGAGGAAAAAAGTAGTTATTTAGCTATCTCTTACCTTATCGCACCTACCGACTACTCTGTGCTCTTAATTTTTTTGTTTTTTTCTTTTTCTTACCGACAAGGTATTTCTTCCCTTTACCATTGTTGGTAAATCTTTATGGGCCTTACCTTCGGATAATTCCTTTTTGGTAACCCTTCTTTCCCTTTCTTTGCTATGACAAGATAAAAAAAGGCAGTCCAGGTTTTAAAATGTGTGGAATGTGGCCATAAATTGCCTGTCTCTGATGCACATTCTTTGTGTTTATTGCTTGGGTGTACCTCATTTAACAGTTGATCCACCTTGTGGGATTTGTAAGAATTTCACTAATAGGACTGCCATTGAAAGAATAAGTTGATTTTAAAGGGGCTACCTAAATCTTCCTTTTCAGTGGCTGTTTCTTGGAAGAAAAGACAAGAAAAGGAGTGATTGTTATAAAAAAATCTAAGTCTCTGTCCATCCTCTTCGGCTGGAGGCCCTAAAAAACCTAAGCTTTCCACTATGGATTTGGCCTCTTTGGCACTGACTGTTTCGGAGCCTAGTTATTCGGTTCCGAGTCCATTGGCACCATCTACTTTTGCGGCACAGAGTAGTGTGCCTCATACAGCGTCGGAACAGAGGGGCTCCTCTGTTCAGACTCTATCTGCACTGACAGTACAGTCCATACAGGTTTTGTTGGTGCTGATAGGTGTGTTGACGCCAGTCTCCCTCTGTGTTCAGACCATCGATTCGGCACAGACTACTCGCTCGGCACCGACCATTCTCTTTCTGTTGCAGACTCTCTCCACACTGCCAGCTACCACTTTGGTACTGACCTAGTCGGTGCAGACATTACCTTCGACACCGATGGTTCCCTCGGGGCACACTACTGTTCAGGCCATGCCGACTCCTCTTTTTGCAGTACAAACTCCCACCTTTGTGGGCACCGAACCTGTTCCAACTTTGGATAGACCTGATCCTCCTTCAGCTGTGTCTGTGAGATCCACTAGAAGCTTCTCTGAACACAATGTGCTGCGCCTTGTGGATCAAGTTGCTTCTGGCTTGAGGTATTCTTCCTCCCTGGACCTGTACTTCCTCGGGAGGTGACCATTCTTCATCAGAGCCCCCATCACTGTCTTGGGAAGCCCATTTATATAGCAGTCTTCACCTGCGGTTCCCCTTTTGGATCTCACTATGGAGCCTCAGTTGCCTTTGTGGCAGGATTCTCTTGCCACTACTCAGGATGCTAACTGTGGCACCCCTTTGGCTTTACGCAGCCGTCCAGGGACTCCGATTTGAGAGAAGACTATTGCATCAGCTGACGTTTCTATACTGTCGGTGCCTCCACTTTTTACACAAACACCGGGCGCGAGAGCCTCAGGATTTATCCCCACTGGAGGCCCCTATTGAGCTGTCTTCCCCATTTCCTCCCTCTGAGGAAGTTCATCGAAAGTCTTCGTGTAAGAGGGAACACATGGACTCCACTGAGGAGTCCCTCACTGAAGAGACAGACTTGGATGATGAAGGGTCTTCTAGTTCTCCCTCTGAGGTATCCTTTGGAGATATCCTAGAAATCCTGAAACAGAGTGGTGATTGGCCGCCCTCTAACCCAACCTGTGAAGGCTTCGTTCCTACAGGCCTTTCGTGCCCGGCCCCCTACTTCCTGGGTTACTCCACCTGCTGACGAACTTGTCCGGCTTGTTGTGCAGCGTGCATGGAAGGCTCCTGACACAGTTGAGGTAATTTCCTGGAGGCCAGATAAAATTTTGTCCCCTCCTGAGAGCAACCCCCAGTGGTCCAAAGGTTTTCTGGTAGATGCCTTGGTGGTGGAGGACGCAACTAAAAAGAACCTGGCGGGCGGAGAAAGCCAGACTGTTCGCCCAACAGAGAGTCTCAGGCTCTGGACAAAATTTGGAAGCGTACCTTTGCATCAGGGACCTTTGCAATCAGGGATCTGAATTATAAGGCACATTTTACCAGGCTTCAAAGAGACTTAATCTCTGAACTCTCAAACTTTGGCTGGTGCTGTCTGATGAGGTCCGTGACACACTGGCCTCACAATTAGCCACCATTGAATCTATTTCTTACTCCTCCATGCGTTTCATTTCTCACGCATCAGAAGGAGCAGCTAGAGCAGCGGGTGCAGGCGTTTTTCTTAGACGACTTGCCTGGATGTGCTTGTTTGATTTCGAGGAACCCTTTAAGGCTTCCTTTATCAATGCTGTAATTGAAGCCTCTTCGTTGTTTGGTCCCAAAGTTAAAAGCACACTGGCTAGATGTGACCAGGACGGTAAGACCTTTTCTGACTTGGGTGTCATTCTTCCCCTCAGCGAGGTTTCTCCAGAAACCAAAAGAGTGGGAAGATATGGCACAAAAAGTCTCGGGGCTCCTTCCCGTGAGACACTGGCCGATTTTTTTTCCCCTAGAGGCAGATGGAGAAAATCTCAAGGAAGACTCCGCTTTCGCGGCATAAGTGGTCCGCGTAACCATGGTTCCTGGGATTCTTTAACTGGCCAACCCTGCCAGCGGTCCGGAGGACCGGCCCAACTGCTTTCCTCTGGAAGTGGTTGGGGGTCGTTTCTCTTTGTACCCTTCTGCCTGGCTAACCGTCACCACCGATTCTTGGGTACAAAAGATAACCAGAGGTTACCATATCCTGTTCGATCTTTATCCTGCCACCTTAAGGAAATTACCTGACGTGCCACCCAGTCAAAGGGTACAGGCAGCATTAGAGATTGCAAAGCTGCTAAGCAAGAGAGTCATCCAAACAGTCCCACCAGACCAGATAGGATCCAGATTCTATTCAAGACTATTTTTGGTGCCAGAAAAGACCGGGGACTGGAGACCAGTTTTGGATCTGTGTGTTAAACAAATTTGTAAAGGTACAGAAATTTTGGATGATCACTGTACAGTCTATCCCCCCACTTTTTGAAAAAGACAATTGGATGTGCTCTATAGATCTTCAAGACGCGTACTACCACATAAGTGGACCAACAGTCAAGTAGATTCCTTAAACTTCCTTGCGGGAACCAGTCATTTACAGTTCCGAGTACTGCCCTTCGGAGACTCTACAGCCCCTAGAGTGTTCACAAAGTGCATGGCAGTCGTCACAGTGTTCTTACGACTACAGGGATTCCAGGTTTTTCTATACTTAGATGACTGGCTCATCACCAGCACCAGTCATCTATTAGAAAAAGCCCTGGCTTTCTCTCTCCACACCGCAGAAAGGCTAGGCATAACTATAAATTGGCAAAAATCCAATCTCACCCCTTCTCAATCCACAGAGTTCATAGGGGTCCTCCTGAACACAAAGAACTGCAGAGCATCCATTCCTGAGCACAGAATTCAAAGATTGAGCCAACAATTGATTGCATTCCTCTCAAAGGAGAAATCCTCAGCTCACTCGGTTCTACAGCTGTTGGATTCCATGGCAACTTCCATTATAATTGTTCCCCTGGCCAGGTTTCACATGAGACTTCTACAGTGGTTACTACTCACTCAGTGGTCCACCCCTTTCAGCTCCCTCCTTCAGCCGAGATTCGGATAAGTCACAGATGCAAGCAGGACTTAAATTGGTGGTTGTCTCTGAATCTGCTTCAGTGGTCCTGTATCCCCCCCCCCCCACAGCCCACGGCCGCCTCCCTGATGGGATGGGGGGGGGGCTATGTTAGGGAAAGATTGTTCAAGGTATGTGGTCCGAAATGGAGGCCCATCTGCATATAAATGTTCTGGAGTTGAGGGCTGTGCTTCTGGCGTTGCAAGCATATCCTCCCCTGTTGCTGTCTGGGACCATTGCGATCCAGTCAGACAACATGGCGGTGGTCTGGCACATCAACAAGCAAGGCGTAACGAAATTTTATCCCCTTTACCGAGAGGTCATGAGATTATGGCAATGGGCGATGGCTACCATCTGCTATCTTCTAGCAACGCACATTCCCGGAGTTCCAACATGATAGCAGACAGACTCAGCAGGTGCATACTTCAACCTCATGAGTGGTCCCTGAATCCCTTGATAGCAGCAGAGATTTTCAACCGCTGGGGTCTTCCTTGCTGCGAGGTCTTTGCTTCCCCAACCAACTGCAAATGCAGCAATTTTTTCACCCTGATACCCCCTCTGGGACAGTTGCCCAGCGACGTATGCATTTCCTCCTCTTCCCCTCATTCCCCAGGTCCTGAAGAAAGCCCGCCGGTTGAAGAGCAAATTAATCCGCATAGCGCCATTTTGGCCTCGTCAGATTTGGTTCCCCTTCCTGTGGCCTCACCTGCTAGATCAACCGTGGACCCTCTATCTAACCCCAGACTTTATCTCCCATCCACAGAACCTGATTCACCCCAACCTAAACAGCCTTAATCTCACAGCTTGGCTCTTCCACTTCCAGTGATTGCCAGACAGAATGATCTTATCCTTACCTGTACGTGACCTTCTCATTGCATCTCATAAGCTGTCTACCAGAAATACATACCTCAGCAAGTGGAAGAGGTTTACTATCTGGCTAAAAGAAAAACAGATCTTTTCTCAGCACCAATACCCATAGTGCTAGAATATCTGTCTGATTTATTCCAGTCTGATCTTTCTGCTTCCACTATCAGAGTTCACTTGGCTGCCATTTCTTATTTCCACAGTGGGGTCCAGGATTCTTTCATGTTTCACAAATTATACAGGACCTTCATAAAAGGTGTTTTTCATCTAAAACCTCCCTTTTGAGAAACCCACTCAACCATGGGATTTGGCTTGTGTCTTACAAGCTTTGACACAGTCAACCTTTGAACCAGCTTCTTCTTGCGACTTCAAATACTTGTCCTGGAAGACTTAATTCTTAGTTGCCATTACTTCTGCCAGACGTATCTCCAAACTTCAAGCCTTGTGCATCAAGAAGCCATATCTGACCTTTCAAAAGGACAGTGTATCATTGAGAACTAATCCTACCTTTTTGTCCAAAGTGATTTCTGACATGTCCATTAACCAAACCATTGAATTGCCAGTTTTCTTTCCCGATCATTTAAACACAGGAGAGTATTGCCTACATACTCTAGACATTCACAGACAACTTTGTTTCTACTTGGACAGAACTAAAGCTTCTCACAAGTCAGATTAGCTTTTTTTGGACCTAGATTACGATGTGCCGTTTCCAAGGTCACGTTGGCTAATTGGTTGAAAGACTGCGTGACCTTTATTTACAGCAAGCATAATCAGTTAACTACCACTGTCAAGGCTCATTCTACTCGGTCAGTAGCAACCTCAGCTGCTTTCCATGCTAGAGCTTCTTTACGTGACATTTCTGCAGCTGCTGCATGGGCTAGACCACATACCTTCATCAGCCATTACAAATTAGATCTGGCTTCCAGGGGAAGAGCATCATTTGGCTTTATGGTGCTCAGGAATGTCCTTCCATGAGGGCCTCCCAAGAAATAAGGTAGCTGGGGACTCTGTACCATGCGTAAGGAATGAACGAGGATTAACATCAGATAAAGAAGTTATGTCTTACCATAACGTTCCATCTGTGAATGTTGATCCTCGTTCAGTCATTACGACCCTCCCTCCACCCCTCTCCTGAGGTTTATAGTGGATCTCACCTTCCAATTCAGATAGGTCAGTTGACCAGAGGTAGCCTGTACCTTCTTTTGACTTGCAAACTCAATCTGAGGTAACAGGGAGAGGGGGATTATGGGTAAGTGTTTAGCTTGAGAGTTTGTGGCTGACGTGAACTTGGAAAATGATCGGCTCGGTTCTGAGGTCGGAACTGATACCCATGCGTAATGACTGAACGGGGATCAACATCACAGATGGAACGTTATGGTAAGACATAACTTTTTTATCTCGCTTAACCATCCCTGTGGTTACAATAAGGCACAGAAGTAGAAAAGGCAGAAATAATGTCCAAACTGTCTGAGCAATGGCAGCAATTAGCAATAAAATGTTAAGCCACATGCCTCCCAGACATCTTTCGGTAGAAAGAAAGACTAAATCAGAACATAAGTTAATAAAGTTTGGATATAATTATCAACACTGTTCCTTTTAGCCATCATTCCAAAATTATGTATTTCTGTTACTTTCTAATACTACTTTCTACTTCTGTTTGAAATGCAGTGTTACAAAGGGATCACCCCATGTAAGCAAAATGTAAAATACGTAGTTTGTCAGTCTGTAAGCTCAAGAAGTAAATATTACACCAGTAGTCTGCTGACAATTACAAGTCTAGCCTGTACTGGTCAGAATCTAACCCTGTACATTGTATCTGTGAGATGACCACATGCATCAGTGTATTATGTTGAAGAGTTTGCCGAGAGATCTGGTGAGATCCTGAGACAAAGTAGTTTGTCTAGCTGCTGCATGGACGTTATTAATGTGGTAATGTGTAGACGTCACTCTGCCCAAAGGGGATGGTGATGCATTTTTGGATATACCATGGAACACAGTGAAGACAGTCAAACGGAGAAAATATGGGGTAACAGTGATGTTGCAAAGTACTGGACATCCCTCCAAATATATGAAAAGACAAGACAAACACTGGCTAGGGAGGCTGCCAAGAGACCTACAGCAACATTGAAGGAGCTGCAGGAATTTCTGGCAAGTACTGGTGTGTACTACGTGACACCAATCTCCCATATTCTCCATACGTCTGGACTATGGGGTAGGGTTGCAGGACAGTAGCCTTTTGTTACACACAAAAACATCCAGGCCAGGCTAAAATTTGCAAAACAATCCATCAATGGTTTTGTGTTATGCAACGTCCATGTCCTGTGGAGATGGAAGCGGGCCAGGCTGGAATAGTATCAACAATGCATGGTGCTCCAGGCTGCAGTAGTATCGACACTGCGTGGAGAAAGGTGTGCTGCAGACAGCACTACAGGACACTAATGTGTACTTGCCTCTGCCAAGCTATGCTACCATGGCAGCCTTCAGGGGAAGTATATGAGATCCTGCATACTCGCAGGGAAACAAAACATGACAGGTCTTCACATCAGCTGTAAGTGGATGTTATTGGGTGGAAATTGGAAGATGTTCTTCGTGTTTCACTGTTGTAGTCATTACATTTGGGTAATCCTGCTGGCAGGTTGCCCTCAGTCGGCCTGAATTCCAAAGTCTTGGGTCCTGCGTTGGCTGCTGTCACCCCTTCCCTGACGTCGGGTAGTCAGGTAGTCGTGGGGTATAAAAGAAGCAGCTGACGCCATTTTCTCCAGTCTTTCTTGCCGTGCGGTGCCCGAAGCAGAAGCAGTTCACAAGTGCCGGTCGGCCGACTTCTGAGATTTTCGTGTTCGAGTTTCAGATCTGAAGTCTTCATTAAAAGCTAAGTACCCCATTGGGGAAACTTTTTTCCTGCTCCAGACCGATGTCAGAAAAAGTTAATTGTATTTCTTGTGGGAAGCAAATACCTCATAAGGACTTTCATTCTTACTGTATTCCTTGCCTAGGCCCTGACCACGACTTTTCAAGTTGTCGGTTTTGTGCTAGATTTAACCAGTGCAATATTAAGTATCGGTACGATTTTGCACTAAGCTATTTTGGGTGCAGATTTAATTATACAATGTCGTCGGATAGCCGTCCGACTACCGGAGTTCACAAAAAGCGCAAAGAAAGACAGGCAACAGAGGTCCAAAACAGACTAAGCTTCTCCTAAGCCAGTCGCCGGTTCTCAGTGAGGCGCGTTTGCAGCCCCTGACACCCGCTACTTGAGTCGCAGACCGCTACCAACTCCCACGTGGAGTCTGTCAGGCCGCTGGAAACTCAAGGTATTGGAGCCTCTGAGACTATTCCCTCAGATGGGTCTGGAGCCACTGATCAGGCATCGGCTTCTGAGGGTCTTTTCAGACCTAAACAATTATACATTAAACCGACTACAGCTTCAAAGGCAAGGACTGAAGCACCTTTAAAGGCAAACAAGTTCACCAGTCACATGGACAGGCCTCCATGCCCAAAAAACAGATGCTCAAAATGGCCGAAGACTTGATTACCTTGAATGAAGGGTTCCCATCCCCCTCCTGATAAGAGGGCATAGGCAAGAGACAGATTATGAATCTTCAGATCAGGTTTCCATTTCCTCAGATTCCTCTTCTAATCAGGAATATTCTCTTCACCCCTTGAGGATTCTGATGCTGAAGAGTGAGGACTATTCCTTTGGAGGGAGCACTTCCACTAGGAGAGCCAAGATTTTTCAAAGTCTAAGAGGCTCAGGGACTTCCTTCTGCTACCTCAAAACAGGCCTCTAGCTATTCCACCTGTGTTAAACATTGTAGATATGTTTTCAGAGTCTAGTCTGACTCCTTACCTCCAGCACCTGTTAAGCCTGACAGGTACTACAGGGTTCCTGACTCATAAATTCCTTTTCAAAAACCCTGCTGCAGACACAAACTATTTCTCAGGGTCCCAAAGGGTTTAAGGCATCCACTGCAAAAAAAACCCCTACCCCCTCTGACAGAGATTCTAGGGCACTGGATAGATGGGGAAAAAAGATTTACACATCTGCTACCTTGGCTATAAGGGCCTAAGCTGCCAGTTTCATATGCTCAAATGTCAGCAATATGTCATGACATTGCTTAAACAGAAAATGTTGGTAAATTCTGAATGTGCAGAAAACAAATGCAGGATTTATTGCATGCAGCTGAACAAGTTGGAAAGCATACTTTGCAATGTGGTTTTGATTCTCTGGACGCCTCCTGCAGGGCTGCTGTTACGGGTTCTGTAATTAGGAGGCATGCTTGGTTAAAGGAACAAAATCTGCCTGATCATGTCAAAGCAAAATTATTAGATGCACCATTATAGCATGATACCTTGTTTGGGGTTAAGGCAGAAGAGGTGTTAAAGAAAATGGAGGACAAAGCTAAATTTATGCAAACGGTCAAAGATTTTTATTACAAGTACAGCCACCTAGGTTTAGCAGACACTGGCCTACAAAGAATTGGTCCTTTCCAGTGTCAGACAGACCAAAAAGGGGCAGATCCAGATGCCCTAGAGGTAGATCCCAGCCGCAAGGTTTGTACAGGTCTAAGCAATAGGGTGCTTCTACCTCTAAAAGTGGCGAAGACAAATCACAACCATACAGGAAACAGTCCCACTGACTTCCCCCTGCCAGCACCAAGCGCTTGTCTACTGACAGCAACCTTAGGGGGAAAAATAGCACTTTTTTTTCAAAATTGGCACATTATAACCCAGGACAAATGGGTTCTAGACAGTGTCACAAGGCTACAAGATGATGTTCATGTTTCACTGTTGCAGTGATTACACTTAGGTTATCCCGCTGGCAGGTTACCTGCAGTCGGCCTGAATTCCAAAGTCCCGGTCCGGCATCGGTTGCTGCCGCCTCATCCCTGACGTCAGTGCGTCAGGGGTATATAAGCTGCAGCCGACGCCATTTCCTTCAGTCTTTCTTGCCGCTGTCCCTGAAGCAAAAGCAGTTCGCAAGTGCCGGTCGGCCGACTCTTGAGATTTTCGAAATTGGATTTCAGATCTGAAGTTTTCAATAAAGCTAAGTACCCCGCTGGAGAAACTTTTTTCTTGCTCCAGACCGATGTCAGTAAAAGTTAACAATTGTATTTCTTGTGGGAAGGAAATACCTCATAAGGATTTTCATTCTTACTGTATACCTTGCCTAGGCCCTGACCATGACGTTGCTAGTTGTCTGTTTTGTGCTAGATTTAACCAACGCACTATCAAGCGTCTGTACAATTTTGCATTTCATTACTTTGGCCGAACGTTTAGCTATATAGTGCCGTCGGCACAGCTGAGACCGGAGTTCATAAAAAGCGCAAGGAAAAAGAAAAGGACAGGCATCCGAGGTCCAAAATCGACGAAGCCTCTTCTAGGCCAGTCGCCAGTTCGCAGTGAGGCACTTTCGCAGCCCCTGACACCCGCTACCTCAGATCCACAGGTTGCCTCCGACTCCCACTTGGAGAAAACTAGGCCTTTGCAAACTCAAGGTATTGGGCCTACGGAAACAAATCCCTCAGATGGGTCCGGAGCCGCTGAGCAGGCATCTGCTTCTGAGGGTGTTTTCAGACCTACACAACTTTCTATCAAGCCAACCTCAGCATCCAAGACAAGGACTAAAACACTTTTTAAGACAAAGAAACAAGTACAGCATTCTCCTGGACAGTCATCCATGCCTAAGAAACACATGCTTAAAATGTCCGAAGACCTAATTACTTTGGTCAGGGGTTCCCATCCCCCTCCTGATAAAAGGCCTAGGCAAGACACTGACTATGATTCCTCTGATCAGGTTTCCATTTCATCTGATTCCTCTTCAGAACAGGGATGCTCTCCTCATCCCTATGAGGACTCTGATGCTGAAGAAGCTATCCCTTCAGCCTCTCCTGAGGACTATTCTTTTGGGGAAACTCTCCACACCATGAGGGAGCATTTCCACTGGGAGAGCCAAGCTTATTCAGAATCCTAGAAAAGCTTCAGAGATTCTAAAGACATGCTTCTGGAGCATTTCTCCCCGGGCCTCCGCTGAAAACAGGATCTGTGGAACCTAGTCGGACTTTCCCGGTCAACAAATGTTAAATAAATAAAAATAAAATACAATTTTATTTTATTGCCTCAACACAGACCTATTGTTGTTCCACCTGTACTTGACATTGTAGATGTTTTTTCAGAGTCCAGTCTGTCTCCTGATTCTTTACCCCCTGCACCAGTTAAGTCAGATAGGTACTACAGGGTTCCAGATTCACATAAATTTCTTTATAAAAATGCTGCTGCTGACCCTGAAACTATATCTCAGGGTCCCAAAGGGGTCAAGGATTCCACTGCAAAAAACCCTGTTCCCTCTGATAGGGATTGTGGAGCACTGGACAGATGGGGGAAAAATTTACACCTCTGCTACTTTAGCTGTAAGGGCTTTAAATTGCCAGTTTCATATGCTTAAATATCAGCAATACCCAATGTCTCTGCTTAAACAGAAAATGTTGACAAACTCTGAATGTCCTGAAAACAAGGAAATGCAGGATTTATTGCATGCAGCTGAACAAGTGGGAAAGCATACTTTGCAATGTGGTTTTGATTCACTAGAGGCCTCCTGCAAGGCCGCAGTTACAGGATCTGTCATTCGAAGGCATGCTTGGTTAAAGGAACAGACTCTGCGTGATCATGTTAAAGCAAAATTATTGGATGCTCCATTACAGCATGATACTTTGTTTGGTGTTAAGGCAGAAGAGGTGTTAAAGAAAATGGAGGATAAAGTGAAATCTATGCAAACTGTAAAGGATTTCTTACAGGTTCAACCACCCAGATTTAGTAGGAAATGGCCTTCTAAACATTGGTCTTTCCAGTGTCAGGCCACAAAGAAGCAGATACAGATGCCCAAGAGGCAGATCTCAGCCCCAAGGCTCATGCAGACCTAAACAGTGGGGTGCCCCTACCTCCAACAGTGCAGAAGACAAATTGCAACCATATAGGAAATGGTCCCAATGACTTCCCACTGACAAAGCCAAGCACTTAGCTTTTGGCAGCACCCTTAGGGGGAAAGCTAGCACTTTTCTCACAAAATTGGCACATGATCACCCAGGACAAATGTGTACTGAAGGTTGTTTCTCAGGGCTACAGGTTCCACTTTCACACCCTCCCAAAGGCAGAAGGTATGCCAGACCTGCCACACAATCAATGGGCAGGGGCAGAAAAGCAAATTTCATCTCTCATGGACATGAGGGCTATTCAGAGTACCACAGCAAGAGCAGGGACAAGGATTTTACTCGAGGCTTTTCTTGGTACCCAGAAAGGACAAAACAGAGACCAATACTGGACCTGTCTGTTCTAAATACTTCTGTGGACATTCCAAAATTCAGAATGCTGACACTGCAGCAACTTCTGCCCATGCTGGGCAAGAAGGCTTAGCTCGTAACTTTGGACCTCAGAGGCATATCTGCATGTCCCAGTCAGACAGTCTTGCAGAAGATACCTCAGATTCATAGCTGGCTCAATGCACTACCAATTCTTTGCACTGCCCTTTGGCTTATCAACTGCGCCCAGGGCCTTAACAAAATGCCTGGCACCAGTAATTGCATTTTGCTGACAAAGAGGAATTCAAATATATTCCTACTTGGACGACTGCCTTATTCAAGCAGAGAGCAAGGACATTCTACTAAAGCATCTGGCGTTTGGAAAAAGATTACTAATTTCCCAGATTACTAATTTCCCTAGGGTACACAGTAAATAAGAAATCAAAACTAGTACCCTCTCAAGAGATAGTATTCCTGGGTGCAAGCTTAAATACAACTGCCCAGATGGCTTATCTCACGCCAGGCATACAATGGCAACTGACTTCTTAATTCAAAATGTTGGCAACAAAGACCTAGTTATCTGCAAGAAAAATTCAGCAGTCTTTGGGCTTCATGGCATCCTGCATTCTGTTAATTCCATTTGCAAGACTCCATATGAGGAAGCTACAATTGTACCTAAAAAGTGTTTGGACTCAATATTGCCACAGCCTGGAAACATTAATTACCCTCATTCCCTGCCTGCAACAGGAGTTTCGATGGTGGGCACTAGCCTGTCACCACAACAAGGGACAGCCATTCACTTTACCCACAGCCAGGCAGACTCTAACAGATGCATCGGATTATGCCTGGGGGGCACACATGGCAGGAAAATGTATTCAGGGCACGTGGCCCACAAGCCAAATGCATCTACATATCAATCAGAAAGAGATGCTAGCTGTTCAGAATTCCCTGACAGCCTTCAAGGATCTACTCCGTCCAGGACTACTACTGCCAAGGACGGACAATACTACAGTCATGAGGTACATAAGCAATGGGGCAAGCCATGACTTTGTGGAACACAGTATTGGCCTATCAAGTGCATCTGCAAGCAGAATTCCTGCCAGGAAAGACAAATACTCTGGCAGACGAACTAAGCAGAAACCTCATGGACCCTCATGAGTGGAAACTAGATCCACAAGTGGTCCGTATGATAAGGAAATGGGGATGCCCAGATGCATCTATTTGCCTCCCCTCACAACTGCCAACTGCAGCAGTTCTGCACAAGGACTTATCACACACAAGCATGGAAGGTGGATGCTCTATTATTCAGCTGGAAAACACTGACAGTATATGCCTTTCCTCCACTGCCTCTTCTCCCCAAGGTACTCCTAAAGGTCAGACAAGAGAAGCCAAAAATTATTCTGATTGCCCCAGACTGACCACGCCAGCACTGGTACCCAATCCTGAAGAGCTTGTCTCAAGGCCCAGCCTGGACTTTACCTCAAATTCCTCATCTTCTGACCAAACAAAACAGATCCTGCACAAGCCAACTCAGAACCGTATATCTGGCTGCATGGCGAGTAATATAACCACTCAGAACTCCCCTCTCTCTAAAGCAGTTATGGATGTTATTTTTGAAGCCAGAAGGCCCAGCACCAGAAAATCTTATGCAGAAAAATGGAAGAGATTCTGTGCTTGGAATCGGGCACAAGGAATTGACCTGCTTGTTCCAAATATTCCTCAGATTTTAGAATACCTAACTGAGATGCTGGATAAAGGCCTGTCCTTCTCATCAATTAAGATCCACACCTCTGCCATTTCAGCTCATTACAATACGGATCCACCTATGTTTTTCAAATCCATTGCTAAGGCAGTACCTCAGAGGGGCCAAAAACATAAGACCCCCAAGGAGAGCACCGATACCTACATCGGACCTCAGTTTTGTCTTGGAAAAGCTCACACTGCCTCCCTTTGAGCCAGCCAATACAGCCGAGATAAAATTCTTATCGTGGAAAACAGCTCTGCTCCTAGCAATAACTTCAGCAAAGAAGAGTCTCAGAGTTATAGGCATTAATGGCAGTGGAACCTTTTATCCTTTTCCATCTGGACAGGGTTTCTCTACGGACAAACCCAACATTTATGCCAAAGGTGGTATCCAGTGTGACTCTTAATCAAACCATTCATTTGCCTACTTTTTATCCAACTCCCCAGAATAAAGGTGAGAGACTTCTGCATTCCTTGGACATACACAGACAGCTACGCTTCTACTTGGACAAAACTAAAGCTTTCAGAAAGACTGAGCAACTTTCAGTGGCATATGCTGCAGGATCACAAGGAAAGGCTATCTCAAAGCAGACTGTTACAAAATGGATAGGACGTTGCATTCGTTTCTGCTATGCACAGCATGGCAAATCAGTGCCTAAGGGCATTAGGCCACATTCTACCAGGGCAGCAGCCACATCACAGCTTTTCTCAGAGGAGTACCAACCAAGGAAATTTTGGAGGCTGCAACTTGGAGTTCAGTGCACACTTTTACCAAGCACACTCACTTACCTCTATACTCTAAATCCAGAGCAGGCTTTGCCACTGCAGTTCTGCAGGGCCTCATAGCCACTCCTAATTCTGTTTAGACCCAGCCGCCCAACCTCCGCTTTGGGATTCATCCCAAGTGTAATGACTGCAACAGTGAAACACGATGAACATAGTACAGTTGTGTACCTACCGTAATTGTAGATGTTGGCGTGTATTCACTGTTGCAGTCCAGGTTACCCACCCACCCACCATTCCCCTTTCTTTGCTGGGACATATCTGTACTTCTCTATTCTATACAACCTATGTGCTGTATTTGCTTGTAGATGAAGGTATTGTTTATTTTAGTGCATGCTTTTTATAAGCAATGTTTTTAGCCTACCCTTTTGGGTGCACCTGACGCCTTTGGCAAGAAAAACTGAAGAAAATGGCGTGTGCTGCATCTTGTATACCCCTGACGCATTGACATCAGGGATGAGGCGACAGCAACCGACGCTGGACCGGGACTTTGGAATTCAGGCCGACTGCGGGTAGCCTGCCAGCTGGATAACCCAAGTGTAATGACTGCAACAGTGACTACACTCTAACATCTACATTTATGGTAGGTACACATCTGTACTTTTCACTACCATACCCTGCCAAGGGCAAACGGTTGGCCAGACCTGCCAAAAATATCAATGGTCAGAGGCTCAAAAACAAGTCTCATCCCTCATGGACATGTGGGCTATTCAACGAGTGCCACAGCAAGAGCAGGGAGAAGAATTTTACTCGACTGTTCTTGGTACCCAGAAAGGACAAATCATGTAGACTAATACTGGACCTATCTATTCTGTACACTTTCCTGGATATACCAAAATTCAAGTTGTTGACCTTGCAGCAGCTTCTTCCCATGCTGGGCAGAAAGGCTTGGCTCATCACTTTAGACCTAAAAGAGGCATACCTGCATGTCCCAATTAAACAATCGTGCAGAAGATACCTCAGATTCAAGGCTGGTTCAAAGCATTGCAAATTCTCTGCACTGCCCTTTGGCTTATCTACTTCGCCCAGGGTCTTCACAAAGTGCCTGGCACCAGTAATTGCTTTCTGCCGGCAAAGAGGAATGCAGATATATCCTTACTTGGACGACTGCCTCATTCAAGCAGAGAACAAGGGCATTCTACTACAGCATCTGACATTTGTGAAAAGACTTTTAACATGCCTAGGGTACACAAGTCAACGAAAAATCAAAACTAGTAACCTCTCAAGTGATAATATTCCTGGGTGCAAGCTTAAAAACAACTGCCCAGATGGCTTCCCACGCCAGACATACAAAGGCAACTGACTACCTATTTCAAATTTCTCACTAAAGCACAGAGGAAACATTAAGGTTAAAGGCGAACCACATTTAAAATAGTTCAGAAATTAAATATATATATATATATATATATTTATCAATAAAATAATTTAGAAAGCCAGTATCTGACAAGGGAGCCATCTTGTTTTGCTGTGCATTTAAGGGTCATGGGAAAGAAGTATGCAGCTTTAATGCTGGCCTAAAGTGTAAAACGTTCTGATCAAGCACCCAAGATAGTTATGACACTGATGCCAGTGTATATGGGCAGGTAATGTAAATGTCAGTAGATGTCAAGTGGAATCCATCATTACCTCTGTCAGCACGAATATTTGTTGTTAAAAAAAAAAAAAAGATGAAATGAGTATGTTTCAAAGTCAAACCAATCTCAGATGACAGCCCGGAACTTAGTCAAAGCCAATACGAATGCCAACTCCTAACTTCCCGTGAAAGTAAACATGCAAACTGTTGAACTGATGACAAAGCAATTCCAATAGGGTGCAAAAAGCGACATACACAAACATGTCAAGGGGCCAAATGTTCTTTATCTACTTGACAAACTGTATATACGTCACACCACTTCAAGTTGCTGGTGTCAAAAGGTCCCACTTCAGTAATAAACAGGACTCTAGTAATCACATGATTAAAAACAGGTGTGCAAACTAAATCAATAAGATTAAATCAGCAACGTTTAAGAAGCACAACACTTCAGAATTTACTACTCTGTAAAAGAACAGGGGGGTTAAGAAAGCAGATTTCAAGGAGTTCAACAAAATTGAAACTGGGTGCAGTTACATGCAAGAACATGAATGCACAAAACTTTCACCTGCAGAATGCAAATTCAACACAAGGCTGACCTAAATCATTATCCGCGAACTATACAGTACGAAAAAACAAGCAAAGACCACAAACAACTGCATAAAATACTGGCCCCATGGCCTTTTAAAAGCATAATAAAATATGATCAGAACGCAACAAGTCTTACTCCTCCACTTCCATGAATAATTTCCCTTTTGGCAAAAGAAGGGCATATAGCTGTATCGGATGGGGTGCTGGTTGGCCAGTATCTCACAACTCAATGGTATCCAGTATTGCTCATATATTACTGATGGGATAAAACAAAATGTTTTAAAAATGAAAGCGGGGCACAGCAGATTGCCTC
The DNA here is from genome assembly GCF_019279795.1 of Protopterus annectens. Classification (NCBI taxonomy): domain Eukaryota; kingdom Metazoa; phylum Chordata; order Ceratodontiformes; family Protopteridae; genus Protopterus; species Protopterus annectens. Next base: position 1,584,036,136 of record NC_056732.1, on the reverse strand, counting down.
ACTAATGGCACCCATGCAGAAAGTGTGATCTGAGTCCTGTTTAATTTACATTTAGGCTATCACACCATATATACCTACAAACAAAACGCTCATTATAAAATACGAAACCCCAGGGTGTAACCCTTTCCTGTTTAAACTGAGAAGTTGCTATTGATCATAGATGTCTTAAAGACACGCAGACACACCCACAGACATACATGCATAAAAATGTAAGTATATGCATATGTGTACGGCTGTTCTCTGCAGGATATCCCAGAAAGGTGGTGAACCATAACTTAGAAAGTATTACTTACCAGGAGAAAAAGAAGGTACTTGTTGTTCCAAGCTGAACAGGAACTCCTGGTAGTGCCTACGCGGTCCGTGAAATCCTTGAGTGCGGAAAATAAGAGGATCCAGTAGCAGATAAAATCTCCAATTCTTTGCAGAAAGAAAGGAAATACCTGCTGCTGGACCCTCTTTTTTTTAGGTTTAAACAAAAGAAATTTAGGTTGGGGTGGAGGAGTTACGCAAGTGGTGGCTTGGATTGCAAGAATCCAATTGGTTGCCACCACGTGCTTATCAAGAACTTTTAAAACGGATTTTCTGCAAGAACTTTAATGTAACCTTAATGTGAAAACATGGTGAATCTTAACTATGTAAGGCATATTACACATTCAGTTACGATTTCAGTGTGTTTTACACTAAAGTGAACTAGAAATCTGCAGTACACTTTCTTTTGTTTGTGGAAGTCACTTGGGTTGGGGGGTAACAGCTTGTAATTTGTACCTACTCATGGCACGTTTAAACTTCGTGGTTCAGCAGCTTAGTAAATGGAGTAACGTATACTGAGAAAAATCCTGTTTGACAGAGTACAGTTTTTATGCAGCCTAGATTGACTCTTGTTTTCCCAGGCTGATAGTGGTAAAGGAGCAGAATTTTTCAATTAAAGGAAATCTTGGTAAATGTGTTGTGGGGGTGGGGAGGAGAAGCTGTTAATACTAAAATATACGTTTTTTTAATTCAGGCCATCTTTTTTTGGAGAAGGCTCCCCTGCACCCTAGTAGCAGAGGAGTGTGCAGTTAGAACTGGTCTGATTGAAGACTGCTGGAACAGGGCTAAGTTTTGAGCTTTTTTTTACTGGTTAACTGGGTAATTTGTTTAAATCAGTTTGCTCATTTTCTATTGTTATATAAAAAATTTGCATTTTATTCATCTTCTTTTACTGTATTTGTGTTTCTTCCTACTTTATTGCATTTATTCTGATGCATTTATTACTGCTTGTTAGTAGCCTGGTTAAATTGTAACTGTTATTCTAAGCCTTTGGTTGAAGCACTTGGGCTTCAGACCAGTTGTTTTACATTAAAGTTTGTGGTCTGCACTGTTGTGGCAGGACAGGTAGCTTACATCCTTCTAAGTTGGGAGTTGCTGATTGAAGGCTTAGTGTCTGTTATTCTAATAGTGGATTAGTTATGGTTTAAGCACTTGGGCTTCGGGCCAGTTATTTTACATTAAGAAGGTGTGGTCTTCACTCTTGTAGATTCTGCCCTTCTGAGCTGTGAGTTTCTAATTCAAGGCTTATTGTGCCTGCTTATTTGGGCTGTTTCTTTCTGAAATTGGTACGCCTTGTTTTCTGTAGCATAGACTAAATTCAGACCTGCTGAATCTAGCTTTGTTTGTATAACTTGAACACTAATTCAGACCATCTTTTTTTGGAGAAGGTTCCCCTGCACCCTAGTGGCAGGAGTGTGCAGTTAGAACTTGTCTGATCGAAGACTGCTGGAACAGGGCTCAGTTTTTAACTTTTTATTGGTTAATTTGTTTAAATCGGTTTGTTCGTTTGCTACTGATACATTAAAAAAAATGCACTATGCATTGCCGCTTAGCTTGGGTTAAACTATTCCTGGCGCCATAAAGTCTGCTCTTCAAAATTTTCCTTAGAACTAGCCAGTTTTTTTAGTTTTAGCACCCAGATCTGTTTTTTTTTTGAGGTCAGCACTTGTTCAGAACTCGTAAGCACTAAATAAGCTACAAATTGCAACAGTACTCAACTTTCCTCACTTGTCTAGAAGAAAACAGTTTTTAGTACTTAATAAATAAGTACCTATCCAGGCAAGTCTAAGAGTCAGCTCCTGGTGTTTTCTCCTGTCTATTTGATGAATCTGGGCATTTTGGGACAATGCAGCAGTTGCCTCATGTACACAGACAACACTCTCCTCCTACCACCCAACCCTACAACCTGTGAGAGATGCACCTATATAGCCAAACTGGAAGCAAAGCTCACTTCACCCAAGGCTGGACTAGACAGTCAAGAGGAGAAGGTAAACACTTGCACCACAGCCACACTCACCACATAGTCCCTCAAAACCTACACCACCAAAACACACACACACACACACACACACACACACACACACACACACACACACACACACACAGCAACACAAAACACATGTTCGCGGAGGCTCTCAAAAATCTGCTCAAGCAACAGAGACCTCTAAAGCAGAAATGCATGCAACCTCCCCCCACCACAACCCGAGTGACACACATCCCACAAACTCTGTGTGCCACTCAACCACAGCCTATAAGGCATAACAACGTACCCAACTCTCTCTAGTCATAGGTGACTATAGTCAGGCACACTGATGTTCCACTTACCAGGCTAAAGAAGGAGAAAGTTACTGTCTGGTGCCAGGATCCACCACATAACACGCACTGAGGTCACTCCACAACAAGTACAAATATGACTCATTGTCCATGTTTATTTTATTTATTTATTTTATTTTACATTTGTTGACCGGGATGGTCCGACTGGATGCATGTCCATTTTCAGCGGAGGCCCGGGGAGAAAAGCTCCACAGTGAAAAGAGTACACATTCATTTATTTACAGGTAAATACACAATCACATGAATAATACTTCGGTCTGGTTTAAATACATTTGCCAACAGCATAATTTGATCACAATTTCTAAATACAGTGTTATTACTATATCTTGCTACACTATCCTGGCCCTTGTAGAGTATAGTCAGATGATGAGGAACTTAATTACTGTAGTACAAGCAGAGATAGAATTTGGTGAACAGTTTATTTACAATTATTAAGACTAAGATGTTGGTTTGAATGACCTGAGACGTACCTCCCTGGACTACATGAAGGGACATGGAGGAGCTCTCTCCAGTCTTGTAGCCCAGGCAGGTATGACCCCAGCCTTGAGTAGCATCCTGCCGTCACCCAGAATGATAGCACAGTGCAAGGACAAAATGATTGTCTTAAACAATTGTCTAATCTTCTGGTGTCATTCTAAGCGGATCCTGTATCTGTCTGCCTGGGATGACATGATCGACAAACCACAATGCTTGGCCAGAGATGGTCTGCATCTGGGGGGGGGGGGATTCCGGATACTGGCTAAGGCTCTTGCCACCCCTATAGTGCCTTTGGTAGGCAAGGTTCAAATGACAAATTCACCACCGTAACCAGTGCAAGCAAGCAAAATCTTAGGGTAGTGCTACTGAATGCTAGAAGTCTAAACCTGAAAATGCTATTACTTGAGGCAGTCCTTAAAATGGAGAACATCGACATCTGTGCAGTGACAGAGACCTGGTTCAAGGCTCCAGAGAGCACCCCTGCATTACCAGGCTATAATTTATACCACACCTTTTGGCCATATAACCTGGACCAAAATAAAGGTGGAAGGCGTGTCCATATTCATTAAGGATATCCACACCTCAAGGCTAGTTGCTCAGCATAATGCATCCGAGATTATCCAAGTGCAACTAACTCTGGGAAAGACCGCAGTCCAAATTGTAACTTGCTAGAGATCCCCCACCATGCCCCAGGATTCCCACTCCTCCTTTCTTGATACAGTGGAAAAATTAGGGTACAATGATAACACCGTAATAATGGGCGATTTCAACTACCCCACCATTAACTGGGAAAACTCATGTACCAACTCTTTTTTCCTCAACGTTTTCTGGAATTCATAAACTCCAACGCCTTGTATCAACTTATCCACACCCCCATCAGTGGCAGCAGTATCCTAGACCCGGTCATTACCAACATGAGCGACCGGTGTTCCACATCAGAAGTAAATTCCTCGTTGGTAAGAATCTGACCACAAACTAATCAGGCTAGACATCCACATCCCACCCCCACCCCCCATTAGGGAAACCATCATAAAAAATTTCTCCAAAGCCAACTTCACGCTTCTTAAGACAGTAGTGGCAAACTTCACTACACCCAAGCAGATGGGCAGTAGAGGTACAACTGCTGAATCCTACACAAATGCACTTTATAAGCACTTACACGAGTGCTTGGATCGTGCTATCCCTAACAGAACCAAGATGCTATCCTCCAACAAAAAAGGAAGCCAATCTGGATGGCCCCTGCCATAAACAAACTCTACAACAGAAGAAAGAAACTGTTGCAAAAAAGAGTAAAATCCCATGACTGGAAGACTTCCGTGGTCAGCATCAGTAAGAAGCTGAGATCCCTCATAAAATCCTCCAAAGCTAGTTAAAATTGCCACTGATTTTAAAGACAACCACAAAGCATTCTTATAGCTATGTTAAGATTCTTAATGACAACACTCAGATCTGCTCTGAGTTGCAGCACAATGACACTAAATATACAGAACCAACTGATATTGCCAACAATCCTGGCAGGTTAAATGCTAACTTTACCCCCCCCCCCCCTTCACCCCCTAAAGGGCCCATCTCTATACTGGAAGAATGCAAAGTTTATGTAATCACGGCTGCACATGTACAAACCGCACTCTCCAAAGCTAAGAACTCAGCATCCATGGGACCTGACAACATCCCAGGCTGTGTTCTACATGAACTACAGAATGAACTGGCATCCCACCTAAGCACCATGTTCAATCATAGCCTCGCCTCAGGCTTTGTGCCCACTGAATGGTGCACAGCAGCGGTTATCCGACTACACAAAGGGGGAGACACTACAGACCCCGGGAACTACCGCCCCATTAGCCTAACGAGCCCGGTCTGCAAGGCCATGAAATGTATCATCATGGAACTTATAAACAAAGACATTGGTAATCTCCAAACTCTGGGCCCCACCCAGTTCGGGTTTCTAAAAGGAAGATCATGTCTCCTAAATGTGATTGAAGTATTTGAAGCAGTCACCAAAGCCGTAGATGAGGGTAAGGTGGTTCATATAGCCTATCTCGATCTCGCCAAGGCTTTTGACACCATTCCCCCAATCTGGAATTATAGATAAATTCACTAAACTAGGTATAAATCCCTGTCACAAGATGGGTTGCCTGCTGGCTCACTGACTGAACCCACACTGTGAAAGCAGCAGACTCCAAATACGACTTCAGACCAGTGACAACTGGAGTACCACAGGGTTCAGTCCTGGGTCCTTTCATGTTTGGCATCTACTTTTCTGAAGTACAGGCTAACACAGAGCGTCTTTGGCTCACGGAAGTTCGCAGATGATTGCAAACTATGAGCCATAATTGAAACAACTAACGATTTGGACATCCTACAAAAGGGCCTCACTGAGACAGATGCCTGGTGTCAAAGCCATGGCTTCAAGCTCAATGTCAAAAAATGCATGGTCATCCCCTTTGGTAAAAACTCTGTACCCATGAGCTACCACATTGGTGGTAGTCTGCTTAACACCGAGAGTGTGGGTAAGAGACCTTGGGACACAGGTGGACAGTAGTCTCTCCTTTGATAATCACATCGCCACAGTAGTCAGAAAATCCTTCTACATGGCACACCATCACAAAAGGTTTCTCATCCAGTAAAAAAGAGGTCATTGTTCCCCTCTACTTGTCACTCATTAGACTCAGAGTAAATGGTATGTACCTCACAAGATATCTACACAACTGGAAAGGCTGCAGAAATGCCTCACAAAGAGGATTACTGACCTCAAACAGATGCCCTACACAGTCTCAAAAAACTCCAGCTTTACTCTGCCGCATATCGCCTACTCAGAGGCGATCTCTGCCTAACATACAAAGCTATGTCAAACCCAGAGCTGTTGGACATGCTCCACTTAAAGAAATCCCAGTCCCTTTGAGCTACATGCTCTAGCGACCTAAACCTTGTCACCACAATAAAAAGAACATGCCAGAGGGATAGATTCCTGTCCAAGAGACTTCGCATGCTCTAGAACAAACTACCTATCTATATCAACAAAGCTCCTCCACGTTCTTCAAGAAAAATCTTGATTGGATGGGAAATTGGAAATTCACCCCGGGGATCACCTCTGTGGCTCTGTAACAGTGGCACAGGAAAATAATTTTTGGCTAGGTTTGTATAGGCCCTAGGGCCGATAGCCAAGTACCTACCTATGAAGCATGATTATTATCTGTGCGCCAGAATAAAAAAGGGCAGGTTTGCTCAACATTTATCGACATGTAAAAGTCAGGGTTTAACAAATTGCAGTGTAATGGAAGGTTGAATGCAATCAACCCTCCCCCCAAAGGAGTCTTAATTCTTTTAGGTCCAAAAGCTGCTCAAATAGAGCTGAACAGATTAACTCAACTTTATCAAATAGAAGCATCACTTATGCTGGAGGACAGGCAAGCAGGAAAAAGATCGCCTGTGAAATCATTCCTCTCTCTTCATAAGGTGGAGGGCAGCAAATGGTACATGAAAAACAAATGTAAAATACTCTCATGTTCTATTAAATATATTCAAGATTTGAGAAGAACTGAATCTTCAATTATTGATTTGTATTAAATATAAAAACAAGACATGCATTTTATTTATTCTCACTTTGTGCTCCTAATATAGAATGTTAAGGCTTAAAGGGTGGGTAATACAGTTTAATAGCTAGCTAGAGCTATTCATAATTGCCTATAGCCCATGAATGTGTGCTACCCTGAAATATTTAAGTAACACTTGAAAATCATTTTAATAAAGCACCAATTTAACTGGCTTTATTGATGGAAATTTGTGTTAAAATTATTCTGCTAAGAGCTGCTGTATTGGATTTGAGAGGTTGCTTAAGAAAGGCATTGTGATGGACAGGACTCAGAAGGGTACTGGAGAGAGAGCTTGTGATTGGATCATGCTTTTCAACCATACCAAAGTCCTCAGTATTTACCAGTCTTGAGGGCAACATAATGGGGTTTCATGGATTCTTGAGTGGCCCATTTAATTCCCGATTTTTTTAAAATTATTTTTGTATACAACTTTAAATTTATGGCTGACATGACCACGCATTGCCAGCTGTAGGAGCGTGTGTGATGACATTAGCTTCGTGTGGCAAGACTGCCTGTTGAACTGGATATTTGAACTGTTTTGAAGGGAAAGAGGGATTGTTGTTTTACATTTGTAAGGGTTGCTTCCGGGAGATTGCTGCTCTAAGTAAGAACTGGGCAGTTTATTTTTATATTGTGTGGGTTTCAATTTTGATTGCTACAGCTGCTCTGTGCAAGTCCATACCAGATTGCAAGTCCGGTTCATTCAGTGTAAGTCTGTAGGTTATTTTCAAATTGTGTGGTTGTCCTTATTCTGTGCGGAATGATTGCTGCTGCTGGTCTGTTGTGAAATTAGCTCTGTAGAGGATTGCTGCTCTGTGCAAGCCTGTATCAAGTCTGGCTTATTTATTCAGATTCATTTGAGGTTATTTTTGCTGCTGTTCTAAGTAATTTTTTTCAATTCCTGCTGCTTATGTTATGCTTTTGCTAATCTTCTGAGATAATCTTTTCAATAGGAGTGTGTGCGTATTCAGTACAGAACGATTGCTGCTAATAGTGTGTCCGGTTTATTCATTCAGTAAAATTGTGTGGTTGTCCGATGCCCTTCAAGGATGCATCTGCAGTCCTTACAAATGGGTTGTCCTGTCGTCAGGCAGCCCTTCGGTCGGCCGGATTCCAAAGTCTGGGTCTGGCCTCGGCTGGTGTTGCACTTCACCCGACGTCATAGCTGCAGTTCTTCGGGTATAAAGGCATCAGCCGACGCCATTTTCCTCAGTCTTTCTTGCCGCGTGGCACCCGAAGCAGAAGCTGTTCGCAAGTGCCGGTCGGTCAGAACCAGAGATTACTACTACAAGTACCGAAGACTTCTAAAAAGCTAAGTACCCCGTTGGGGACTCTTTCTTGCCTCAGCCGATGTCAGAAAAAGTGAATAACTGTTTAACTTGTGGGAAACAAATACCTCATAAAGATTTCCACTCTTACTGCTTACCTTGCTTAGGCCCAGACCACGACGTAGCAGCTTGTCTAGCCTGTGCTTCTTTCAACCGACGGATGCTTAGACGTCGGTCGGAATTTTGCTGAAGAGTTTTTCGGCTCCGATTTTGCTTACATTATGCCGTCGGATACTCCGACTACGCAAATTTCTAAAAAGCGCAAGGAAATGGACCGACACTCGCGGTCCGTGGTTTCGGCCGAAACCGCGGTTAAGCCAACCGCAAGTGTCTCTGTTTCGGCTGAAACAGAGTCCACGGTTCTTCCTTCGGCCGAAAGCTTGCCACTTACCGAGGCCTCATCCAGCCTGGCTGAATCTGCTACTGAAATCCCACCTGCTCCTGCAGGTTCACAGGATTTATCTGATACTATCCCTTTGGATATTTCTACCCCTGCACGTGGAGCTGCTAGGCCTCCTGCATCCATGTCGATTAAGGCCTTTGCCACGGCTAAAGCAGCAAAAACTACCAAATCTGTGCCTGCTAAGACCCCCTCTCACAGGCCTAGCTCACAAATGCTTAGTCTAGCAGAGGATCTCATTTCTTTGATCCGGGGATCCCAACCACATCCAGACAGGGCCTCTCACCCACCTCCAGAGAAGAGGACTAGAGTAGAGCCCCCTGAGCCAGTTTCTTCAGAGGCTCCTCTGATGAATCAGATAATTCAAACCCTCCAGAGGGCCCCTTTTCTCCTTATGAGGACTCTGATGCAGAAGAGTCCATTCCTTCTGCCTCTCCGCCTGAGGAATTTTCTTTTGGGGAAACCTTGCATGCTATGAGGGAACAATTTCAATGGCAGGGCCAGGTTTTTTCAGACTCTAGGAAAAGGCTTAGAACCTTTTTGCATTTGCCACAGCATAGGCCTTTAGCCATTCCTCCAGTACTTACTGTTGTGGATGATGCCTTTAATGATGCTTGTACTGCTCCTGATTCTCTTCCTCCGCCCCTGCTAAGCCCGATAGGTACTACAGGGTTCGGACACACATTATCATTTGTATAAGGCCCCTTTGCAGATCCCAAACTATCTCCCAGGGACCCAAGGCTGTAGCAGCTACTTCTACCAAAACCCTTCCCTCTGAAAGGGAATCTAGGGCCTTGGAGATGGGGTAAAAAGTTTACACTTCTGCTACTCTTTCAGCTAGGGCCTTGAACTGTCAATTCCACATGATTCAGTATCAGGAATTTATGTTAGACCAATTAACTAAAAAACTGTCCTCGGATGAACCATTAGACAAAAAATTTGTACAGGAAATGGTACATAACATTCAGCAGGTCAGTAATCATTCCTTAAAATGCGGCTATGATGCACTGGAGGCTTCCTTTAGATCAGCCATGACTGGCACAGTGATCAGAAGACATGCATGGTTAAAAGAGCAGTCCTTACCAGACCATGTTAAATCAAAGCTCCTAGATGCTCCCATGGATAAGCTCAATTTGTTTGGCTCCCCTGTGCAACAGGTGCTGAAGAAGGTGGAAGAGAAAGCAAAATCTGTCCAGACAGTCAAGGATTTCTTACATGTCCAGCCTCCAAGGTTTAGCAGGAACTGGCCTTCCAAGAATTGGTCCTTTCCAGACACCTCCAGAGCTCCGAGAGGCAGGAATAGGCGCTCAAGAGGCAGGGGTCAATCCAGAGGTGCCTACATGGGACGTCAGTGGCAGGCTAACAACCAGCGAGGTACAGCCACAGACCCAGCCACCACCATTTCCACAGGACAATCACAGTGACTTGGCTCTAGCACCGCCTACCAGGGAACAACTAGAGGCACCCTTAGGCGGGAAGCTAGCCTTATTTTCAGTAAACTGGCATTACATCACAGGAGACAAATGGATTTTACAGACAATAGACCAAGGTTACAGGTTTCACTTCCATACTCTACCAAGGAAGAGAGGAATGCCAAACCTACCTCCAAATCAGAAGACAGAAGCTCTAGAACAAATAACTCACTTACTAAGGATGAGAGCTGTAGAAAGGGTACCATGTATGGAACAAGGGCAAGGATTTTACTCCAGACTCTTCCTGGTACCAAGAAAAGAAAACCAATGGAGACCTATTCTCGACCTGTCCGCTTTAAACACATACCTCATTGTTCCAAAATTCAAAATGCTGACCCTACAGCAACTTCTTCCCATGCTGGGCAAGGAGTCTTGGCTGGTAACTCTAGATCTCAAGGAGGCATACCTGCATGTCCCCATACGACCAAATTGCAGAAGATACCTCAGATTTCTTGCAGGATCAGAGCATTATCAATTCTCAGCATTGCCCTTTGGCTTATCTACTGCGCCCAGAGTATTCACGAAATGCCTGGCATCAGTAATTGCTTATTGCAGGCTTCAGGGAATTCAAATTTACCCTTACCTGGACGACTGCCTGTTACAAGCGGACAACAAAAACAAATTAACAAAAGATTTGGAAAGGGTCATTCATCTACTACAAGCCCTGGGATACACAGTCAACATAAAAAAGTCAAGGCTGATACCATCCCAAAGGATAAACTTCTTGGGTGCAGATCTGGACACATCAAAACAAATGGCATTCCTGACAGTAGAAAAACAGGAGCAACTCCCTTTCTACTTCATGGCATTAACAAAGCAGAACCAGCTAACAGCAAGAAAAGTCCTGCAAGCTCTCGGTTACATGGCATCCTGCATAATATTGATTCCACATGCCAGATTACATATGAGAAAGTTACAGTGGTACCTAAGGAATTTATGGTCTCAGCACAAGCACAGCCTAGAAACCCAAATTCCAATAATTCCATGCCTGAAACAAGAATTCCAATGGTGGGCTCAGGCCTGTCAAACAAGGGACTGCCCTTCCACAGCACTCAACCAAGCCAGACCATCACAACAGATGCCTGAGACCTCGGTTGGGGGGGGCACACATGCTGGACAAGTGCATACAAGGCTTATGGACTCGAGACCAGCTGCACCTACACATAAATCAAAAGGAAATACTGGCAGTAAAACTGGCAATTCAGGCATTCAGACCATTTCTTCGACAGGGTCAACTGCTGATAAGGACGGACAACACCACAGTCATGTGGTACATCAACAAACAGGGAGGCACACATTCATACCCTCTATGCCGGATGGCAATGGACCTCTGGAATGTGGCACTGAGCTTCAACATTCAGCTACAAGCAATTTTTGTGCCAGGAAAAGAAAATATACTAGCGGACATCCTAAGCAGAACTACCACGGATGCCCACGAATGGATGCTGCATCCGGACATCTTCAAAACCATTACAGGGAAATGGGGGCTACCAGAAAGACTTATTTGCATCCCCACACAATCACCAACTGAAAAAATTCTGCACAAGGACGTACCACCCACTTGCTTGGAAAGTGGACTCCCTATCTTTCAGTTGGAAAAACCTGACAGCATATGCATTCCCACCTCTTCCTTTGATGCACAAGGTGCTATTATAGGTTCATAGGTTCATAGGTTTATACTAGGCTATCTGCCCTAAGGCATTTATAAGCCTAGCCCAAATTATTGTGGCTTACACCACCCCTTTGAAGATCAAAGAAGACCATCCAAGGATCATCCTGATAGCTCCAGACTGGCCAAGGCAACATTGGTACCCATTACTGAGGAGTATGTCTCGGGAACAAATATGGCCTCTGCCCCTAGTTCCCTTGCTGTTAACACAGAACAACTTCAAAACCCTGCATCCAAGCCTGAAAACACTGCAGCTGGCTGCCTGGAACACTGAGATAAATCTGGGTTATTTGGTCTTATGCAAAGGGTTAAAGACATTATCTTGGAGGCTCGCATACCCTCAACAAGAAAAAATTATTCAGCAAAATGGAAAAGATATTTCATTTGGAGTACTGCAAAAGGAGAGGATGTGTCACTGGTAAACATAGCTAACATCCTGGAATACTTGGCAGAGCTCTTCCACAACGGCCTGTCCTATTCTTCCATTAAGATTCATGCATCAGCTATTTCAGCAGAATACAACTTGGATCCTCCAGTCTTCTCACATCCTCTGCTCAGGCAGTTTCTGAGAGGGATTAAAAATGTAAAGCCACCTAGGAAGCCACCATTGCCAGCATGGGACTTGAACTTTGTGCTAGAAAAGTTGACACTCCCTCCTTTCGAGCCAGCAGCAACAGCAGAATTACAGTACTTATCATGGAAAACTGCTTTCCTGCTTGCAATCACTTCAGCAAGAAGGGTATCTGAGCTACAGGCATTAATGGCAGTACAGCCCTTCCTGATCTTCCATCAAGATAGTGTCAATGAGAACTAATCCTACTTTTATGCCAAAGGTGGTCTCCAGGGTATCTTTAAATCAAGCTATCCACCTACCTACATTCTTCCCCAACCCACAGAACAGGGAGAAAGACTGTTGCATACCTTGGATGTACATAGACAATTACGTTACTACCTGGACAGGACCAAGAGCAATAGAAAAACTGACCAGCTACTGGTAGCATATGCAACAGGAATGGAAGGAAAAGCAATTTCAAAACGGACAATCTCTAAGTGGATAGGAAATTGCATTAGATTTTGTTACTCCTACCATGGGAAGAAAACTCCAGAAAACATCAGGCCTCACTCTACAAGGGCTACAGCCACTACCACAGCTTTTTTACGAGGGGTGGCTACCAAAGACATTTTAGAGGCTGCTACTTGGAGCTCCGTGCATACATTTGCCAAGCATTATAATTTACCTTTATACTCCAGATCCCGAGCAGGTTTTGCCACTGCTGTTTTGAAAGGGATCTTAACTACACCATAATCTTATTTCTCCTCCTCCCCCAGTTTGGCTATGGTATTCTACCCATTTGTAAGGACTGCAGATGCATCCTTGAAGGACATATTACAGTTTTGTACCTACCATAAATGTAGATGTCCAATAGGCATGCATCTGCAGTCAGGATTACCCACCCTCCTTCCCCTCTGTGGTACTCCTAGGGTATTTGCCCATCTTGTAGCTAGCTGGGGAATCTATTATGGTGTATTTGTTTGTATATATGTACATACATGCTTATTTTTTGTTTGCTCTCTACTATTTGGAACCATTTGCATTTATCCAAATTTAGCCTTCCTAGAGGGCACCTGGCATCTGGGGCAAGAAACACTGAGGAAAATGGCGTCGGCTGATGCCTTTATACCCGAAGAACTGCAGCTATGACGTCGGGTGAAGTGCGACACCAGCCGAGGCCACACCCAGACTTTGGAATCCGGCCGACCGAAGGGCTGCCTGACGACAGGACAACCCATTTGTAAGGACTGCAGATGCATGCCTATCGGACATCTACATTTATGGTAGGTACAAAACTGTACTTTTTCAGTATGGAACAATTGCTGCTGCTGGTTTGTTGTGAAATTAGCTCTGTGGAGGATGACTGCTCTGTGCAAGTCCGTAGTGGATTGCAGTTGCAAATCATGTTTGCTTATTCAGAGTTTGCTGCTTTTCAGTGTTATTTTTATTCAGAGATTGCTGCTTTTCAGGGTTATTTTTATTCAGAGATTGCTGCTTTTCAATGTTATTTTTGCTGCTGCTTATTTATTCAGTCTCTGTAGACGTTATTTTAAGTGCGTGTGTGTAATGCCCCAGTTAGGTATAGCAGGTGGTTAGTATTACTCTGGCTCAAACCCAGTACCTTGGGTACAAGGAGCAAGAGTCTGAATTCCCTAGCCACACCACCACTTGTGTTTAATGTGTGGCTCTTTGGTCTGTTCCTCTTAACATTTTTGGTTTTCTAGCAAATTAGTGAGAACTGAATTCACTAAATAATGATAGCCATTTAAGTTTGTCTTCCTATTTTTCAGGAAACTCATGGTAACGCAAAACATTTTATTCTAGCAACTTTTCTAAGATTATACAAGCAGTGTTTAAAATGTGTCCCTGGTTTTGAGCCCCCCCCCCCCCCAGTACATTTTGGCTTTTCCCAGATTTCTTGTGCTGCATAGTTCTTCGCAGGGAGAGAAGTTTAGTGCTTGCGTATGGCAAGTCTGTTTGTGTTGTTAGTAGCACAACAGGTAGAATACTTTTGATGCAGAAGGCTGTGGGTTCTACTCCCACAGTCTGTAAATGGATTGCTGATACTGTACTATTTTGTAGGGGGTGGATGATTCAGTCCTGAGTGTCCTCTGTGACGGAGATACTTAGTAACTGTGAACCTGTTATCAGTTTGCCATCCATTCCCTATTGCAGTTATTAGTAGCTTATTTTTTTAATTAACATAGGCAATTTATTCCTCAAGGGCAACAGGCATTTTATTTGTAGATGAAGCAGTTTAATTTAAAGTTGTTTGCTAGCAGCAACCTTTTCATTGGTTACAGATCTATAATGTGGAATTATTTAGATTACTTTTACTTTTGCAGAAATAGGTTCATAGATAAGTACTGGGTTATCTGCCTGAAGGCATATATTAGCCTAGCCACATTGTGTGGTATTCACTGCCCCTTTGGTTAGTTCCTTAGGCCCTTGATCTAGCAGCTAGTACCCTTGGCTCCTATCTAGTAGAGCTGTTGGTATGATCCCTGGTGTGAACTTTGTTACCCATCCACTCGTCAAGGTTCCTCTTGAAGAGTGATAGTGAGGGGACTCTGTCTTATGTAGATCGGGACCTTGTTCCATAGCAAGGGAAGTCTTTGCGAAGGGAATCTATCCCTCCGGCATGTTCTATTCATTGTTGTGCTGAGGTTTATATCCCTAGAGTGTGTAGCTCGAGTAGATTTGGTTTTGCTAAGATGGAGCATGTTCAACAGTTCAGGGTTGGACATGGCTCTCTGTTAGACAGAGATCGCCTCTGAGAAGGCGGTATGCAACAGGGAAAAGCCTTAGTTTTTTCAGTTGTGCTACATAGGGCAACTGTTTGAGGCCATTAATCCTCTTAGTGAGATACCTCTGTGGTCTCTCCAGCTGCTGGAGATGCCTAGCCAGGTACATTGTACTCAATAATGGGTCTGATGAGGGAAGAGTAGAGGGGGGCACCACTACATCCTTGGATCTTGATGCGAACTCTTTCTTGATCAGATAGGTCACATAGAGGGATTTTCTAACCACCTTGACAACATGGTTATCAAAGGAAAGCTGACTATCTACTTGGGTCCCTAGATCCATTATTACTTCAGATTTCAGGGGGTTACCTGCTATGTGGTAGTTCATGGGTTCTCTGTTTTTTCCATAGGGGAATACTACACATTTTTTAGCATTTAGCTTGAGACCATGGCTTTGACACCATGCATCAGTCTCATTAAGGCCCTTTTGGAGGATATCCATGTCGGCCGGAGACTGTTATAGCACTCAGTTTGCAGTCGTCCGCGAACTTGGTCAGCCACAGCCCTTCAGTGCTTTCCCGTACTTCTGAGAAGTATATGCCATATTTTACTGATGGTGGATTGTAATGACAGAAGATTGAGTAGACCTTTATGATGGAAATGTTCTGAATTTTGCAGTTTTGTCATTATTGGTTCATGCATTTTGTTTATTGCTTACTGGAAAAATATTCAAGACAAATTTAAAATGCACTCTAACAAGTGTGCTGTATTGTACAAGGAATATAATTTAATGCAATTGGGATGGTGCATCAAAGAACACGTTTGTTTCATGTGCAAGGGGCCTATGATTTGAAAACAGCCCAAAGGTAATCTTTACCCCCCCCCCCCACACTGGGCAGATGCATTTTGTTTGAATGTGGGTTTCAGTGCTGTTTCAATGAATGTGGGTTTCAAGGACAGAGACATTTTAATGCTAAGTCTATTTTCATTGTGAGATTGTATTGCTTTGTTTAGCAGATGTCTATTAGTGTTTGTGCTATAAAATGTAAAATAAAAGTTTTAAATGAAATTAGTCATTGTAGAAGTAAAGCAGTATGCACATTAATGTTTATGGCAAATGGGGCGAAATAGCCAAGTAATGGGACATTGGAATGGCGGCAAGGGGGAGGTCTCTATGGGGAGGGGGGGGGGGACTAGACCATGATTTTGTGAGACTGGCAGCAATCTCAGCCCTCGTCTGCACAAACTCTAGCTATGCCACTGATCAGTAGGTTATGTAGAATGACTTTTGGAGGTCCTAGCAAACTATAATAATCTTTTGCTAAGATTGGAATATTGCCTACCATTAAATGCCCTACTTTTACCACATAACCCACATATTGCAAGTCACCAAAAGCAAAATCCTAGAGTTCATAATGCTCTCTTTACAGTGAACATCATTGCTACACATTTAAAAAAAAATGGTTTCCATTTACTAGTGTCTGGGCTCAGGCCAAATTTTGGTGGTCTGTTCTTCAGTTTGCGTTTTAAAGTTGGTATCCTGCAATCCCATTTGGGTGGGGTTTAATTATATATGCACATTTTGTTAATCTGCGTTCAGGTTTGTGTCTATTTTTCATGGGCCTTTTTCCAGATTTTTGATTATTACAGGTTGAGAGGTATGGATTGGATAAATAAGATAGCTACTTAAGTGGAAGGCGTTGAGTTATTTTATAAGTGTAAGACAGTAATTGTCTAGTCATGCCAACTGTGCAAGGTTGTTAGCTTGTGATATAAAAGTTTTAAAGGGACCTTTCTTAAATATGAGGGAAATGATAATCACAGAAAAGGGATTATTGTTTTCTTAAGGGCTAAGTATTCTGACAACATGCACAAATAAAGGAACTTAAAATCTATAGAAAAATAGTTAAGTAGATAATGGAACAGTAAAAGGTGAAATGGAAATGATGGGACATGTTTATAATTAAAACAAATTGGGTAAAGTTAACTTAAAGGGGAGAGATCAAGAGGTTTTGACCTGGCAGAGGTAGGAACAGGCAATTAAAGTGGTAGGGCATTATTTCCAAGTGGCAGTTCTGGAAAGACAAATGGAAATTGGGCTTAAAAGTAGTCTGTGGATCAATTTATTGGAGCAGTTTTACATTATAGACGTGCAAAGTAACTAGACTGGAGCATTTCAGTTGCAGATACAGAAGATAATTAAATACCTTTCCAAGAAACTGAGCTTAAAATGATTGCCTTGGAATGTGAAGGGCTGTACAAACCGGCAGGAAACTAGTAAGATGATGAATATTTGTCAGTTTAACCCACAGGATATTTTGCTTCAAAAGACCCCAAAGGAATAGGGAAAGTTATTATGTGGAATAGTATAGGATATAGAAAGAGGGGAGGAGAGTAATATAATTGATTGCAAAAGGGATTAATTCAAAGATGAATGAGAAATTTATCATGCTGAGGGGTTGTTGGTTAGGCAATTGAATTGCTTTGGTAAATGTGTGTCCTCCTGTTTTCATGTTGCAGTATTCCAATCTGTTTGGTTATCCCCTGCTTGCTACTGGAATGTCAGGCCAATATACAAAAGCTTATAGTCACTGCTAGGTATGTAGGACATCTGAGTTTGGCCTAGGGAGCGTGGGCCATAAAAGTAATGTCTACACTTCACTTTCCTCAGAATTTCTCTGGTGCCAGTAGAATGTCATTGTTACCTGACATCTTCGTCGTTGGATCTTCAGATTTCTAAGATAAGTACCCTGTTAGGGCGGTTGTCATTGTGTATCTGTTTAGGTTACATGTCTTCCAGGAAAGGAAAGTGCAGGTGCAGTCATCCGGTACCCATAAGGATGTCCACAAACTCTGCCTTGTCTGTCTAGGGCCTACACGCCATCTTACTTGCGCGATCTGTCAGGCCTTCGTATGTATGACAGCATGCAGTAGTCTGCATGTCTTGAACATTTACCTAGAAAATCAGCATCTTAAATCCTTAGCATTAAGGATGGAAGGGGTCATCCAGTCAGTCCATAGAACCACACAAAAAGAAGCCCAAGATTTCCAGGCCTGAAATTTACTGCTGTTCCTTTTGTAGCCGATGTTTGTCCGCCAGAACATTTAGTCTGTCAAAAGCAGGTATAGCAGGTACCCTTGTGGAGGTTGCATAACCTAGGGCAGAAGCACATCCGGGGAAGGCTAGAAGACATCACCTCATGGCGATGAGGGTGAACCTAAAGTTCTTATGGCTGCTCAGATGAGCCCTTCCACCACTTCTCAGTAAACAGAATCTTAGGCCTTCCTTAGTGCCTTCGTCTTATAGGCCTTTGCTAAAAAAGAAACAAAAGAAAATAAAAAAAACAAAGCATCTCTCCCATCCTGCTGAAAACCAACCAGAGAGCTTATTTAATGCTTTTATGGCCCTAAGGCCTACCTTTCCTGGTTGCTCCACAGGCTGGTCTTCCTCGTATTCGTCCCAGGCCTCAGGCTGAGGAAATTATCCAACTTGAAGATGAGGACTCGTCTTCTGAGGATTCCCTCTCCTGTGTCTCCCAGATGCCTTCTCCTCTTGGCTATACTTCTCCAGAGGACGAATCTAAGGAGGCTGACTCGCCAGGAGAGGGACTTCACATTTGGGGAGACTGTCTCTAAAATGAGAGGTAATTTTAAGTGGGATTCCTCTGAAATGTCAAGTTGTCCAAAACAGGTATGAGCTTCTGCAGATGGAAACCCCTGCTCCTTCTGCAATTCCTCCAGTGATATCAGCTTTCTTGAATGCTTTCAGTACTGTCTCAGTTAACCCTGATTCTCACCCACTTGCCACCAGAAGGCCTGACGGGCTGGACAAGGTTCCTGAAGGGGTGAAATTTTTGATAAAAATCCCCTGTAGCTGACCCTGCCACTGTCTCATTTTCTGCAGACAAGTCATCCAAACTATTTTAATCTACCTCTGTCCTCCCCACTGACAAGAACAGTAAGGCCATAGAGCACCTTAGTAAGAAGGTGTACACTTCTATCCTGGCCTTCAGGGTAGTAAATTACCAGGCACATATGTCCAAGTATGCCTTGCCTGTTTTGACCCAGGTCACCAAGCTTTTGGCCGACCTTCCAAATTAACCTTCTGAAGCTCAAATTTGTAGTCTCATTTCCCTTTCTTCCTAAATCACTGTACATTCAATTTGCTGCAGCTGTGATGCTGCTGCATAATCCTTTGCTAGATCAGCTGCCTCAGCTTCAATCCTAAGAAGATACTCATGGTTAAGGCTACAACCCTTACCCAATTATATTAGGGCCAAATTACTGGATGCACCCTTTGATAACTGTGACCTTTTCAGATCTAAAGTGGCTGAGCTTTTTTACGGCCTTTCAGCAGAAAGGGAAGGAAATTGCAGGATCTTAAGCACCTGTTCATCTACCCTATACCCAAATTTCACAAGAACCGACTCGCAAAGACCCAGTTCATTAGGAAACACTGCAGAGTGCTTCCCATACTAGGGGCAGAAAAGGCACTCGGAAACAGCAGACCCCTTCTAAGCTTGCTCAAACTCCTGCCCAGATAACTCCTATTCTGGACAGGGCAAGTAGCCTTTTACTATCTGCCTTAACTGTCCTCCCCTCGCCATTCTGCTATTAGATGGGTTGATTAGTCTTCAGCCAGTCAGATGTCTTCTTTTCACAAAAAATATACAACCGGTACCTTGGGGGGTGGGGGGGTGGGGGAGGGGGGAGCAAAGGGATTCGATTCAACCTCTGGCTGAAAAAGCAAAGGGGTTCTATTCAAGACTTTTCCTAGCTCCCAAGAATGATGGACCCTGGAGACCTATCCTAGATCTCTCACCTCAGCATTTTCTTACAGGTACCCACCTTACAGTTCTGAGGGCTGGTGTGTGCAGATGTCACTTTTATGGCCCACATCCTGCTATGTCAGATTTCCCACTCACCATACAGTGGCTGAAATTATTTGTATACTGGCCGGACATTCGGTTAGCAAGAGTAGAAGACCCATATGTGATGAGTACTGCAACATGGAAGAGAAGGAAAGTTATGGTAAGATTTTGCACAACTTTTCTTTACTACTGTTTTGATTATGTCATCAAGAAGGGCAAGTGCCAGTGTGGTGGATAAATTCCACATAAGGACAACCATTCTTAGTGTCTCTTGTTTAGGTGCTAACCACGACCACAAGTCCTGTATCATTTGCCAGTCTTTCGTTACAAAGACACTTAGAAGCAGATTTTCTCTCTTGCTATATGTTTGGAGAACCAGTGGCTTAAGTTGATAGCTAAGTTGGGTGGAGGATACCTTGGAGTCTGATGCTGAGCCGGTGAAGCACAATGTCAAGAAACCTTGGCCTGTGGCTTCTGCTGCATCTCCAATGTCAGACGTTTATCCCAATGTGCTTGTCATCCTGAAGATTTGGGTTCACAGGCTGAGCCCAGTTTTGTGGCTGCCTTGACTTGGACCACAAGCACATCTGTGGAGGTCGAACAGATTTCCTGTCATGATGTCGCGGGGGAAACCTAGGCTTAAAAGTAAGGAGTACCTCACACCCATGCAAGAGAAGACATACAGTCAGATGTATTTGAAGGTTAGCTTTTGTCTGGTCCTCCGTTGCATAGGATCATTTCTCCTGCAAAGAAAAAAAAAGACTAAGCATTTGTCCCTTCCAGAGAGGCCTCTGCAAATTGGAAGGCCTTTGCTCATAGCTTATTTCAGGCCTTCATGGAACTCAAGCTACCTTCCTCTTAGCCTGCTCCTACAGCTACTTCCAACCTTCTCAATAAAGGATTAGGGACAGTGATTCATCCGATTTTTTTTTTTTCTGATGTAGAGGAATGCGTGGATTATACCAGACAAATCCCTTCTCCCCAGAAATGTTTCCCATGAAGAGGAGCCAGTTGGCACAGACTCCTGCTGAAAATGGGAGAACACTTCAAATGGGATACTTCCCAAATTTCTGAAGTCCAGAAAAGGTATTGTCATTTTCTACAAGTTGATGTCCCTAGCCTCTTTGCAGTTCCTGCAATGCATTCTGCATTTCTTGATGCCTTTCTTAATGCTTCACAAATCCCAGAATTCTCTGGCCCCCATGAAGTTGGACTGGTTCAATAAGGTCCCTGAGGACTGTAAATTCCTCTTTAGGTGCTCTGCTGCAGATCCAGAAGTTATTTCTGTAGCTACAGACAAACCTTCTAGGATACTTCCCTTCTTTATCTTCTCCCATTAGACAAAGAGAGTAGAACCCTTGAGAGACTGGGTAAAAAGGCCTATATGTCAGCCACCTTGGCTTTTAGTGCCATTCATTTTTAGACACATTACAAAGTACTCTTTACAACTTTAGTCTCTGGCATCTAGTGCCATTGTAGATCTTTCAGATTCAGAAGGAAAACCATTGGCTCTGTCTGTCCTGGGAGCTTCCTCCCTAGTGGCAAAATATTCCTTTAAACGCAGCTGTGATGCTGCAGTCTCTTTTACCAGGGCAGCAGCTACTGGTTCAGTTCTTAAAGATTTTCTAGAGTCCGGTTGCAGCCCCTCCAGTACAACTTAAAATCTAAATTAATGGATGCACCACTAGACAATTCAGCTTTGTTTGGTAGGTAAGCAACCTTTCCGAGTCCCTACAGGAAAAAAAAAAACAAGGAACTCAAGGAGTTGAAATGCATTCAGGTTTCTCTTGTGCCGAGGTTTCATAGGCATTTCCCTTCTAAACCTGTTTTTGTCCTTAGCTACAGTCAGCATCCCTCTGGTAAGTCATCCAGAGGAGACAAGTGACAATAGAAGGCTAGAAGATCTCAGCCATCCTCAGAGCAAAGGGAGTCCTTTCTTGACAAAGCAGGGAATCTTTGACTACCCTGCAGATGTCTCCTTTTCCTCTCTCTCCTTTCATCTGTCAGATGCTCACAGGGTCTGGGAAAGCATTACCCAAAACACCTGGGTTCTTTCCACAGTCAAAGGATTGCTCATGGTTTGGCTCTCAACCCCCTTCTTCAGGGACATCCTTCAAGCCACCCCCCCCCCCCCCCAAGAGCAGTTACCTCTTTTCCCAGTGCTCCCTTTGGAGCTTTGGCAATAGGGCTCCATTCAAAAGGTTCCTCAATCCTAAAGAGGAAATGGTTTTTATTCAAGATTGTTTTTTTTAGTACCCAGAAAGGATGGCCCCTGGAGACCAATACTGGATTCATCCCATCTCAACACCTTCCTAAAGGTTTCCTACCTTCAGAATGTTGACACTGCAAACCCCCCCCCCCCCCATTTCCTTCTGTAAAAGGTCTGTACTCCAGGTCTGCAATCAAGGAGACTCCATCCTTCCCACTGACTCCAGTGAAGGATGGTCACTAAGAGCAAAGATGGATTCACATAGTATTTTCAGATGCATCAAACTGCACCAAGTACAGTTTCCCTTAAGAACACACAGGGAGCACACTCAAAACCTAGGGCTGGACACTCTCTCTCCAGACCCACACAGATCTCCACGCTGACCACTTTGGAGCTGTGCCCCTGTTCCCAGTAGCTGACGCACACACTTGGATATTTATTTTTCACACACATGTACACTTAGGAAAAGCTGGAGCAGATTTACTAGCTGTGCTCTTTTTTGCCCTGACTCTGAGGTAATCACTCTTCCATCAGTCAGCTACCCTAAGGCCCTTACAAAAGGGTACCCAATTATACTGTGTAAAATTAATATCAATCCAAATGGTAGAGTGTGACCAAAGCAGCAAGGCTTTCAGGAGCAGCCATAGTGTCTCTAAAACAAGCACAAGTACTTTCAAGATGTTAACAATATTCTCTAAAGGAAAATAAAATAATAAAGAAAACTGAATACAATAAACAGAGTTTCAACCACAGAGATATAAAAATTCTTTCTCACAGATGCAAAAAAAAAAAACAACTATTTTCACTAATCACTAAATGTCCCAGACTTGATTCACTGTTCCCTTTCGACTTAGTAAAGCAAAGCAAGCTCATGTGTGTTGTCTTAACCACATCGAAAGCTAGATGATGTGTCTTTGTCTTAATGGATGTGTGAGATGTATATCTTGTCAGAAATCTGTCCAGCAGATTCTAAAAAGCTTCTGTGAGGGTTCCAAAGAAACTAGCTGCCAGTTAGGGGATGACATCGCCTCTGGTTACCTGGCTGGTTCAGTACATACACAGCTTTGCTTAGATCTGTGGAAGCATCTGAAAGCTATAGCACAATTTCAAGATTTCCACCCTTCCAGGGTTCTGTGATAAAACATGCTCCTTTGATCAATTACAGCAATGCAATCTATTATACATGTATATATTCTTTCTGTCCAGCAGGACCTACGGTCGATGCATTTTAGCACAAGTAACTTTATAAATGTAGTTTTAACTCGGACATCTGTATAAATCAAGCGGGATAGTCAAAATAAAATTCTTTACAAAACTTCAGCTAACTACGGTGGCATATGTACACATGTACTGCCCTACTCTCCTTGGCACAGATGGCATAACCTGATACCTTCCACAAGGATACATCCCCCACTCACCCCATTTTTCAGGAAATTTACATTTTTCTGTGGTTTCCTGACATTTTCAATTCTCTGCCTTGACCTTTGGTCTTTTTACAGCATCAAGTGTATTCAGTAAATGGCTGGCTCTAGTGATTGCACAATGCAGACTTTTGGGCATCCAGATTTTCCCATACCTGGCTGACCTGATTTTATAGGCCCCAGCTTCCCACACTCTACACCAAAACATGGAGACCATTTCCCTTCTCAGAAAACTAAGATTCGCCATCAACTACAGGAAGTCGGTCTTCACTCCTTTACAGGACCACATTTTCCTGGATTTTTGAATATACACGGACATTGTTTCACTTGCTCCTCAAAAGGTGCAGGACCTTCACTTCTACTCCTTTCTCCCCTTGACTCGTATCATGGTCAGGGTTCCTCATGGTGCTTTGATTCATGGCTTCAACCATTCTCCTGGTAATTCCACGTGAGGAAATTCCAGTGATTCCTCAGATGTGTGTGGACCCAGCATTCTCAACCACTAGAATACCAAGTCCCTGTCATTCCGTGCCTAAAGAGTGAACTGCTGTGGTGGATCCAGCAGGTAGACCTAAATCCAGAACTTCCTCTATCCTCTAAACCCTGTCCAAGTGTTCTACACTAATGAATTAGATGTTGGCTGGGGGTGTCTTTGGACAGATGTACAGTTCAAGGAATTTGTTCCCTCCCAAAAAAAAAAACACCTCGACATCAGGAAAGTGTGGACATTGCTAGTAGCTTTGCAAGCATTTCATCCTCTTCTTTTCTAGGCCCTCTTCCACTGTTCACAGACATGACAATCCTGTGGTATGTGAACAAGCAAGGGGTAAGGTGCAAATCTCATTTTTGCAGGTTGGCTGTTCAAGTATTTTAATTTCTTGCCCAATACCACATGGCTACTAAGGAAGTGTACGTTCCCTCCAACTGTAATCTTGTGGCAGACTCTGAGCAGGAACCTGACTCAATCCCACAAATGGATGCTTCACAGGAATGTGTTAATGGACGTAGTCCACCAATGGGCGTTTCCTCAAATAGATTTATTTGCCTCCCCCCTGAACAGACAGCTTCCAAAATTTTGTGCCAGAGTCTCAAGTCCTCTGGTTTGGAAAGTAGATGCACTCTCCTCTTAGAATGGGATGGTTCTGTATGCATTCCCCTCCCCTTCCACTAATACCAAAGGTCCTGTTCAAGATTCAACAGGACCAACCAAAAATCTTGCTGGTGACTCCCTTTTGGCCAAGACAGCACTGGTTTCTCCTTCTGCATTTAACTAAGGGCTATCCCCACAAGTTACCACATAGAATGGACCTTCTCACACAGAACAAGTGGATTTCTGATCCATCCACAATTGTCAAGGCTACAACTGACACTGGATGATAGGATTCTAATGCCCTTCAGACACCTACTCTGAGGATGTGCTCAGGGTTTTCCAGGAGGCCAGAAAACCCAATACTAGCCAATCTTGCGTTTCCAAATTTAAAAGATTTGCAATCTGGTGTTTGTCTAAGAACCAAGACCTGCTTACAGTGGGAATCCTAGTAGGTTCCGTCTTGTGTGAATTGCTCTCTGCTGGCTTGGTTTTTTCTTATGTCAAAGTACACATCCGCTATTTCTGCTAGTCTACCTCTATCTCCCCCTCTAGCATCCAGATTTGAGGTAAAACAATTCCTTAAGGGCGTCCTTCCCTTTAGGCCTCCCAGAAACCTATTCCTCTTCCTTGGGACATTAATTTTGTTCTGGGAAAATTGACCCTCACCCCTTTTGAGCTTGCTTCTTTTGCCTCCCTTAAACATTGCTCTTGGAAAACCTTTTTATTAGTGACGTAGACTTCAGCTCGAAGGGTCTTAGAGCTGCAAGCTCTTATGGCTGTATCCCTCTTCTTGGCCTTTTATAAGGGCAGGGTATCCTTGAGAACAAACCCTTTTATGCCAAAAGTAGTTGATGAATTATCCTTTAACCAGTCCATGCAGTTAACTATATTTTTCCCTTCTCCCCAAAACCACAGCGAGAAAGGTATTTCAGTCCTTAGTTGTACATAGACAATTTAGATTTTACATGGGCAAGACTAAGGTTATCAAAAAAATCTTTTATCCTGGGGATCTGGGTTTACCCTTTTCCAAGCAGACTATTTTTTCTTGGATTTCAGACTATTTGCCTTTGTTACATGCTCTATGGAAAGAGCCTCTCTTCACCTGTGAAGGCCCATTCTACCAGGGCTGTGGCTTCCTCTAAAGCATTCTTCAGGGATGTGGATAACATAGCTGTCCTTTTAGCAGCCATCTGGATTTCTTTTCATACCTTTACCAAACATTACACACTGGATGGCATCTCCAGATCCAGAGCCAGATTTGCTAAAGTAATTTTACTTGGCTTTATTGAGAACTCCTCTGCTCCTTCTACCCTTCTTTCTTGAGCTTTGGCACTGTCCCTCAGGTTAAGAATACTGCAGCAAGTGAATAGAAGGACATAGAATATTTGTGTAAAATCTTACCATAACCATAGATGTCCTTCTCTTCACCACTAATATTTTTTCTCACCCTTCTTTCTCCCTGGTCTGTTTAGCTTGGATGTACTGACTATAGAAATCCTTAGTCTGGCATTTCTCTTACAGCATTCACTTCAGAGGATTGTACGTGTGTACATCACTTTTATGGACTATGTCTGACTGCTGCCTAAATGCGGTGTACCATTTACCCTTAAGTAGCATAAGATTTTTATATACTGGCTGACACTGGTTCGCCTTCTGGTTAGAGATCCCTAAGGTTATGAATACTGCAGCAGTGAAGAGAAGACATCTATGGTTATAGCAAGGTTTTGCTCAACTATTCTTCTGCATATCAGAAACTTGAAATATAGATGTCTTTTCCTTGAATTAAATTGGACGATTGTTTCCATATGAATTCTGTGCTACATACTTAGTTCACGCTGAAAATGAGGAAAAGTCATTCTAGCACTACTTTTTGGCCAGCACTGGATGTTCTTTGTATTTCACTTTTGCAGTCATCACATTTGAGTTATCTGCTTGCAGGTTGCCCTCAGTCAGCCTAATTATCATTGGGTCCTGCGTCGGTTGCAGTTTCATCTTCCATGACGTTAGGTAGTCAGGGGTATAAAGCATGCAGCCATTACACCAGTCTTTCTTGCTGTGCAGTGCCCGCAGCAAAAGCAGTTCACAAGTTCCGGTCGGCCAACTCCTGAAATTTTCGTTTTCGAGTTTCAGATCTGAAGTCTTCATCTAAGCTAAGTACCCCATTGGGGATCCTTTTTCTTGCGCTAAACCGATGTCGGTAAAAGTTAATTGTATTTCTTGTGGAAAGCAAATACCTCAAAGATTTTCATTCGTACTGCATTCCTTGCCTAGGCCCAGACCATGAAGTGCCTCACTGCTGGTTTTGTGCCTTATTCAGACCTCAATACTATTAGTCGTCTGTTCATTTTCACATCTAAATATTTTGGTACTCTGTTCAATTATCTAGACATGGCTTCGGTAAGCCACCCGACTACCGATATTCTGAAAAAACACAAAGATAAAGACAGAGACAGACCACATAGGTCCAAAGCTGCTGACAGCTCTTCACCTAAGCTAGCCGCCAGTTCGCCGGTACTCAGTGAGGTGCTTTTGCAGCCCCTGATACCCACTACTTCAGATTCACAGGCTTCTACTGAGACCCATTCGGAGTCTGGTATGCTGCGAGATACTTATTCGACTTCTATGAACCTATGTGGAACCTGCGGATGTCTCTACTTTGGATGGGTCTGGAGCTGCTGTGCAGGCACCGGCCTCTGAGGGTGTATTCAGGCCTACTGACTTGCATGTTAAATCAACACCATCTTCTTCAAGGCCTATAACTCGATCCGTGCCTAGAAAACTGACGCCCAGACTGCATGGTCAGGCCCCTATGTCTAAAAGACAAATAAGAATGCTGCAGACCTTATTACTCTAATCAGGGGAAGCCACCCTTCTCCCTTTAAGAGACCTAGTACTGATTTTCCTTCTGATTCTTCTGATCTGGATTCTGAAATTTTTGTTTTCTCTGATGACTAGGAGTTGCCCTTATCTACCTATGAGGATTCTGATGCAGAGTACTCCATTCCCTGTACTTCCCCTCCAGAGGATTTCTCTTTTGGGGAAACCTTGCATACTGTTAGGGAGCATTTCCGCTAGGAAAGCCAGGATTACTCTGACTCCAAAAAGAGGCTTAGGGAATTCTTTACTCCTACCTCAACACAGGCCTTTAGCTATCCCTCCCTGTACTGGACATGGTAGATCATGCCTACCCGGAATCTAGCATGGCCCCTAACACTTTACCTCCTTCTCCAAGAAAACATGATAGGTATTACAGGGTACCTGACTCTCACAAGTTCCTCTTTAAAAATCCTACTGAGGATCCTGAGACCATTTCACAGGGACCCAGGGTCATTAAGGCTACTACTGCCGAAAATCCTACCCTCTCTGATAGAGATTCCAGGGCCCTGGACAGATGATGTAAGAAGGTATACACTTCTGCAACTTTGGCCATTAGGGCCTTAAACCGCCAGATGATGATTGTGTTTCACTGTTGTAGTCATTACATTTGAGGTAATCTGCTGGCAGGTTGCCCACAGTCGGCCTGATTTAACAAAATCTTGGGTCCTGCTTCGGTTGCTGTCCCTTCTTCCATGACGTCAGGTCGTCAGGAGTATAAAACATGCAGCCGACGCCATTACATCAGTCTTTATTGCCGTTCGGTTGCCCGAAGCAGAAGCAGTTAGCAAGTGCTTGTTGGCTGACTCCTGAAATTTTCGTTTGAGTTTCAGAACCGAAGTATTCAACTAAAGCTAAGTACCCCGTTGGGGAAACTTTTACCAATATCAGTAAAGGTTAATTGTATTCCTTGTGGGAAACAAATACCTCAAAAGGATTTTTATTTGTACTGTATTCCTTGCCTAGACTCCCACAAATTCCTTTTTAAAACCCTACTGCTGACCCTGAAACCATTTCTGAGGTCCCAAGGGCGTTAAGGCTTCTACTGCTAAAAATCCTACCACTTCTGATAGAAATTCCAGGGCGCTGGATAGATGGGGTAAAAAGGTTTGCACATCTGCAACCTTGGCAATCAGGGCTTTAAACTGTCAATTTCATATGCTTAAATATCAACAGCATGTCATGGGTTTACTTAAACAGAAAATTGTTGATTTCTGACTGTGGAAAGTAGAGTTGCAGGATTTATTGCATTCAGCCGAACAAGTTGGAAAACATACTTTGCATTGTGGTTTTGATTCCTTGAAGGCCTCTTGCAGGGCTGCTGTAACTGGATCTGTGATAAGAAGGCATGCTTGGCTCAAGGGGCAAAATCTGCCTGACCATGTTAAAGCAAAATTGTTGGATGCTCCTTTACAACAGGACAGTTTATTTGGTAATAAGTCTGAAGAAGTTTTGAAAAAGATGGAAGATGAAGCTAAATCTATGCAAACTGTGAAAGATTTCCTACATGTGCAGCCACCCAGGTTCAGTAGGCACTGGCCTACTAAGAACTGGTCCTTTCCAGTACCCACTAGAGCCACTCAGGTCAAACCCAGACATTCCAAAGGCTCCAGGTTTCAGTCGCAAGGAACTTATAAAAACAAAGCAATGGGGTGCTTCCACCTCCAAATCTGGAAGTAACAAGACACCTTCCTTCGGTAAACAGTCTCAATGACTTTCCACTGCAATCACCAAGCAGTTATCTTTTGGCCGCCCTTTTGAGGGGAAAACTGGCACTTCTTGCATGAAACTGGCAACTGATAACCTGGACAAATGGGTTTTAAATATAGTATCCCAGGGATACAGATTTCATTTCTACACGTTGCCAATGCCAAACGGATGGCCAGATCTACCTCCTAATCAGTGGGCAGAGGCCCAGAAACAAGTTATGCCCCTCATGAATATGAGGGCTATTCAACCAGTACCAGAAAAGGGACAAGGTTTTTATTCAATACTTTTCTTGGTACCTAGAAAAGACAAATCATGGCATCCAGTTCTGGACTTATCCATTCTAAATACATTTCTGGACATTCCAAAATTCAAGATGCTGACTCTCCCAACAGTTACTACCTATGCTAGGCAAAGATGCTTGATTGGTAACTCTAGACTTAAGAGGCTTACCTGCATATCCCAGTCAGGGAATCTTGCAGAAGATACCTCTGCTTCAAAGCAGGCTATTTGCATTACCAGTTCTCTGCACTGCCCTTTGGCTTATCTACAACGCCCAGGGTCTTCACAAAGTGGCTTGGCACCAGTAATTGCATTTTGCAGGCAAAGAAATATTCAAATGTATCCATACCTGGACTATTGTCTAATTCAGGCAGAAAACAAGGGCACTCTTTTGAAACATCTGGCGTTTGTAAAAAGGCTTCTAACTTGTCTAGGGTACACCATAAATGAAAAGAAATCACAACTGGTACCCTCTCAAATAATTACATTCCTGGGTGCAAACTTGAATAAAACTGCCCAGATGACTTGCCTTACGCCAGAAAAACAAATTCAGTTGATGCCACAAAAACCCAGCTATCTGGAAGACAGATTCTGCAGGCCTTGGGGTTCATGGCCTCCTGCATTCTTCTAATTCCATATGCAAGATTGCATATGAGGAAACCTCAGTGGTACCTAAAAAGCTTATGGAGTCAACATTGTCACAGCCTGGAAACAATGATTCCTGTCATTCCTTGCCTGCAACTAGAGTTCCTCTGGTGGGCAGTGGCCTGCCACCAAAACAAGGGACTGTCATTCATTCCACCCCCCTGCTGCCCAAACCCTGACTACAGACGCATCAGGTTATGCTTGGGGGCGCATCTGGCAGGGAGATGCATTCAGGGCCAATGGATCCCAAATCAAATGCACCTACATATCAATCAGAAAGAAATGCTAGCTGTACAGAATGCTCTGACAGCCTTCAAGGACTTTCTTCATCCAGGACAACTACTGATGACGACAGACAAAACCACAGTCATGTGGTACATAAACAAGCAGGGTGGTACCCATTCCTACCCCCTTTGCAGACTAGCCATGGCATTGTGGAACACGGCCTTAACTTATGAAATACATCTACAAGCTCAGTCCTGCCAGGAAAGCAAAATATTCTGGCAGACGAACTAAGCAGAAATCTTATGGACCCACACGAATGGAAGCTGGATCCACAAATCTTCAGCATGTTGACACGCAAATGGGGGAGCCCAGACATAGATCTTTTTGCCTCACCCCAAAACTATCAGTTGGACAAATTCTGCACAAGAATTAATAGCAAAAAAGCTTGGAAAGTGGATGCTCTATCCTTCAGCTGGAAAAACCTATCAGTCTATCCCTTTCACCCTCTCTGCCTCTGCTCTCCAAGAACTTACTAATAGTCAAACAGGAAAAAACAAAAATGATTCTGATTGCTCTAGACTGGCCTCTCCAATACTGGTACCCGCTCCTGGGCAATGTCACACCTTCCTCCCTGGTACTTGCCTCAAACACCTTACCTACTGTCTCAGCAGAACTTTCAAATTCTGCACACCCAGCTCCAAACTCTGAATCATGCATTATGGCTAATCAACTAATTTCACCAGTTACATCTCTCAGCAAACCTGTGATGGATGTCATTTTGGAGGCTAGAAGGCCTAGTACTAGAAAATCTAATACTGACAAATGCAAAAATATCCTGTGCCTCAAACCAAGCACAAGGAATAAGCACAGCAATGTCCAGTATTCCTCAGATTCTGCAATACTTAACTGAGATGCTTCACAAGGGCTTACCTTTTTCTTCCATAAAAATCCATGCCTCTGGCATTTCAGCTCATTACAGCACAGCACCTCCCCTCTTTTTGCATCCTCTGCTAAAGCAGTACCTCAGAGGGGCCAACAAACTAAGACCTCCCCGGAGAGCACCAACTCTTGCATGGGACCTCTCAATTTTGTTTTGGAAAACTCACTACCTCCTTTTGAGCCAGCTGCTACTGCAGACCTAAAATTTCTCTCTTGGAAAACAGCTTTTCTTTTAGCAGTTACTTCAGCTGGAAGGATTTCAGAACTGCAGGCTCTTATGGCAGTGGAGCCTTTCATTATTTTTACCTGGACAGGGTGGCTCTCAGGACCCAATCCATCCTTTATGCCTAAAGTGGTATCTAGTGTGGCCCCCACAATCAGGCCATTCATCTGCCAACTTTCTTCCCAAATCCACAGAACAAGGGTGAGCGGATTCTGTATTCATTGGATGTACACAGACAACTAAGATTCTGCTTAAACAGGACAAAATCTCTAAGAAAATCTGAACAATTACTGGTGGCATTTGCTGCAGGGGCAGAGGGAAAGGCTATTTCAAAGCAGACTATTTCCAAATGGATAAGCCATTGTGTTTGTTTTTGTTATGTGCACCATGGTAAACCTGTCCCCAAGGGGATCATATCTCATTCCACCAGGGCTGCATCTATTTCTGAAGCCTTTCTCAGAGGGGTTCCTACCAGAGACTTTCTAGAAGCTGCTACCTGGAGCTCAGTTCTTAAGTTTACCAAACATTACCGTTTACCAAACATTACCATTTACCTCTCTCCTCTAAATCCAGAGCAGGCTTTGCCACTGCTATCCTGCAGGGCCTTATAGCTGCTCCTAATGCTGTATAAATCCATCCTCCCAACCATAGCTTTGGGATTCTACTCAAATGTAATAACTGCAACAGTGATACACAAAGAACATAGTACAGTTGTGTATACTTACCATAAATGTAGATGTTCGAGTGTATTCACTGTTGCAGTCCTGGTTACCATCCTTCCAGCCTCCTGTTTTTTCTCTAACTATACCTCTCATTTCTGTTTCAATCTTTAAAAACCTTTTTGGTATATTTGCTTTTGTTTGGAGGTATATGTTTTGTTTATTTTTTTTATATGTATATATTTATATATTTAAATATATGTATATATATTTTTTGCCCCTCATTTGGGGGGCACCTGACATCTGGGGCAAGAAAAACTGATGTAATGGCGTCTGCTGCATGTTTTATACCCCTGACGTCATGGAAGAAGGGACAGCAACCGACGCAGGACTCTAGACTTTGTTAATCATGCCGACTGAGGGCAGCCTGCCAGCAGATTACTCCAAATGTAATGACTGCAACAGTGAATACACTCAAACATCTACATTTATGGTAAGTGTACATAAGTGTACTTTTCATATTTTAAAGTATCAGCAGCATAGTATTGGATTGCTGAAACAGAAAATGATGATTCCTGACTGTGCTGAAAGTAAAGAATTACAGGATTTAATGCATTCTGCTGAACAAGTTGGAAAACATACTTTGCAATGTGGTTTTGATTCATTAGAGGCTTCTTGCAGGGGTGCTGTC
Organism: Protopterus annectens; assembly: GCF_019279795.1. Taxonomy (NCBI): domain Eukaryota; kingdom Metazoa; phylum Chordata; order Ceratodontiformes; family Protopteridae; genus Protopterus; species Protopterus annectens. Next base: position 1,584,003,421 of record NC_056732.1, on the reverse strand, counting down.
ACTGGGTTTGTGCTTAGAAGGCATTCTTGACTTAAGGAGCAGTCTTTGCCAGATCATGTTAAATCTAAATTACTGGATACTTCCTTAAACCAAGACCACCTGTTTGGCAACAAAGCAGTGGTAGTACTTAAAAAGATGGAGGAAAAAGCTAAATCTATGCAAACTGTTAAAATAATTCCTGCAAGTACAGCCTCCTAGATTTAGTAGGCATTCACCCTCTAAGAATTGGTCTTTTCCTGCATTTTCCAGTCCTTCTCAGTCCAAACCCAGAACCAGCAGAACACCCAGGCTTCAGTCCCAAGGTACTCGCAGGCCTAACCAGTGGGGGGCTCCCACTTCCAAAGCTGGGAGAGTAGTAAGACTCCCCCTCCCCCATGGTAAACTGTCTCAATGACTTAACTTTAAACCTTCCAAGCCCTGCTCAACTGACTGTTCTTTTAGGGGGAAAGATCGCCCTGCATGCAAAAAATTGGGAACTCATTACCCAAGACAAATGGGTTTTAAATATTGTTTCCCAAGGATACAGATTCCACTACGACTCTTTACCAACCCCAAGCAGTTGGCCAGACCTACCCCCAAATCAGTGGATAGAGACTCAAAAGCAAGTTCTCTCTCTTCTAAGCATCAGGGCTATTCATCTTGTCCCAGAAGAAGAATGGGGGCAAGATTTCTACTGAAGACTTTGTCTGGTACCCAGAAAAGACGATTCCTGGCATCCTGTCCTGGACCTGTCTATCCTAAACACTTCTTTGGTAATCCCAAAATTTAATTTGTTTTTTTTTTTTTTTATTTATTTACATTTGTTGACCGGGAGTGTCCGACTGGATGTAGGTCTATTTTCAGCGGAGGCCCTGGGAGAAAAGCTCCACAGTTAAAATATACAGACAGTAGTTACATTGGATTTACATAGCGATTAACATAGCAATTAATTACAAACATAGTTACAGATGAAGAACATAGTACATCAGTAGACAACTAGAGTCTTTATCTGCGAAGTAAATAAGACATTAACAATTGTTACAATAAGAAGTTCCTGCTGTATAATGAGTAGTAGGCTTATGAGCATCTGAGCTTGCTATAGTGAAGGTAGTTAGTGGGGTGGAAAGAAAGGTAGTGGTTGGGTTGGTGATATTAGACTGGGTGTTGCAAGGGCATAGCCAGCATGTTTATAGGTGTGCTTTTAGTAAAGTTTTGAAGTGGGTGCATGGTGGTATGGAGGTAATTGTGGGTGGGTTGGAGTTCCATAATTTGGCTATGGCACAAGAGAATAGTGCTTCACCAGCAGAGTTATTGGCTTTAGTGATCTGCAAATGATTTTTGTTGCTGGATCTTAGTGGTCTGGTGGTGCGATAGGGTTGGAGTAGATTCTGGAGGGATGGGACATTTAGTGGATGGTTTACTAGTTTGTGGGCGAGGTGAGAGTTGATACCATTGAAGGAGGTGAGGGAGTTTAAGCCAGCCCAGTGCAGCAAGTGAGAGACTGTGCTGACTGTGGTAGGATGCCCCTGTGGCGAATTTGGCGATTTTGTTGTAGCAGGTCTCTAGCTTGTTTAGATTGGATTGCCTTAGTTTGGTATATATTGGAGAGGCATAAAGTAGGGTGGAGATAAGGTGGGAATTTGCTACTGAACTCTTTAATGCTTTGGTAAGAAGTCACTTATTTCTGTATAACACTCCTAGTTTTTTGTGGACTTTTTTTATGGTCATGGATATATGAATGTCAAATTTTAGTTTATTGTATATTTCCACTCCTAGCAAATTTAGTGTTCTGTTGGGTGTATTCTGGTGGTGTCTTTTTTTGTGATGTTAGTGACAGTTGTTTTGAGTGTGTTTGGTGAGTCGGAAGATGAGTAGTTTAGTTTTGTTTGGGTTGAGTATTAATTGGGCATCGGATAATCAAGTTTCAACAGAGGAAAAGGCTTCCTGTGTGACTTTTTGCAGTTTGGGTAGGGACTGGGCTGAGCAGATGATGGTTGAGTCCTCTGCATATTGTATGAGTGTGCCTTGTTTGGTGGCATTGGCTAGATTATTGGTGAAAATAGAGAAGAGTACGGGTCCAAGGATGGAACCTTGAGGAACCCCTATAGAGACAGGTAGTTGGGGAGATATGTCATTCTGCCATACAATGGATTGTTGGCGGTCAGACAGGTAACTCTGAAACCAGTTGGTGACTAATTGAGAGAAGGATAGGTTATTGAGGACAGAGATGAGTTGTTTGTGTATGACCATGTCAAATGCTTTAGATAGGTCTAGGAAGGTAGCAGAGGGAGAGATATCCATTGTTTTTATGCTGGAGGATAGTGTTAGTAAAAGAGAGTAAGACAGTGGTGGTTCTATGGTTTGGTTGGAAACCGTGCTGAGTATTGGAAAAGGAGGAGGTTAGTAATCAGGTAGTCTGAGACTTGAGTGAATGCATCTCTCTAGTATTTTGGAGAGTGGAGAGCGAATAGCTATGGGGCGGTAATTGGTTAGTTCTGTGGAGGGGCCGCATTTTTGGAGGGGAATTATATGCAATACTTTCCATAGTGTGGGAACGTTACTTTCTGACAGAGATCAGTTAATCAAGATGGATACTGGGTAGGCCAGAGCATCAGCAGCGATTTGTAGGTATTCACGTGGGAGGGTTGTCTGGTGCTAATTTGGTGGGCTTAAGTTTAGTTGAGTTTTTTTATGTTGGAGGTAGGTACAGGAGAAAGAGAAGGCAGTGGGCAGATTACTAGTTGAAGGTGTGGGTTGGAGGGGAGGTGGGTTGTGTTGATTTGCTAGTGATGGTATGGTTTGTGTTAAGTGTTTGTTGAATGTGGTAGCAATATTTTCGGAGGAGTGAGTGATGTTAAAAGGAGGGGTACTGACTTTTCCTGGGTGGAGGATGGAGTTTATGGAGGACCAGAATTGTTTGGGGCTATGTTGGGGGGAGTCTAGGGCAGACTGGTATATTGTAATTTGTCCTGTTTTATTAGCTTTTTGACTCTATTGCGTAGCTCTAGGAATTTTTGTCTAGTTGGGGGGGTTTTGGTTTTGCGCCAGTGCTCCCAGGCTTTATCCCAGTTTGTCATTTCTGACTTAGTGGTTTTCTGTAGCCATGGGGGAGGGCTGTGCTATGGTTCTGGAAAGTCTTATGGGGGGCATGGTAATTAAGGATGCTCAGGAAGGTAATATTAAAAAATTCAATTACGTCATCAAGACTGAGGTACTTTAGAGGATGCCAGTTACATTCTTTGAGGGATGAGATGAATGTGAGTGTGTTAAAGTTTAGTTTTTTACGTATTTGACGGTAGATGACAGGTTTAGCTTGGTATAGGTATTTTGTAGAGTAGGAATGTTAGGGAGTGATCACTGAGGCTGTCTGATAAAGCAGCCTGTTATATATGACTGGGGGCTCAGTCCTGGGTAGTGTGCTTGCTGGAGTTTTTATTTATCCTGGTTGGCGACTGGACTAGTTGGGTGAAGCCATGACGTTTTTCATGATGGGTTGGATGGTTGCCAGAACAGGATTGCCAGTCAATATTGAAATCACCTAAAAGTACAGTTTCTTTGGGGGAGATGGTGGGTAGACCAGCTAAGGAGGTTTTCTAGTGGAGGGATGTTTTCGCCAGGTTAAAAATAGCATCCAATTATGTTGATGGTTTTGTTTTGGTTTATTTTGAGGTTGGTATATATTATTTCTTCACTGCCTATTGTGGAGCTGATGATTGTAAGATCTGGATGTTTAAATGCTGTTTAAATATTATAGCTACACAGCCTCCTTTCTTGTTTAGCCAGTCTACTCTTAGTATGCCGTAACCAGTAGGGAGGATTTGCTCACTGGTAATGTGAGGATCTGAAGTAGCTAACTTCATTTGTGCAGCAACCTATGGGTATCGGATCCAAGCCGGCAGTTTTCAACAGCTTAGATCCGAGCTCCTAGCTCCTCCCCCTACCCATAAACCCCTGCCAACCCTGACTGACCTCAGATCTAGTTTGCCATGCTTGTCGTCAGCAGCTGGGTTTGCGAGCTCCAGGCTTAGTCGTTTGGTTTGTGAGAGAAACTGAAAAATGTATTCCTTTTCTATCCTTTTAGTGTGAGTGTTGTGTGTTTAGATCCCTTTGATCTGTAAACCCTAGTTTTTAACTCTCACTAGTTATAATTTTCCCTCCCTCTCCCTCGCTGGTTTGTCAGGGTCTGTGTGCGTGTGTTGGGGCCTAACAAGTGTGTCCTCCTTAGCTTAAAATGTCTGAGGCCCCAAAACCAATCTTCTCCAAATGCACCGAGTGTGGCAGTAAGCTTTCACCGGCTGATGGCCACACTCAGTGTGTTGTGTGCGTTGGGGTTGGACACCTTTCCTCTGGGTGTTCCATCTGTGCGTCGTTGAACCCCAGGGCACTTAAGGACCGGAGATCCAAGCTGATCCTGGCGGGTCTCTTGCCCCCGGATTCAGCCTCCTGTCCTACCGTGGCTTCCACCGCAGCTTCGGCGACGGCCACTCCTGCCTCTCTCCCCCCGGCCGGGACTCAACCTCCCGCTGTAGGCCCAGAGGAGAGGGTGGCCAGGAAAGACAAAAGGAGGGAGAAGTACCACAAGCGGAGGGCCGATGCCTCTGCGTCGGACCCCCCTGCTAAGCGGTCTTCTCCCTCCAGGCCTTCCCTGTCTCCTCCCTCTTGGATCCGGTCTCCCTGTTTTTCTCCGGGTCCTGAGGAGGAGGAGACCCGATCTCCTTCGAGGTCATCGAGGTGGCGCTCACGACCCGCCTCGGTGGCCTCGTCGAGATCCACTCGCAGCCTTTCCAATGCGGATTTGGACCGGATGATGCGAAGGTTCCTGCAGGCCCAACTGCAGATGGGAGTGCTCCTGCCCCCCCCCTTCCGGGGGGGGGGGGGAGCTTGAACCCTTTCTTTGCCCCGATAGCTCCTTCTCCGTCCCGCTTCCTGGGTTCGGAGCCGGGCAGCCTTGGAACTGGGGGTGGGTCGGCGCCGACAGTCTCTAGTACTTCTGCGCCAACGCTTCCTTCCATTTTTGTCGGATCCAAGCTCTCTGAGCCGAGGGCTGAGCTTCGGATCCGAGGGTTTCAGTATTCCTTCGGCGCCGTCCAGGTTGGAGCATACTGGTCCGTCTGATCCGATCACTTCGGCTACGGCCCCGGTCCGCCTGTCTGATCTGAGTGAGGGTCTGCTCTCAGATCCCAGAGAGAGCGGCTCTCCCTCGGCATTCGACATGGTGGAGAGGACTCTGTCTACTTATTCCAGGCCCCCGGTCCTTGCCACGGCTCCACCCCGCACTCCTTCTCTGTTAGGTCCGACTTCCATCACCCGGCCCCAGGGACAGCCTGCTTCAATGTCCCAGGTCATTCCTTTTGAACAGGATGTTGCTGGTTAGGCCTCCTCGGACAGCCTCCCCGAGGAGATCCCCCACAAGTGGAAGTGCAAGAGGAGGCACGTGGACTCCCCTGAGTCCTTGACTGAAGACACTGATTTGGAGAAGGGGAAGGCTCCCCAAGGTCACCCCCCGAGGATGTCTCCTTTGGAGACATCATGGAAATGCTCAGGATCAGAGGCGGGTGGTCTGCCCCAAAGCCGACCTCAGACGAGTCCATGTTTTTGGAGGCATTTGAAGCACGCCCTTCTACCTCTTGGGTGTCCCCTCCAGCCGACTCCCTGGTGGACCTGATTACCACCAGGGCGTGGAAGGAGCCGGACACTGTGGAGCCAGTCCAGAAGCGCCCCAACAGGATTCTCAGTCCCCCTTCGGATAGGCCCCATTGGAGCAAGGGTCCCCCGGTAGATGCCATGTTGGCGGCGGCCACTAAGAGGGAACTAGCTGGAGAGCCCCTCGGTCCACCCCCCGGGCAAGGAGTCCCGATCGCTGAACTGGTTAGGGAAGCTGGTGTTTAGTTCAGCGTCCTTCTCTGTTAGTTCTCTGAACTATATGGCACACGTTATTCGACTGCAGCGGGCTCTCATTAAGGAATACGCTGCGTCACCCCCGGAGTCCATGGCGGACGACAGACAGCTGTACTCCACCCGTATCGCCTCTCTTGGGTCCATTTCCAATACCTCTATGTGGCTACTATTCCATGCCATGGAGGGAACCGCTAGAGCCAGTGGAGCAGGCCTCGTCATGCAGCGTCAGGCCTGGCTCCGGCATTGTCATTTTGCGAAACCCTTAAAGGAGTCGTTCGCAAATGCCCCTTTTGATGATTCTACCCTATTTGGGAAGACCGTTCGCGACACCTTGGTCCAGAGCGAAAAGGACGGGAAGACGTCTGCCGTCAGAGTCCGCTTCTCTGCTCCCCAAGAGGTCCTTCTCCAAGAATCAAAAGGGACAGAAGATGTGGTTCCGGAAGTCGCAACAGTCCCTGTCCGCTCCGGATCCCCAGTCCTTCCGCAGCAGAAAAGGACAGGGAGGACGCCACCCTAAAGGCAGAGGGGGGCCTGAAGAACTTTGGGTCCGGAGATCCTTTCTCTGATCGGCCCACGCAGCAGCCCTGAGGGGTTTGGCTGACTGCTTCACTCTGAAGGCAGTCGGGGGACGTTTCTCGAGGCACCTGGCAGCTTGGGAGTCCATCACAGCAGACCACTGGGTGCTTCGCATCATATCCAGAGGTTACCAGATTCCCTTCTCTTACCCCCCTTTTCCCCTAGCACCTCACCGATGTCCCACCCAATCAGAGGGAGGCCGCAGCTGCGGAAATTCAGCAGCTCCTAGAAAAAAGCCTTCCAACATGTTCCTTAGACTAGTTCGGATCGGGTTATTACTCCAGTTTCTTTTTGGTGCCAAAAAAGACTGGGGACGTAAGGCCAGTCCTCGATCTCTTCCTCTTGAACCTGTCAGTAACCAAAGAGAAGTTCCGGATGGTCACTCTTCAATCCATTCTCCCCCTATTACGGGAGAACGATTGGATGTGCTCTATAGACCTCAAGGATGCGTACTACCACATTCTCATGGACAGACGATCCAGGAAGTTTCTCCGCTTCCGGCTATGAGCCAGTCATTACCAGTTCAGGGCTCTCCCCTTTGGTCTCACCTCAGCCCCCAGGGTGTTCACCAAAGTGTTAGCAGTGATAGCGGCCCACCTGAGGATCCAAGGAATTCAGTTTTTTCCGTACCAGGACGATTGGCTCCTGACCGCCCCATCAAGACATCTACTCTACACAGCCAGGAACTATTTTCTTTGCCTTGCTCCCTGGCTAGGGATCACAATAAATATGGACAAATCTTCTCTCACCCCGACTCTGGTCATAGATTTTATCGGGGCCAGGTTAAACACAATCAATCTTTTAGCCTTCTTAACCCCAGAACGACTTCGAACCTGGAGGCTTCATGTGCGGGCCATCCTTCTATCTTCAGCTTCTCCTGCGGAATTGGTCCTGAGGGCTCTAGGCTCAATGGCAGCGGCAATCAACGTACTGCCAATGGCACGTCTGAACATGAGGGTCTTGCAGTGGACCCTCCAAGTCCAGTGGTCTTTTCGTCACTACCCTCTTGAGTCATCCCATTCCCCTCAGCAGGGCTTGCAAGAGGGCTCTCGTATGGTGGCTGCAATCTCCAGACCTCCACATGGGATGCCCCTTTTCTATGGCCCTTCCCCTTGCCACAGTGACCACAGACGCCTCTCGCCTCGGGTGGGGCACTCTTCGGGCAGGACTGTTCAAGGCACGTGGAACAACACGGAGACCTCTTTGCATATCAGTATTCTAGAGATGAGGGCAGTGTTAGCGTTGCAAGCACATCAGGACCTTCTTCCTGTAGGGTCGATTGCAATCTAGACGGACAACATGCCGATTGTCTGGTACATCAACAAACGGGGGAACCAGGTCTTACCCACTGTCAAGAGGCCATGAGAGTGTGGGAATGGGCGATCTCCACCAACCGTTTTCTCATTGCAACGCACATTCCGGGACGGTCCAACATCCTGGCGGACAGATTCAGTCGCACCATCCTTTCCCCTTACGAGTGGTCTCTCAATCCGCATGTAGCGAATCAGATTTTTGCCAAGTGGGGGCAGCCCTGTTGCGATCTTTTCGCCTCTCCTTCAAACATCAAATGCAACAGCTATTTCGCTTTAATTCCCCAAGTCGGGTGAATCCCCGAGGGACGCTCTGGTGCATGCTTGGCCTCCCGGTCTGCTTTATGCTTATCCACCTCTTCCCCTGATGCTAAAGTTTCTACAGAAAGCCATTCGGTTGGGGAGCAGGATTATCCTCATTGCCCCATTCTGGCCTCGTCAAACCTGGTTTCCTTACCTTTGGTCTCATCTGGTGAATCCTCCTTGGATTCTAGATCCCCTCCCGGATCTAATTTCCCAACCTCTGGCTCTCCCAATCCCGAACCTGGTCAGTCTTAAGCTCACAGCTTGGCTGCTCCAGTTCCACTCGTAACTAGGACTCCCGGCATCTCTTCCCTAGTCAAAGCTATTCTAGTAGCAGCCCACAAGCCTTCTACTTGGAAGATTTACAGTAGTAAATGGAAACGTTTCTCTATTTGGGCGGAACGTCAAAACTTGGATCCCTTCACAGCTCTCTTATCTGCTGTGTTAGACTTCTTATCAGGACTGTTTCACCAGGGGGCTAGCTGTTCCACCGTCTAAGTTCAACTAGCAGGTATCTCTCACTACCATGTCGGACATGATCTGCGTCCCTTGATCACTTCAGAACTGTGCAAGACCTTTCTGAAGGGCACCTTCCTGCTCAGACCTCCGGTAAAGGATGTGGTACCTCCGTGGGATTTGACGTTAGTGCTTCAGGCCTTGACAGCTTCCCCCTTTGAGCCTGCAGCTTCAGTGGATCTCAAGTATTTGTCTTGGAAGACTGCCTTTCTCGTCGCCATCACTTCGGCTAGAAGAGTTTCTGAAATTCAAGCCTTTTGTGTGAAACTCCTGTATCTAACCTTCCACAAGGATAGAGTTTACCTCAGGACCAATCCCTCTTTTCTCCCTAAGGTTGCTTCTGAGTCAAATATCAATCAGTCCATTAACCTGCCAGTTTTCTTTCCCAATTATCAGAACAAAGGGGGAATACAAACTACACCTTTTGGATGTGCATAGACAACTTCTATTTTATATTCACAGGACATCTGGTCATAGGCAATCCGACCTGTTCGTCTCCTTTGCCAAAATGAATTTGGGTAAATCGGTATCTAAAGTCACATTGTCTCGATGGATCTCTCAATGTATTCTTTTGGCTTATGAAAGTTCTGGTAGGCCAGCACCTCAGGGAGTCCGTGCCCCCACTCTACCCAATCTGTCTACCTCTACTGCCTTTAGATCCAGGGTATCCTTAGATGATATTTGTTCGGCTGCCACATGGGCCTCATCTCATACCTTTATCAACCATTATAAGCTGGATATTATCTCCAGAGGGAGAGCATCCTTTGGCTCTGCAGTGCTCCAGAACATCCTTCCATGATGGCCGCCCAAGGTTTAGGTAGCTGGGGACTCTGTCCCACAGGTTGCTGCACAAATGAAGTTGGCTACTTCAGATTAAGAAGTTGTTTACTCACCATAATGTTCCATCTGAGTAGATAAACTTAATTTGTCAGCAGCCGTCCCCCCTCCTTCCTCCTGACCTTTGATTGTTCACATTTGTTGTCTTCAGAGATGGTCTTTGAAATAGATCGAGCTTTAGCAATTGCTGTTTTGGGGGCAAACTTGATCTGAGATCAGTCAGGGTTGGCAGGGGTTTTTGGGTAGGGGGAGAAGCTAGGAGCTCGGATCTAAGCTGTTGAAAACTGCCGGCTCGGATCCGATACCCATAGGTTGCTGACAAATGAAGTTTATCTACTCAGATGGAACGTTATGGTGAGTACATAACTTCTTATTTTAGCCAGGTTTCTGTCAGGATGACTGTATCTGGGGAGTACAAGTCTATGGTGGCATAGAGTTCATGGACTTTGTTGGATATTCTTCTAATATTTAGGCTTAGTAGAAGGAAATCACGTGGCTTTCTATTGGCTGTGATATGGGAGAAGTTGTGGTTTCTAGTCTGATTATGAGAATTGGGGTTGCAGATGGTAGGGCCAGGGTTGGGGTGGATGTCTCCACTTAGGGCTAATTTTGATATGCATGAGGTTATTAGTTTTCTCAATTTTTGAATGTTTGTTTATTAGGGAACCTTTATGATTGTGCTTTGTGGGTAATGGGTATGGTGGGAGGGTTAGTATGTTGAGTTGTAGGGATGCTTTATGTTTGAATAATGTAGTTGATAGAATAGAATATGCGGGGGGGGGGGTGCATAGGGATGGTTCTTGAGTTGGTCGGAGGGGATCTGAGTGAGGGTGAGACATGAGTGGTGGTGAGTAGTAGTACAGTGGTAGTGGTTGAGTGGGGGAATGATGGAGTTTTGGTAGGATGTAAGATATGCAAGGAGAGTGCAAGCAGTGAGCATAGGCAAGGTATGCTTGTACATGTTAGCTGAGGAGGAATGATAGTAGTGGGAAGATGGAGGAGGTAATGGTTTTAGTGCCGTGGTTGGCTATTGGAAAGATGGGAGGGATTTGTAAGTGTAATAAAGGTAGGACCACTGGGGGCGGAAGGGGTTTGTAAGTGTAATAAAGGTAGGACCACTGGGGTCGGGAGGAAATGGGGGCAGGGTGGAGAGTGAAGCGAGTAGACCCAGTTAGTTGCATTAATGAGGGGGCTGGAAACAATCGGGTAACAGAGTAAACTGATAAATGAACATATGATAGTGAATGTGGAGACGCAAGGTAGGTACCTTGCATTTCCACAAACTATCAGCTGTGCCCCAGTTCAGGCAATTTTAATAAATTCTGACAGAGCCGAGCATGAGGTGCTCAAAGGGTGGTTGTAGTTTTAAAAATGGTGCCTGCCACAGGTATTATTTATTAACTTTGGGATTGACTTAAGGTACTAAACAGGGAGGGGGAGAACAAAATGCTAACTCATCAGCTGCTTCCCATGCTAGGCAAAATGTCTGGTTGGCAACACTGGATTTAAAGGAAGCCTACCTGCACATCCCAGTAAGGGAATCTTGCAGAAGATACCTACGCTTTAGAGCAGGCTACATGCACTGTTAGATGTTCATTGTGTTTCACTGCTGCAGTCATTACTCTTGGCTTATCCTGCTGGCAGGCGACCCGCGGTTGGCCAGAATTCCAAAGTCTAGGCCTGGCGTCTGTTGCTGTCGCCTCTTCCCTGACGTTATTGCGCCAGGGGTATAAAAGATGCAGCAGATGCCATTTTCTTCAGTCTTTCTTGGTGCGCGGTGCCCGAAGCAAAAGCAGTTCGCAAGTGCCGGTTGGCCAACTCCTGAGATTTTCGCCGACAAATTTCAGATCCGAAGTCTTCATTAAAGCTAAGTACCCCATTGGGGAAACTTTTTTCTTGCTCCAGACCGATGTCAGAAAAAGTTAATTGTATTTCTTGTGGGAAGCAAATACCGTATAAGGATTATCACACTTGCTGTATTCCTTGCCTAGGCCCTGATCATAACGTTGCTAGCTGTCGTTTTTGTGTTAGATTCAACAAACGCACTATTAAGCGTCTGTTTGATTTTGCTTATTACTTTGGCCGAAAATTCAATTACATCATGCTGTTTGAACAACTGATGACCAGAGTTTCTAAAAAAATGCAAGAAAAAAGAGGACGACAGGTATCCAAAATCCAAAACAGACTACGAGGCTTCCACTATGCCAGTTGCCGGTTCTCAGTGAGGCGCTTTTGCAGCCCCTGACACCCGCTACCTCAGAGGCACAGGCCACTGACGACTCCCACGTGGAGCCAACGACTCCCATGTGGAGCAAACTAGGCCTCTGGATACTCTAGGTATTGGACACTGAAATCTTTTCCTCAGAAGGGTCTAAGGGTGTTTTCAGACCTACACAGTTATATGTAAAGCCTACTTCAGCTTCAAAAGCAAAGACTACAGCAGCTTTAAAGACAAAGAAACAAGTACAGCATTCTTCAGAACAGACTTTCATGCCTAAAAAACAGATGCTCAAAATGACCTTATCACCTTGATCAGGGGTTCCCATCCCCCTCCTAACAAAAGGCCTAGGCAAGAGACAGACTGACTTTTCAGATCAGGTTTCTATTTCCTCTGACTCCTCTTCTGTACAGGAATACTCTCTTCCTCCCTATGAGGATTCTGAACACTTCTAGGAACACTTCCTGGAAGAGGAAGGGAACAATTCCACTGGGAGAGCCAAGATTCTTCAGAATCAAAGAAAAGGCTCAGATTTTTACTCCCTCAGCACAGGCCTCTTGCTATTCCCCCTGTGCTAGACGTTGTAGATGTATTCTCGGAGTCAAGCCTTTCTCTCCAGATTCCTTACCTCCAGCTCCTGTTAAGCCAGACAGATATTACAGGGATGTTCATCGTGCGTACAGCTGCAGTCATAACAGATGGGTTTTCCTGCCGTCAGGCGGGTCCTCGGTCGGCCGAATTCCAAAGTCTAGGTCCGGCGTCGGTTGTCGTCGCTTCTTCCCTGACGTCAGTGCGACATAGGTGTAAAAGAACTAGCCGACGCCATTTTCTTCAGTCTTTCTTGCCGCGCGGTGCCCGAAGCAGAAGCAGTTCGCAAGTGCCGGTCGGCCAGCTCCTGAGATTACGAATATTTTTCAACCGAAGTCTTCTTGAAAGCTAAGTACCCCGTTGGGGAAACTTTTCTGGCCTCAGACCGATGTCAGACAAAGTTAATAATTGCATTTCTTGTGGGAAGCAAATACCGCATAAGGATTTTCATTCCCTCTGCATTCCTTGCTTAGGCCCAGACCACGACGTCTCGGCCTGTCGTTTTTGTGCTACATTCAACAGACGCATTATTAAGCATCGGGCAGAATTCGCCCAACACTATTTTGGCAAAAAATGTAATTACATTATGTCGTCGGATACTCCGACTCCAGTTTTGAGTAAAAGATGCAAAGATAAGGACCGACATACGAGGTCCGCGGCTTCTACCGATACCACACCAAAGCCGACTTCAGGTGGTCCAGTTCTCAGTGAGGCACCTACGCAGCCCCTGACTACCGACGACACTTCATTGGCGGTGTCTACTGTGCCCGATGTCGCAGGCTCTTCAGCCCACACCCCGACTACAGATACCGAAGCCACTCTTGGCGGTGAAACTCAGAGTTTAGACAGGTCTGCCACCTCTCAAGGTGTCTTCAGGCCTTCCTCTTTTTCCATCAAGGTTTTCACTAAGTCTAAAGCAGCTATGCATGCTAAAAGACAAGCTCCACAGGGCCCTTCTCAAGGCCCCATGCCTAAGAAGCAGATGCTCAAAATGGCTGAGGATTTGATTACTCTCATCAGGGGTTCTCAACCCCCCCCCCCGGACAAAAGGCCCAGAGTGGAGGAATAATCCCCCTCCTCGGACCCAGGCCTCCATTATTTCAGAACATTCTGAAGACCAGGAACATTCATACTCCCCTTTTGAAGATTCTGATGCAGAGGAGTCCATTACCCCCCCCCGAGGATTACTCTTTTGGGGAAACCTTGCATACTTTGAGGGAACACTTCCACTGGGAAGGCCAAGAGTACTCCGACTCCAAGAAAAGGCTTAGGGATTTTCTCTTGCTCCCTCAGCACAGGCCTCTGGCTATACCTGCTGTCTTAGACATTCTAGATGATGTGTATTCGGAGGCCTGCCATAACCCAGACTCTCTACCTCCAGGCCCAGTCAAGCCTGACAGGTATTACTGGGTTCTTGACTCACACCAATTCCTCTACAAAAGCCATGCGGCTGACCCAGAAACTATTTCACAGGGCCCCAAGGGAATTAAGGCCTCCACTGCTAAAAATCCATTACCTTCAGAGAGAGATTCCAGAGCTTTAGAAAGGTGGGGGAAAAAGTTATACACCTCTGCCACCTTAACCATGAGGGCATTAAACTGTCAGTTCCATATGTTAAAGTACCAACAGTTTCTGTTATCACAGTTGAGAAGCAAAATGTCACAACCTGAACAACCAGACTTTAAGGAGTTGCAGGATTTTGGTACTTAGTGCAGAACAAGTGGGTAAACATACCTTGCAATGTGGTTTTGATGCTTTAGAGGCCTCGTAGAGCTGCTGTTACAGGATCAGTCATACGTAGACATGCCTGGCTCAAAGAGCAAACCTTACCAGATCATGTCAATGCTAAATTACTAGATGCCCCTCTGCAAAAAGATGCATTGTTTGGTGTTAAAGCTGAGGAGGTATTAAAGAAAATGGAGGAAAAGGCAAAATCAATGCAAACAGTGAAAGATTTCCTACAGGTCCAACCTCCACGTTTCAGTAGAAATTGGCCTTCCAAAAATTGGTCCTTTCCAGCCACGGACAGACCCCAAAGAGGTAGATAAAGGCACCCGAGGGGCAGAGGGCAATCTCAAGGATCGTTTAGAGGCAGACAATGGCAGGCACCTACACAGAGGTGGTGAGGATAGTTCACAGCCATTCACAAAGCAGACCCAATGACTTTCCCCTTTGCATGCCAAGCAAGGCTCAAATGGCAGCACCTTTAGGCGGAAAACTGGCATTATTTTTGAAAAATTGGCATATTGTCACAAAAGACAAATGGATCCTGGACATTATAGACAGAGGCTACAGATTCCACTTTCACACCCTTCCAAAAATGAGGCATGCCAAACCTGCCACACAATCAAAGGGCAGAGGCACAAAAACAAATTTCAGATCTCATGGACATGAAAGCTATTCAAGAGGTGCCTGCACAAGAACAGGGTCAAGGCTTTTATTCCAGACTATTCCTGGTACCAAGGAAGGGAAAAGATTGGAGACCTATTTTGGACCTATCCACCCTAAACACATTTTTACTCATGCCAAAATTCATAATGCTCACATTACAGCAGCTTCTTCCCATGCTGGGCAAGGAGTTTTGGCTGGTAACATTGGACCTCAAGGAGGCATACCTGCATGTCCCAATCAGACAAGTTTGCAGAAGATACCTCAGATTTCTTGCAGGTTCAGCCCATTATCATTTCTCTGCATTGCCCTTTGGCTTATCTGCTGGCGCCCAGAATGTTCACGAAATGCCTGGCATCAGTAATTGCCTACTGCAGACTTCAAGGGATACAAATATACCCATATTTGAACGACTGCCTGATCCAAGCGGACAGCAAGCACATACTTCTGAAACATCTGGCGTTTGTAATAATGTTGAATTCTCTGGGATACGCAATCAACAAAAAGAAATCAAGGCTAATACCCTCTCAAACAATAATTTCCCTGGGTGCCAACTTGGATACGAACACCCAGATGGCCTACCTCATGCCAAAGAAACAGGGGCAACTAACTCAATACTTCAGAAAACTGGCAACTTTCACCAGGCTGACTGCAAGGAAAATCCTGCAGGCTCTGTGATTCATGGCATCTTGCATCCTACTAATCCCATGTGCAAAGCTGCATATGAGGAAACTTCAGTGGTACCTAAAAAACCTATAGTCTCAACACAGCCACAGTTTGGAAACAATAATACCACTGATTCCATGTCTTCAAAAGGAATTTCTGTGGTGGGCTCAAGCATGCCAAAGAAACACAGGCCTCCCATTCTTTAAGCCTCAAGCAAATCAAGTCATCACAACAGATGCCTCAGACTACGCCTGGGGGGCGCACATGACAGATCGGTGCATTCAGGGCAAATGGTCCCAAAAAGAAAAGCACCTACACATCAATCAAAAGGAAATGCTAGCAGTAATAAATGCTATTATAGCTTTCAAAAACCTACTGCATCCAGGTCAGCTATTGATAAGGACAGACAACACCACAGTAATGTGGTACATAAGCAGGGAGGAACCCATTCATACCCCCTATGCAGGCTGGCCATGTCTCTTTGGAACATGGCTCTGGAATTACAAATCGAACTTCAAGCACAGTACTTGCCAGGCAAGGAAAACACGCTGGCAGACAACCTAAGCAGAAATATGACAGATCCACACGAATGGAAGTTGCATCCTTTTTTGCAAAGATAATTCAAGCATGGGGAAGGCCAGACATAGATTTCTTTGCCTCCCACAGAAATCACCAATTGACAAAATTCTGCTCAAGGACCTTTAATCCACAGGTCTGGAAAGTGGACGCACTCTTTCATTTGGACAACAATGACAGTTTATGCCTTTCCACCTCTTCCTCTGCTGCCCAAAGTTCTATTAAAAACCAGAGCAGACAGACCAAAGATGATTCTCATTGCTCCAGACTGGCCAAGACAACACTGGTACCCACTCCTGAGGAGTATGACGCATTCCCCACCATGGATCCTGCCTCTAATGCCTCTTCTACTGACTCAGCATAACTTCAAAACTCTTCACAGTCAACTGAAAACACTCAATCTAGCTGCATGGAAGTTTCTTTAAATTCACAACAGACTCTACCCTCCAAGGATGTGCAGGATGTCATTTTGGAGGCCAGAAGGCCTTCGACTAGAAAAGCCTACTCGCAAAATGGAAACTGTTTTGTGCCTGGAATGAGAAAAAGGGTCAGAATCCTGGAATACTGAATTTACCTCAAATATTACAGTACGTAGCTGAGATGCTAAGCAGTGGACTTTCATTCTCCTCCATCAAAATCCATGCCTCAGCCATTTCTGCAGAATTACAACACTGATCCTCCTTTATTCTCTCACCCCCTCTTAAGACAGTTCCTCAGAGGGGCTAGGAATATAAAACCCGCAAGGAAACAACCAGTACCTGCTTGGGACCTCAATTTCATTCTAGAAAAACTGACCTTGCCTCCTTTTGAGCCAGCTGCTTCAAAAGAACTGGAATATTTGTCCTGGAAAACAGCCTTCCTTCTGGCCATCACCTCAGCTCACAGGGTATCGGAACTACAAGCCCTCATGGCTGTGCAGCCTTTCATCATTTTCCATCAGGACAGAGTTTCCTTACGAACCAATCCGTCCTTTATGCCAAAGGTAATATCCAGGGTAGCCTTGAATCAGGCTATCCACTTACCTACGTTTTACCCTAGTCCTCAAAACAAAGGGGTGAGACTACCACATTCCTTGGACATTCACAGACAGCTGCGTTATTATTTGGACAGAACAAAGCCTTTCAGAAAATCAAAGCAACTCTGTGTCCTATGCTACAAAAGCTCAAGGGAAGCCAATTTCCAAACAGACAATCTCAAAATGGATAGCCCACTGCATACGCTTTTGTTACTGTTTTCATGGTAAAACTGTACCTGCAGGCATCAGATCTCACTCCACAAGTGCCACAGCTACCTCTGCAGCTTTCCTCAGGGGGGTTCATACCAAAGATATTTTGGAAGCAGCCACTTGGAGTTCTGTACATACCTTCTCCAAGCACTATCACCTACCATTATACTCCAAATCTAGAGCAGTCTTTGCCACTGCAGTCTTGCAGGGCATCCTAGTTCCACCTAGTCCCTACCACCCCTTTTTTAGCTTTAGGATTCTACCCATCTGTTATGACTGCAGCTATATGCACGATGAACATAGTACAGTTTTGTACCTACCATAAATGTAGATGTTAGAGTGCTAATACAGCTGCAGTCCAGGTTTCCCTCCCTCCTTCCCCTCTTGGGACAGGCCTAATGGCTAATACCTCCTCATACAACCTGATTGGGGTATTCATTTATGGTGTATTTGCTTGCAACTACTGTTTTTTGATTATATTGCATTGCATTATTACATAAATTTATGTATTGCCTTCCTTCTGGGGGCACCTGACATCTGGGGCAAGAAAAACTGAAGAAAATGGCGTCTGCTAGTTCTTTTTATACCCCTGTCGCACTGACGTCAGGGAAGAAGCGACGACAACCGACGCCGGACCTAGACTTTGGAATTCGGCCGACCGAGGACCCACCTGACGGCAGGAAAACCCATCTGTTATGACTGCAGCTCTATTAGCACTCTAACATCTACATTTATGGTAGGTACAAAACTGTACTTTCATAATTCTCATAAATTTCTTTATGAAAACCCTACTGCTGACCCAGAAACTATTTGTCAGGGTCCCAAGGGGGTTAAGGGACTGCTAAAAACCCTGTTCCTTCTGACAGGGACTCAAGGGCACTAGACAAATGGGGAAAAAAGGTTTACACTTCTGCTACTTTGGCTGTGAGGGCTTTAAGTTGTCAATTTCATATGATTAGATATCAGCAATACTTAATGTCACTGTTGAAACAGAAAATGTTGACATTGTGATTGTACAGAAAATAAGGCAATACAGGATTTATTGCATGCAACTGAACAAGAGGGAAAGCATACATTTGCAGTGTGGTTTTGATTCTCTGGAGGCCTCCTGCAGGGCTGCAGTTACGGGTTCTGTCATTAGGAGGCACCCATGGTTAAAGGAACAAAATCTGCCTGACCATGTTAAAGCAAAATTATTCGATGCTCCATTACAGAATGGTGTTAAAGCAGAGGAGGTTTTGAAGAAAATGGAGGACAAAGTGAAATCTATGCAAACAGTAAAGGATTTCTTACAGGTTCAGCCACCAAAATGTAGCAGGAACTGGCCTACAAAGAATTGGTCCTTTCCAGTGTCGGACAGGCCACAAAGAGGCAGATACAGACGTCCCAGAGGCAGATCCCAGCCCCCAGCGCTCATACAGGCCAAAACAGTGGGGTGCTTCTACCTCCAAAACTGGAGAAGACAAAGCACAGCCATACAGGAAACGGTCCCAATGACTTGCCTCTGCCAGCACCAAGCACTTATCTTCTTGCAGCCCCCTTAGGGGGAAAACTAGCACTTTTCTCTCAAAATTGGCACATGATCACCCAAGACAAATGGGTATTGAATATAGTGTCCCGCTACTGGTTCCACTTTCACACTCTACCAAAGGCATAAGGTATGCCAAACTTGCCACACAATCAATGGGCAAAGCACAAAAACAAGTTTCGAGCCTTATGCAAATCAGGGCCATTCAGCAAGTACCACAGCAAGAGCAGTGACAAGGATTTTACTCAAGACTTTTCTTAGTCCCCAGAAAGGACAAAACCTGGAGATCAATACTGGACCTGTCTGTTCCAAACATGTTTCTGGACGTTCCAAAATTTAAAATGTTAACTCTGCAGCAGCTTCTGCCCATGCTGGGCAAGAAGGCTTGGATTGTAACTTTGGACTTGAGGCATACCTGCATATACCAATCAGACAGTCTTGCAGAAGATACCTCAGATTCATATCTGGCTCAAAGCATCATCAATTCTCTGCACTGCCATTTGGCTTATCTACTGCACCCAGGGTCTTTGCGAATTGCCTGGCACCAGTAATTGCATTTTGCAGACAGAGTAATTCAAGTTTATCCCTACTTGGACGACTGCCTTATACAAGCAGAGAACAAGGGCACTCTACTAAAGCATCTGGCATTCGTAGAAAGATTATTAATTTGCCTAGGGTACACAATAAACGAAAAGAAATCGAAACTAGTACCCTCTCGAGATAATATTCCTTGGTGCAAGCTTAAATACAACTGCTCAGATGGCTTATCTCACGCCAGACAAAGACAACTAACTTCTTACTTCAAAATGTTGGCAAAGACCCAGCTATCTGCAAGAAAAATTCTGCAGGCTTTGTGCTTCATGGCATCCTGCATACTGCTAATTCCATATGCCAGACTGCATATGAGGAAACTTCAGTGGTACCTAAAAAGTGTCTGGACTCAACATTGTCAAAACCTGGAAACTTTAATTACCCTCATTCCTTGCCTGCAACAGGAGTTTCGATGGTGGGCTCATGCCTGTCATCTCAACAAGGGACAGCCTTTCACTCTACCCGCAGCCAGGCAGACAATAACAGATGCATCAGACTATGCCTGAGGAGCACGCATGGCAGGAAAATGTATTTAGGGCACATGGCCCACAAGCCAAATGCATCTAAATATCAATCAAAAAGTGATGCTAGCTGTTCAGAATGCGCTGACGGCCTTCAAGGATTTACTCCATCCAGGACAACTACTGATAAGGATGGACAATACTACAGTCATGTGGTACATAAACAAGCAGGGAGGCACACATTCCTGCCCCCTCTGCAAACAAGCCATGACTTTATTGAACACAGCATTGACTTATCAAGTACACCTGCAAGCACAATTCCTGCCAGGAAAGAACAATACTCTGGCAGACGAACTAAGCAGAAACCTTACGGATCCCCACGAATGGAAACTGGATCCACTAGTCTTCAGCATGATGATAAAGGAATGGGGATGCCCAGACATAGATCTGTTTGCCTCCCCTCACAACTTCCAACTACAGAAATTCTGTACAAGGACTTACCACAAGCAAGCATGGAAAGTGGATGCTCAGTCATTCAGCTGGAAAAGTCTAACAGTATATGCCTTTCCTCCTCTGCCTGTCCTCCCCAACGTACTCTTAAAGGTCAGACAAGAGAAGCAAAGAATGATCCTAATTGCCCCAGACTGGCCACGCCAGTACTGGTACCCAATCCTAAAACACTTGTCTCAAGGCCCAGCCTGGACACTGCCTCTTAGCCCTCACTTACTGACCCAGCGAAACAATCAGATTCTACACAGCCAACTCAGGACCCTAAATCTGGCAGCATGGCGGATAATGTAACCATTCAAAACACTCCTCTCTCTAAATCAGTGATGGGTGTTATTTTGGAGGCCAGGAGACCCAGTGCCAGAAAATCTTACGCAGACAAATGGAAAAGATTCTGTGCTTTGAACCAGGCACAAGGATTTGACACATCTGTACCAAATATTCCTCAGATTTTACAATACCTAACTGAGATGCTGAACAAAGGCCTATCCTATTCATGAATTAAAATTCATGCCTCGGCCATTTCAGCTCATTACAATACGGAACCTCCTATTTTTCACATCCATTGATAAGGCAGTACCTCAGAGGGGCCAAAAACATAAGACCTCCAAGGAGAGCCCCAATACCTACATGGGACCTAAATTATGTCTTGGAAAAACTCACACTGCCTCCTTTTGAGCCAGCCAATACAGCTGATATAAAGTTTTTATCTTGGAAAACAGCTCTGCTCCTAGCAATAACATCTGCAAGACGAGTTTCAGGGTTACAGGCACTCATGGTTGTGGAACCTTTCATTTTCCAGCCAGACAGGTTTTCTCTAAGAACGAACCCTACATTTATGCCTAAGGTAGTGTCCAGTGTGGCCCTCAACCAAAACTATTCATCTACCTACCTTTTATCCAAACCCACAGAATAAGGGTGAGAGACTTCTGCATTCTTTGGACGTACACAGACAACTACGCTTGTACTTGGACAGAACTAAAGCTTTCAGAAACTGAGCTACATCTAGTGGCATATGCTGCAGCATCTCAAGGAAAGCCTATCTCAAAACAGACCATTTCAAAATGGATAGGCCACTGCATTCGTTTCTGCTACTCACAACATGGCAAATCAGTGCCCAAGGCCATTAGACCTCATTCTACCAGGGCAGCAGCCACTTCAGCAGCCTTTGTCAGAGGAGTACCAACCAAAGACATTTTAGAGGCTGCAACTTGGAGTTCAGTGCACACTTTTACAAAGCACTACCATTTACCTCTCTACTCTACTCTAAATCCAGAGCAGGCTTTGGAACTGCAGTTTTGCAAGGCCTTATAGCCTCTCCTAATCCTCTTTATGACCAACCACCCAGCCTTAGCTTTGGGATTCAACCCAAGAGTAATGACTGCAACAGTGAAACACGATGAACATAGTACAGTTGTGTACCTACCATAAATGTAGATGTTAGAGTGTATTCACTGTTGCAGTCCAGGTTACCCACCCTCCATCCCCCTCTTTGATGGGACTTGCTTATACTTCTCTATGTTATACACTCTATGTGGTGTATTTGCTTGTAGATGAAGGAAATGTTTATTTACTGCATGCATAACTATTGGCATAATATTGGGGGCACCTGACATCTGGGGCAAAAAAAACTGAAGAAAATGGCGTCAACTGCATCTTTTATACCCCTGGCACAGTGACGTCAGGGAAGAGGCGACAGCAACCAACGCTGGACCTATACTTTGGAATTCTGGCCGACCGCGGGTCGCCTGCTAGCAGGATAACCCAAGAGTAATGACTGCAACAGTGAATACACTCTAACATCTACATTTATGGTAGGCACACAACTGTACTTTCTCTGCACTGCCCTTTGGCTTATCTACTGAGCCCAGGGTATTCACAAAGTGCCTAGCTCCAGTCATTGCATTCTGCAGGCAAAGAAATATTCAAATATACCTATGCCTGGACGATTGTGCAATTCAGGTGGAAGGCCAGGTCATACTATTAAATCTGGCATTTGTAAAGAAATTACTAAATTCTCTGGGGTACACCATAAACAAAAAGAAATCACATCTTGTACCCTGCCAACAAATTGTATTCCTGGGAGCAAGCTTGAATATAGCTTCCCTGATCGCCTACCTCACGCCAGAGAAACGGGTTCATTTGATAGCCTACTTCAAACTACTGGCCACAAAGACCCAGCTGTCTGCAAGGAAAATACTGCAAGCCCTGGGATTCTTGGCCTCTTGCATTCTTCTAATTCCATTTGTAAGAATGCATATGAGGACGCTACAGTGGTATCAACATTCTCAAGACCTAAAATCAATGATTCCGATCATACTTTGTCTATGGTGGGCAGAGGCTACCAAAACAAGGGACTGCCATTCGCTCTACCCCCTCCCAAACCCTAACAGACAATGTATCCTACTGTGCATGGGGGGCTCACTTGGCATGGGCAGTGCAGTTAGGGCAAATGGAACCCGAGGCGCAAATGCACCTGCATATCAATCAAAAAGAAATGTTTGCTGTACAGAATGCTCTGACAGCCTTCAAGCACCACATTCTTCCAGGACAGTTACTGGTAAAGACTGACAACACCACTGTTATGTGGTACATAAACAAGCAGGGGGGAACCCACTCACACCCTCTCTGCAGACTAGCCATGGCTCTGTGGATCACAGCCTTGTGGTATCAATTGCACCTATAAGCTCAATTCCTGCCAGGCAGGATAAAGTCACTGGCAGATGACCTAAGCAAAAATCTGATGGACCCACACGAGTGGAAACTGGAACCTAAGATATTCAACATGTTGAGAAGCAAATGGGGGGAGCCCAGAGATAGACTTGTTTGCCTCCCCTCAAAACTACCAATTGGACAAATTGTGCACAAGGACTCTCCACAAACAAGCTTGGAAAGTGGATGCCCTGTCCTTCACCTGGGAAAAACTGTCAGTTTATGCCTCCCCCGCCTTTCTCTCCCAAGTGCTACTAAAAATCAAACAGGACAAACCAAGGGCAATACTGATTGCACCAGACTGGCCACACCAACACTGATACCCCCTCTTGCGCAGTGTCACTGCTGGCACCATGGCACCTGCTTCAGATCCCTGCCCTGCTGTCCCAGCAGGAGGGCTAGATTTTGCACCCACAGCTTCAAACCCTGAACCCTGCAGCCTGGCTAATGACCTGATCTCTGTTACACCATCCCCTCAGTATGCAAGTGATGGATGTAATTCTGGAGGCAAGCAGGCCTAGTACTAGAAAATCCTATTCTGAAAAATGGAAAAGATTCTGTTCCTGGAGCCAAACTCTGGGAATGGGCACAGCAGTGCCCAATTTACCACTTATTCTTCAATACATGACTGAAATGCTTCACAGGGGGCCTTTTCTTCCATCAAAGTTCATGCTTCGGCCATTTCAGCACATTACAGTACAGAGTCACCACTTTCTCTCATCCACTGCTGAAGCAATTCCCCATAGGGACCAAAAACTTAAGACCACCCGGGAGAGCCCCTACTCTAGGCTAGGACCTTAACTTTGTATTGGAAAGGCCCAGTCTACCTCCCTTTGAGCCTGCTGCAAATGCAGAGTTGAAATTTCTTTCTTGGAAAATAGCCGTCGTCCTAGCCATCACTTCAGCAAGAAGGATGTCTGAATTACATGCCATCATGGTACTGGAGCTTTTCATCATCTTTCATGTGGACAGGGTGTCCCTCAGGACCAATCCTTCCTTGATGCCCAATGGTGGTATCCATTGTGGCCCTTAATCAGTCCATTCATCTGACAACCTTTTTTAATCCACAGAACAATGGGGAACGAGTACTGCACTCCTTGGACGTGCACAGACAACTTAGATTTTTACTTTTACAGAACTAAGCCTTTCAGGAAATCTGAACAGCTGCTGGTTGCATTTGCTGCAGGGGCAGAGGGGAAGGTCATTTTAATGCAAACCATTTCTAAGTGGATAGGCCATTGCATTCATTTCTGCTGTAAGCACCATGGAAAACCTACCCCACAGGGGATAAGACCACATTCCACCAGGGCTGCAGCTACCTCTACAGCCTTTCTCAGAGGTGTCTCTACCAGGGTCATCCTAGAAGCTGCTACCTGGAGTTTTGTACATGTCTTCACCCAGCATTACCACTTGCCAATTTTTTCTAAATTCAAAGCTTGGTCCTAATGCTAATTGTCTCCTCCCATCCTTAGCTTTGGGAATCTACCCAAATGTGATGACTGCTTCAGTGAAACATGAAGAACATAGTACAGTTGTGTACACTTGGCATAAATGTAGATTTTCAAGTGTATTCACTGTTGCAGTCCTGATTACCCTCCCTCCAGCCTCCTGACTTCTATTGACTATACCTCTTTTCTTGTTTACTATGCTTAAAGCTTTCTGTTGCATTTGCTTTTTGTTGGAGGTGTAACCTTGTATATAATTGCTTCCCATTATGGGGGCACCTGACATCTGGGGTAAGAAAAACTGATGTAATGGCATCGGCTGCATGCTTTATACCTGTGACTACCTGACGTCATGGAAGATGAGAGCAACCGACGCAGGTCCCAAGACTTTGATAATCAGGCCCTACTGATAGCTACCTGCAAGCAGATAACCCAAATGTAATGACTGCAACAGTGAATACACTCAAACATTTATGGTAAGTGTACACAACTGTACTTTTCTTATTCTGGACAACCTGCGATAGACTAATAGAAAGTGCTGCCTTAGTGTGCAGATATTCTGACTGAAAACAAAAGGTCCACCTAGCACATTAGTCTGGCTTCTTTAAGTTAACAGATTCGATAATTGTACATTTATTCCTGGTGAGAAAATGTAAACTAAGGACATGCTTATGAAGGTAGCTGGGAAGCAATACGTAAGGAAATGTGTAACAAAATGCAAGAGATGCCCCTCTGTTACCGTTCAAGGAGCCTAAACTCATACAAAAGTGGCTATGATTCTAGAATACTTGTCAGACGTACAAAACTGGCTTGGCCTGTCTCTGCTGTTTTCACTTTTATTTCCATGACTCTCCCTTGTGTACCAGGTCTTCTGTGAGGGAGTCTCTGAAGTGAGAGTTCCATCTTGTCTGTCAAGGAAAGGAATTACTTCACCATGTTATCTAAATAGTGTCTTAGAAAAGTTGACTTTAGCTATATCTGAATCAGTTGTTTGATTTACTCTGCAGTTTGTGGCTTGCAAGATTCTGTTACTGCTGGCTTTCTCCTTTGCTAGAAGAGTTACTGAGCTCTAGACCTTAATGTGCAGAGACACTTTGTTTCCAAAAATGCGGGGTATCCATTTTACTTTACCATTCTTTGATGCCTAAGGTGGCTTCTTGGATATTCCTTAAACAGACCATTGAATTGCATTTTGTTTTTAATCCACAGAGCAGAGAAGAAATAATTTTTCATTTTCTCTATGTGCATTGACAGCCGAGATTTTATTTGTACAGGACCAAAGAACTCTGACCATTTTTTTTTTTTTGCCTCTACAAATGGAAATAGAGGAAGGCAGTATACAAATGCACCCTTTCTAAATGGCATTAATATTGCATTTCTTTGTTGCACAGTTAATGGCAATTCTGTCCCAGGGCATATCAGAGCCCATTCCGCTCTAACCACTGCAGCTACTGTAAACATGTTTGCAGCATCACCATGCAGGCTGTCTCTGGATTTTGTGAACTTTATATAAATACTGTAATTTAGATGTAGTCTCCAGATTTTAAGGCAGAATTTACCTCTGCTGTGAAGACCTTGTATTCTAATTCTTCTTAATTCTGCATGTTTGTGTACTTTGGTAATCTTCCCCAAAAAAAGGACTGTAACTGTGAATACTGTTAAACATACTATTGCTGTTTTACATACTCTGCATAAATGTAAATGTTCAAGTAGATTCACTATTGAAATCCAGTTATCCTTTTACCTTACCCACCTGTGACCTGTATTTCTTGCACTCAAGGTTTGGGTAGCATCCCTAGTACCTCAGTTGCACTTTCTTCTCACTTGCTTATCAAGCCCTTTTCTCTCTTTCACTTGTCTTTTTCCCAAGAGAGAGGGAGGTAGGAGGCCCCTGGGGTTGACCAGAAGCGCACAAATTAAGTGTTGTCTGTTTCACCAGGCTTTCTTTGGAGTTGGTCTTGTAGGGCAAGAAAAGACAGAAGATGGCATTGAGTGTTACACCCCTTATACAACCGACTTCCTTGCGTTCTGGTGGGAGGGCTTTGTCAAATCCCTCGGGGAGGGTAAAGGTCTTAAGTCTGACCTTCCAGTCTGGCTTTCTGCAGACATGAATCTCAAAAGTAAGATATTGATTTACTCAAGCAGCTACATTTCTGTTAAGTTCTTAACACATGTATGTTGTCAGAACATGCTTTTTGGGTCTTTATTATTTTGATCACTGTCCTTTTTGCCAGTACAGAGGGATTTTTTAAGCCCTCGACTTCAGAAAGGTTGGCTTATGAAGCAACGGAAGAGAAAGTAGGTTGTGAAAGAACTGGCTATGAGGAAAGGGTTGTCTAGTTTACAAGATGTGTATGGTTTGATGTGACAGTTTTTATTGCTGCTGTAGGAGGACAGATCTTTTTATTTTTTTGTCCAGCTATAGGGACTGCTTTGAAGTTCCTTTGCAGTGGTGAGAACTTTGCATATTCTGTTTTTTGTGTCTCACTATTTACTCCCCTTCAATTTTTCAGGTTTTGCTGAACAGACACAAGCGAAGAGCAATGGTTTTGTTTGTTGAAACTGAATCTGCAAAAGAGGCTGCGAGGGAGGCAAAGAAGGGGAAAGTTGCTGGCAAAAAAGTTGTGGTATGTTTGGAATATTTTTCTTAAGATTTCTGTTTTTGTAAGTTGTGTCTGTAAGTTCTTTTTTGTCCCATCTATGGCTCTGTTTTGCTTTGGACTTTTTGTATTTCATTGTTTACGTTTTGCATACATGAAGTTATGACTGTCCTTCTATTCCTATGTTGCAGTATTCTAGGTGTGGGATTTCCTACCTTAAATCGACTCCTATATCGGCTTCTATACGAACGCTTCAGCTTATCTGCTGTAGTGTGCGTGGGACCTCACATGTAGTGCCATAATCCAGGGGCCTTAAATTTGACGTCTGCATGCACAATCCTCAGAACTTTTCAGCCGCAGACGACATTCACATTGTACGATTGCCTTTTCACAGACGTCGCATCTTAAAGATAAGTAGCCCGTTGGGTTTCAAATTTTCTTATTTTTGACAATAATTCTTGCTAACGCTTGATTGTTGTAGCCTTTAGCTGATGTCAGGAAAAAAGGGAAAGTGCCAATGCAGGTACCAGATACCCCATAAGGACGCCCATGACAGGTGTGATTTTTGCCTAGGCCGGGATCACTATCACTCCTCCTGTGCTATTTGTCGATAGTTTGTGCCCAAGACCTTTCACAGCTGGCTAGCAATGTTAAATTTCTTATCTTGAGAATCAATTCCTGAAACTGTTATCCCTTAGGATGGCTCCTGCATTGGAGGCCGCACCTGAACCTTTGCGCAACAAGGCCAAGTCTCCTAGGCCTTCTTCGCCTGCCGCTCCGCTTCCTGATGCACCGCCAACTGCAGATATAAGGGTTGAGGCATGCTCGGAAGATCCGTCGACTGCAGTGACGTCCCTTGAAGCAGTTTTGCAGCCGATGACAGTCACGTCCTCTGAGCTCATTCAGACATAGTCTATCGAGGTCGTGGGGGAACCAGTTTCGGTGGTACCTCTGTCAGGGATCCAGACCTCGGATGTGCTAATTTCCAGATCTGACGCCAGACCTCTCTCTACATCCTCTCCAGCCAAAACGAAGCAGAAAACTAAACATACCTCCAGTTCAGAAGTCACACCAGATTGGCAGGCCTTCACGTTTTCTCTCATGCAGGCCTTCAGCCTCAGACACCTCCACCCTGCCTCTTCTGAGCCGTAGGCCTGTCTCTCCTTCTCCCCCCCCATCCATGACCCCACACATCAGGGAAGAACATGATTCTTCTTTCTCATCAGAGGAGTCCATTTCTTATGTTTCCCAGATTGCCTCCCCCCAGAAATATTACTCAATGGATGAGGAATCTGTGGAGGGGGGCTCTCCCCTTGAGAACATTACTTTTGGTGAGACCATCACTAAGGTGAGGGATTACTTTAAATGGGATGCTTCCTAAATGTCAGAAACCCAAATAAGGTACTTTGAACCGCTGCAAGTGGAATCGCCCTCCCCTTCTAAAGTTCCCTCTGTTCTGCCTGCTTACTTGGATGCCTTCAACGCAGCATCTAAGGCCCCTGACTTACAGCCCGTAAGCGTACTGACCAATTCTATAAAATACCAGAGGACCACAAAGTCTGTCTTAAGCCACTCTTGGTGGACCCAGCTGTTACTGCCACCACGGCAGTTAAGCAATCTAGACTGTTGCCATATTCCTCCCTGCTACCCACTGACAGACAGTAAGTACATGGATAGAATGGGGACGAAGGTGTACACTTCTGCTTTGGCTTTCAGAGCCATAAATTCAGACCCACGTGACCAAGTATGTATTAGATTTGGTCTCTCTCAAGCCTCCTCCATGTTGTCTTCCTTGCTTGACAGTCCCCAGCAAGACAGACATCTCATCCAAACTTTCCTTGGCCCAACGGGTAGCCAGGTACTATATCTGGTGCAGCTATGATGCTGCAAAAGGATCTGCCAGGTCTGCAGCATCTGCTTCAGCCCTCAGGAGTTACTCATGGCTGAGACTTCAGAACCTCCCTGAAGACTTCAAGGCCAAAATCCTGGACACCCCTCTGGAGCACAATGTGCTTTTCGGAAAACAATCCACTGACCTTTTTAAAAATCTACAAGAAAAAAGCAAAGAACTCCAGGACATTAAGCACCTGCTGGTGTTGCCCATACCCAAGTATTATAGGAACTTCTCTGCTAAAGCCACCTTTTTAAGACTTATTCCACAGCCCTCCCCTTCCAAGTCCAGGAGAGGGACTAGAAGACCTATTACCTCCAGATCCTCTGCTCCACCACAGCAACCCAGACAAGTCCTTTCAGGACAGAGGAGGCCCCAGTAATGTGTGACTGCCTTTCCCACCTCCCCCTTTCAGCCCGCCTTTCCCACTTTCGCCCCATTTGGCAATCCATCACTTCTGACCAGTGGGTGGTAAAGCTAATCCAAAAAGGGGACTTCCTATCCTGGAGAGAGAAGCCACCCAGAAGAGGCATCCCTTCCCTCCCTAAAAGCCAGGCCCATATCATGCCATAAGTTCTGGCAGATCTTCTAAAGCTAGGCACCATAGAACCTGTTCCTCCAGGACAAGAAGGAAAAGGGTTTTACTCTCGTCTTTTCTGGTCCCTAAAAAAAGATAGCCCTTGGAGACCCATCTTAGATCTGTCCTTTCTAAACGTACATCTTCAGGTACCCTCTTTCAAAATGCTTTCTTTCCCCACCCTGCTGCCTCTCATTCCAGTCAAGGCCTTCATGGTCACCCTAGACCTAAAGGAAGCCTACCTGCACATACCCATCAGGAGTTCCTGCAGACAATTCCTGCATTTCTGTGGGCCCTTCCTCTCATTTCCAATTTACTGCCTTGCCCTTTGGTTTATCTACTGCTCCCAGGGTCTTTACAAATTGCCTTGCCCCAGCCAGTGCCTTCTGCAGAACTCAGGGAATACAGACCTGGAATACAGATCTACCCTTATCTGGATGACATCCTGATTCTGGCAGAGTCCAGTGATGCTGTATTAAAGAATCTAAATTTCACCATGTCCCTTCTGCAGAGCCTAGGATTCACCATCAACCTCCCCAAATCCTCTCTCATCCCAAGCCTGGACAAGATTTTCCTCAGCTGCAGAATCCGAACAGACTCAATGAAGGCCTTTCTACCTCAGGACAAGGTTCTGTCTTTAACTTCCCACTTCCAGGAAGCTCTGTTGTCATGAAAGGTGATGGCAAGGCATTTTTGTCATCTCCTGTGTTTAATGGCAGCAACCATCCCTATGCTACTACCAGCAAGAATGCACATGCACAAGCTGCAGTGGTTCCTGAAGAACACCTGGTCCCAACACCTACATCCCCTAGGGCAGGCCATCCCCCTCCTTCCCTGTCTGAAAACAAAAATCAACTGGTGGATCCAGCAAGTGCAGTTGAATGCAGGGCTCCCACTACAGCTCCCCTCTCCAACCCAAATTATGCATACAGATGCCACAGATTCAGGTTGGGGAGCTACTCTGGCCTCTTACAAGAGTCAAGAAAAATGGCATCCCTCTCTTCAGGCCAAACACATCATCAGGGAAATGACAGCAGTTTTCTTAGCTCTACAGACGACCTCCCCCCTTCTGGTTGCAGGGGTGCTCCAGATTGTCACCGGCAACACCATGGTGATGTGGTACCTCAACAAGCAGGACAGAACAAAGGACTATCAGCTGTGTAGTCTATCCCTGCTGCTATGGGACTTCACCTGCAGGACTAATTTGAGCCAGGAGGCTGTCTGCATCCTCTCAGAGGACAACCACCAAGCAGATCTCTTGAGCAGGACCTCCTCGCCTCAGCACGAATGGATGCTGAACAGGGAGGTGGTCTTAGACATAGTCCATCGGTGGTGTAATCGACAAATAGACCTGTTTGCCTCCCCCAGAACAGGCAACTGCAGACCACCTGCTCAAAAACCTGCTCCCCTCTAGCATGGAGAGTGGATGCTTTTAGCCTTTCTTGAGAGGGGAAGTTCCTCTGTGCCTTCCCTCCATTCCCACTGATTCAGAAATTTTTCCTAAAAATTCAGGACAAACCAAAAATCTTGTTAGTGACTCCCTACTAGCCGAGGCAGCACTGGTTCCCCCTACTTCACAAGCTAGCCAAGGGCAATCACTTGACGTTACCCTACAAGGTGGCCCTACTGTCACAAGACAAAGGAACTCTCCTACACCCACAGGTAGAGATGTCTTTGACTCTGTGGGTGATTAACTTTTGATCCCTTTCAGACATCACTAATCAGAGGGCGTGCTTTCAGTCCTAAGGGAAGCAAGGAAACCTACCACCAGAAAATCTTACCTGGCTAAATGGGAAAGATTTGCAAAATGGTGTCTGCAAAAGGAGAAGGGGACGCCAGCTCTGCCAAGGTTCCCCTGGTTCTAAACTACTTGTGTCAATTGATAAAAAGTGACCTTTCTTTTCTGTAAAAGGCCATTTCAGCCTGCCTGCCCCTGAGACCCCCCTTGCTTGCCAGGCTCGACATAAAGCTTTTCGTTAAAGGGGTCTTGCACATGAGACCACCTAGGAATCCTATCCCTCTGCCTTGTGACGTTAACTACATCTTGGGGAAATTCACCCAACATCCATTTGAACCTGCCAGGCCTTCCTCTTTGCCGATGTGTACATGGAAGACGGTCCTGCTGGTGGCTATCACTTCAGCCGGAAGTGTCAGAATTGCAAGCTTTAATGGTCTGTCCGACCTACACAGTCTTCCAAAAAGACAGGGTGTTCTTGCGAACCAACCCCTCTTTTATGCCTAAAGTGGTCAATGATCTCTCTTAACCACTCCATTCATCTGCCTACCTTTTTTCCCTCGCCCACTAGTGAAAGGGAGAGGTTACTGCACTCCCTGTATGTGCAAAGACAACTTAGATTTTATCTGGACTAGACCAAGGCCATCAGAAAAACTAGCCAGCTTTTTGTCTTCTTCCACCCCAGAGCCCTTGACAAGGCAGTCTCCAAGCAAACCGTTGCATGCTGGATCAGGAAAGCTATTTGCTTCTACTACTCTCACCATGGAAAGGAACCCCCAGGGGGAATCGTGGCCCATTCCACTAGAGCTGTGGCCATCTCAAGGGTCTTCTTGAAAGACCTAGACACAACATCCTTTTGGAAGCAACCACCTGGGCCACCATCCACATCTTCACCAAGCATTGCAAATTGGACCAAGTTTCCAGAGCTAGGACAGGATTTGCCATGGCAATCCTGCAGGGGCTTGTAGAACCCTCTGCATCTACCACCAACTCATCATCCTCTTAAGCTGTGGTACGCTCCCACACCTAGAATATTACAACATAGGAATAGAAGGACGTAGAATAGTTGTGTAAAATCTTACCATAACCATATATGTTCTTCTCTTCCATGTTGCAGTATTCCTTCCCGCCCACCAGTCCCCCCAGGTTTTATACCTTTCCTGCACTCCCTACATTTCAGTAGGTCTTAGTCTCACAATTGTGAACAACTGGCATCCCCCCTTCTGGACCTTATTCTCTGCCTGCTGGCCTTCAAGTACTGTGGATTGTGCGTGCAGACGTCACATTTAAGGCCCTTAGTTTATGGCCCTATATGTGACATCCAACGCACACTACAGCAGCCAAGCTGAAGCTCTTGTATAGACCCCGACATACAAATCGCCTGAGGTGAGGAAATCCCACACCTAGAGTACTGCAACATGGAAGAGAGGGACATCTATTATTATGGTAAGATTGTAGAAAACTATTCTTTATTGAACTGTGAACCATTCCTCTCAGCCTCTTGGAGCAAGAAATCTGGACAGAGTCGAGTAAAAGTGAGACAAAGGCCTTAAAATAGAGAGTTTTTTTTGAAATATTGCTCTTACAAACCTAAAAAGTTGACAGAATAACCGGTTTTGCATTAACATGAATTTTCTGAAGGGTATGAAGTCTGAAACTCAAATATGTCATTATGTTCTGACTTCAGTCTTTAATGAAATTTACCAGAAAACCACATTTTTCTGTAAAATGGATCAAAAATATGAGATTCATTTGGTCATATTGCAAACATCTGTTGAGAGGTATTCTGTGAACTCAAACTAAATATGCAAGTGTCAATGTATGGAATTATCATATGATGCTTAATGTAATAAGGCAGGTTGATTACCGAGAAGATCTTTTAGTAATGGTCTTGGTTTGAGTTAAAGCTCTTATGGAAGTAACACTGACAGTAGATCATAACCTGTTTGGTTGTGCTCCATTTGTTGGTTTTTATTCACTCAAAGAAAAATGGCTACTCTTCCTCTGAAAGATAGCAGCATGACTATCTCTTTGTAATGCAGTAACGTGAAATCTGATACTGTTAATCCTCGTTTATTACTTGCGTATGGCTATCGGTTCCCACCTCGGAACTGAGCCGGCCATCTTCCAGGCTCGAGTCAGCTGCAAACTCTTGAGCTAAAACTTACCCAGAATTCCCCTCTCCCTGTTACCTCAGATTTCGTTTGCTGCATCGCCGTTCAGTCATGTCAAGCTACTTCTCTTGAGCCAAGTATAATATTTTGTTGTCATAGTAGTCTAAAACAACTTTTTCCTCAAAAGTTTCAAATGGTTTTCTCTTACCTTATCGCATTTAGCGGTTATACCTTCTTGAAAATTTTCACTTTTTTTTTTTTTTTTTTTTACCGCGAGGTATTTCTTCTTACCATCGTTGGTAGACCCCTTTTCTTCATTATCTTCAGGTATTTCTTGTACCATTGCTGGTATTCTTTCTGGTTTCCTTCTTTCCTATCATAGCAGATAAAAAAGGTAGTCCAGGATTTAAGAGATGTTCAGATTGTGGCCATAAATTGTTTACTTCAGATGCACATTCTCTGTGTGTCTAATTATTAGGTGTGCCTCATTTATCAGTTGATCCACCCTGTGTAATTTGTAAGAACTTCTCTAACAGGATGTTGATTGAGAGGAAAAATAAATTGTTACTGAAAGGGCTACTCAAATCTCCTTTTTCAGAGGCTATTTCTGGGTCGGTGGCTTCAAACCCCACCCCCCCTACCCCCAAGATCCCATAAGAAAAAGACTGATCATTCAAAGGCCAAATCTCTTCCTTCGTCCACGGCTGGGGACTCCCACCAACCGAGACCCAAAAAGGCTAAGTTTTCTACTTCGGATCTGACTCTTTCGGCTCCAATGCTTTCGGTGCCTAGACCTTCGGCACCTAGGCCATCTGCGCCATCTGATTTCGGCACTGACTAGCGTGCCTTTTACCGTATCTGTACCGATGGGCTCCTCTGTTCAGACCTCTCTAGCGGCACCGACTATCCAGTCAGTGCAGACTGTAACCTTATTGGCTCTGACACCTTACCTTGACCCGACAACTGTTGACACCGATTTTTTTCAGTCCCAGCCTCTGCACTGACAACCACTTTGGCCCTGACCTTATTGTTGGCACAGACCATGACTTCGGCACTGATGGTTTCCTCGGTGCAGACACCTGTAGTTCAGTCTCTTGCGGCCCTGTTGTTTTCAGTGCAGACTGGTGAGGTGGGCACCGAACTTGTCCCATCTGTGGATAGACCTGACTCTCCTTCAGCAGTGTCCGTGAAATCCACTAGAAGCCTCTCTGAACACATGTTGCGTCTTGTGGATCAAGTGCTTTTGGCCAGAGGTATCCTGCCCCCCAAGACCCTATCCTTCCTTGGGAGGTAATCACCCATTGCCAAAGACCCCGACTTATTCTCCTCCTCCATTGCCTTTGAAGCCCCTTGATATAGGACAGTCTTCCCCCTCTACGGTTCCCTTTATCGACCTCACTAAGGAACCGCAGTTGCCTTCATGGCAGGAGAGTTTTGCTATGACCCAGGATGTTAGCTGTGGCGTATGTAATTTGGTGTTTCACAGCCATCCAGGGACTCAGAGTCGGTAGGCTGAGCCATTTAGGGGGAGGGATGACCCCTGTCCTGGACACTCACCCCTCTAAAGGGGGACCGGCCTTCCAACTAATGGAGAAGGCTTTGGCGTGTACTGGCAGTACTGTGCTGTCAATCTCCCCGCCCTCCTCTGGACTGCAGTGTGTACACAAGTTGCTCCTAGCGGACACCGGGCGCAAGGGCCTCAGGATGTACTTCCACAGGAAACCCCTTTTGTGTTGTCTTCCTTAGCTTCTCTCTCTGAGGAAGTTCATCGAAAAAGCTTGTGCAAGAGGAAGCACATGGACTCCACTGAGGAGTCCCTTACTGAAGACACAGACTTTGATGATGGGGAAGGGTCCCCTCACTCACCCTCTGAGGTGTATCCTTTTGTGATATCCTCTAAATCCTTAAATAGAGAGGTCACAAGCAGTCCTCTAACCTGAACACTGAAGAGTCTGTGTTCCTGCAGGCCTTTCGCACCCGGCCCCCTACCTCCTGGGTTACTCCACCTGCAGACGAACTGGTCCAGCTCGTCATGCAGCTTGTGTGGAAGGCTTCTGACACCTTTGAGGCCATTCCACAGAGGCCAGTTAATATTTTGTCCCCTCCTGCTACTGACCCCCATTGCTCCAAAGGTCTTTTTGTAGATGCTGTGGTGGTGGTGGCTGCAACAAGAAGGACCTGGCGTAAGAAAGCCCGACTGTCCATCTGCCCAACAAAGAGTCACGGGCTCTGGACAGAATAGGGAAGCATACTTTTGCATCAGCGACCTTTGCAATCAGGTCCCTAAATTATACGGCACACTTTACCAGGCTTCAAAGGGAATTTGTTTCTGAGCTGTCTGAAACTTTGGCTGGTGCAGTGTCTGAGGTCCGTGACAAAGTGGCTTCTCAGCTGGCTAACATTGAATTGATATGAAACTCCTCCATGCGCCTGATATCTCATGCATCAGGAGCAGCAGCCAGAGCGGCGAGTTCTGGCGTTGTTTTGAGACACGCCTGGATGCGCTTATGGATTTTCACGGAATCCTTCAAGGCTTCCTTTTTCAACGCTCCCATCGAAGCATCTTCATTGTTTGGACCCAAGGTTAAAAGCATACTGGCCAGATGTGAACAGGATGATAAGACCCTTTCTGCCATGGATGTCAGTTATGTTTCCTCTCAACGTGCTTTCTCCAGAAACCAGAAGAGTGGGAAGATTTGGTACAAAAAGTCTCGGGGTCCTTTCCGTGACACACAGGCGCAGAGTTCTCCCCTAGAGGCAGAGGGGGAAACTCACAGGGAAGATGCCCTTTTCGGGGCAGAGGGATTCCACATAACCAGGGTTCCAGGGACTCTCTTCCTGGTCAATCCTACCAGCGCTCCTGAAGAGCGGCCCAACTCCTTAACTCTGGATGTGGTTGGGGGTCGTTTCTCCTTGTACCCTTCTGCCTGGCTAACCATCACCACCGACTCTTGGATACAAAGGATAATAACCAGTGGTTACCGTATTCCCGTCGATCATTGTCCTGCCCCCCCCCCCCCAACAAACTTGCCCAACATTCCACCTAGTCAAAGGGAAGAAACAGCATTAGAGATAGCAAAGCTGCTAATAAAAAGTCATCCAAATAGTCCCTCCAGTCCAGATAGGATCCGGATTCTACTCAAGACTATATTTTTGGTGCCAAAGAAAACCAGGCTTGGAGGCCAGTTTTGGATCTCAGTGTATTGAATAAGTTTGTAAGAGTACAAAAATTCCAGATGGTCACAATACAGTCTATCCTTCCGCTTTTGGAAAAAGATTATTGGATGTGCTCGATAGATCTTCAAGATGCATACTACCACATAAAAATGGACAGGTCATCAAGAAGATTCCTTCGCTTCTGTGCTGGAGCCAGTCACTACCAGTTCAGAGT
Organism: Protopterus annectens; assembly: GCF_019279795.1. Taxonomy (NCBI): domain Eukaryota; kingdom Metazoa; phylum Chordata; order Ceratodontiformes; family Protopteridae; genus Protopterus; species Protopterus annectens. Next base: position 1,583,966,789 of record NC_056732.1, on the reverse strand, counting down.
ACACTGCCCTTTGGAGACACTACAGCCCCCAGAGTGTTCACAAAGTGCATGGCAGTCGTAAAAACTCACTTGCGAGTACAAGGATTCCAGATGTTGCCATACCTAGACGACTGGCTCATCTCTGCCCCCACCAGACATCTATTGGAGGAAGCCCTGGCATACTCTCTCCTCGCTGAAGAAAGGCCAGGCATAACCATAAACTGGCAAAAATCCAATCTCACCCCATCTCAGTCCACAGAATTCATAGGGGGTCATATTGGATGCAAAGAATTTCAGAGCATCCATTCCAGACCACAGAATTCTAAGGATAAATCAACAACTGATCCCAATTCTTTCAAGGGAGAAATCCACAGCTCACTCTGTCCTACAGCTGTTGGGTTCCATGGCAGACTCCATCACCATTGTTCCCCTGGCCAGGGTTCACATGAGGCTTATACAACAGCTACTGCTCACCCAATGGTATCCTTTCCAATATCCTCTTTCAGCCAAGATTCAAGTAACTCACAGGTGCAAACAGGATTTAAATTGGTGGATGACCCACAACCCGTCAGATTGGTCTCACCCCTTCTCCTTCCAGCAGCCCAAGGCTACAGTGACCACGGACGCCTCCCTGATCGGGTGGGGGCTATGTCAGGGACAGACAGTCCAAGGCACTTGATTCATATTGGAGGCCCAACTGCATATAAATGTTTTAGAGCTGAGGGCGGTGCTTCTGGCATTGCAAGCATTCCATCCCCTACTGCCGTCTGGGACTATTGCGATACAATCAGACAACATGGCAGTGGTCTGGTACATCAACAAACAGGGTGGAACCAAATCTTACCCACCTTTGTCGAGAGGCTATGAGGATATGGCAATGGGTGATGGCTAACAACCGTTTTCTTTTTGCAACGCACATTCCCGGGAGTTCCAATGTGATGGCAGACAGACTCAGCAGGTGCATTCTACAACCTCACGAGTGGTCCCTGAATCCCTTGATAGCGGCAGAGAGCTTCCACCGCTGGGGCCGTCCTTGCTGCGACCTCTTTGCATCCCCAACCAAATGCAGCAACTACTTCGCCCTGATTCCCCCTTCGGGACAGTCACCCAGGGACGCTCTAGTCCACGATTGCCCTCTGGTCTTCTTTATGCATTTCCACCTCTTCCCCTCATTCCCCAGTTTCTGAAGAAAGCCCATCGGTTGAAGAGCAAGGTGATCCTCATAGCACCATATTGGCCTCGTCAGATTTGGTTCCTCTTCCTTTGGCCTCAACTGATGGATCAACCATGGATTCTCCATCCAACTCAGGGGTTGATCTCCCATCCACAGAATTTTATTCATCCCAACTTGGAAAGCCTGAAGCACACAGCTTGGCTCCTCCAATTCCTTTGATTGCCAGACAGAATGATCTTTCTTTGCCAGTACGGGACATTCTTATTGCATCTCATAAGTCTTCCACTAGAATTATTTATCTAAGCAAGTGGAAAAGATTTACCCGTTGGCTGAAAGAAAAGCAAGTAGATCCTTTTTCGGCACTAGTATCAGTAGTACTATATTATCCAGCCAATCTATTCCAATCGGGTCTATCTGCCTCTACCAATACAGTTCATTTGGCTGCAATATCTAATTTCCATGAAGGGTGTCCAAGACTCCTCTTTTATGTCACACAAGTTATGCATGACCTTCATAAAAGTTGTGAATCATCTGAAGCCCCCTTTTAGAGAACCTATTCAACCATGGGACCTGGCATTAGTTCTACAAGCTCTGACAATACTTCCTTTCGAACCAACTTCTTCATGCGACCTCAAATATTTGTCATGGAAAACCTTGTTTTGGTCGCCATTACTTCTGCCAGACGCATCTCTGAGCTTCAAGTCTTATGCAGAGTCCATACTTGATTTTTCATAGAGATAGTGTCTTTGAGAAGTAATCCTTCCTTTCTGCCAAAAGTGATCTCTGAAATGTCCATTAATCAAACCATTGAATTGCAAGTTTTCTTCCCCTATCATTCAAACAAAGGGGAGTATTTCCTATATACCCTAGATATTCACAGGCAAATTTGCTTATACTTGAACAGGACTAAGGCCTGTTGTAAATCTAACTAGTTATTTTTGGCCTATTCCGGACCAAGATTAGGATGTGCTGTTGCTAAGGTCACATTGGCTAGATGGTTTAAAGACCTTGTGACCTTCATTTATACACAACGTAATATTCCATTGCCGACTACCATCAAGGCTCATTCGACAAGGTCGGTGGCAACTTCTGCTGCCTTCCATGCCAGAGCTTCTTTACATGACATCTGTGCAGCTGCAACTTGGGCTACGCCTCATACCTTCATCAATTATTACAAATTGGATTTGGCCTTTAACGGAAGAGCATCTTTTGGTTCTACGATGCTCAGGAATGTCATTCCTTGAGAGCCTCCCAGGAATAGAGATAGCTGGGGACAGTGTGTCCCATACATAAGGAATGAATGAGTATTAACATCAGATAAAGAAGTTATGTCTTACCATACTATTCCATCTGTATTGTTGATCCTCGTTCAGTCATTACGACCCTCCCTCCTTCCCCCTCTTGTGGCTTCTAGTGGATCTCGCCATCCGGTTCTTTTAGGTCATTTGACCAGAGGTAGCCTCTACCTTCTTTTGACTTGCAAACTCAGTCTGAGGTAACAGGGAGAAAGGAATTCTGGGTAAGAGTTTTAGCTCAAGAGTTTGCAGCTGATGCAAGCTTGGAAGATGGCCGGCTCGGTTCCGAGGTCGAAACAGATACCCATACGTTATGACTAAATGAGGATCAACAATACAGATGGCACGTTATGGTAAGACTTAACTTTTTCTTTTAAATTTTTTTTTGTATGTTTTCAGTTCCTTTTGCTGTTTTTAGTGCCATAGTTCTTCCATCTCATCAAAGGAGGTTCTGCTGGGTAATAAAGCATTTTTTTTGTGGCTTTTGATTTTCAGTTATTTTAATGTTGCTTCTACAGTTATGATTTTGGTGGTTGTATAACCCCAACAGACTATTTATCTGTCCCCCCTCCTCCCATGTCATTCACATAATTTTTTCATTTGTGATGCTTGAATAGCTTTTTATGTGGCCATGAAGATAAGGAGGTAGAAGGACTATATAAGGAAGTTATTAAAATCTTTTGAAAGATACTGACTCATCCCTTGGAGTGACCTATTGGGGGCATCTGATCTGATTATGGCAAGGTTGCTGGTAGTATAATAGTTAACTCTTCACCTTCTTAAACAGTTAGTGGGTTTTGGAGGGTGGCCTAATGGTTAAGGTGCTTGCCTTACAGACACAAGGTGTGGGGTTTGAGTCTCACAAGGGATAATTGGCTAGGCTTAAAATGGCTCGCAAGGGCAGTTAGCTTAGTACTAATCTGTGAACCTATAAAGCCCCTCCCCATGATGTGACAATCAGGGCTGCACAACCACCGATATGTTGGGGTGCAGCTGATTGATTTGCTGTGGGGTAGTAGCCTGAGACAAGACCCCAGAGATGATCTGTGTGATCTCAGCACAGTAAATTTTGAAATGTTAGTCTTGGACAAGCTTGTCATCAAGTAGACTGTAGTTGACACCACTTAAGCTCAAGCATTCAACCGGCTCTTCTAAGCTCAAGGGAATCACTCAAACCATTTCTCACTTAAAATCAGTTGAACTGGATGTGCATAACTTGGGGCCATAATGTCCAGTAATTAATGTAGTTCATATTTGTCTGTCCCATTCAGCCAGTATGTCTGCTGACACCCCAGTATTGAAATAGCAGTGCAGTACACACGACTAAGAATGCTTAAGGTGACCGGGCAAAATCTCCTACGTTGTGCAACAAAGCTTCCTCAGCAGAGGGTGACCATGAATTGAATAACCAAGCAATCAGACTAACTGTTTCTACTACTGCATCTCTACTTGTACAATATAGGTCACTGCGCGGCTGAATACATGAATAGCAGAGGTCGTAACTTTACAACAGTCTGGCTGCTAGCAGAGCTGACAAAGGCTATGAGTTGTTAAAGGAGTACAACAGGTTTCTGTCAGAAGAAAAAATTCAAGCGAGTCAAATCTGCCTCAGGTGATGAAAAACTTCTTTATTTGGAGCTAACCAGATTACAGCAGCATGTTGGCCAAGATGATCTCAATCTGATCAGCTTGGTTACTGACATCAACTTTTATACTTTCCTGTTACTAGCCAAAATAGCTTTTGTTACATTTCTAACAGTTGACTATGAAAAACATCTAGGATCACAGTTTACCTCAGAAAAGAATGATTTACCTCAAAACCACAGCTAGTGTAGAATGTTTAAATCAAAACCACAGTTAGTGTAGAACGTTTACCTCAAAACCACAGTTGTAGCTGGAATTTTCCAGAGCCTGCCTCAGTAAATTAACTCTTATTCAGAAGTATAGAAAACATGTTATTCAAGTTCATAAGCAACTACATCTATCATAGATAAAGCCCATCTTTAATAAACATGGTTCAATGACCTTTTCTTATCAACACTTCAGCAAATAGCATATTCATTTTGCTAGATGGGAGAAAGAGACAAATAATAATAATGTGTTTTAAAACTTCTCAACATTTCCCCCCTCAAAACACTTTTATTTGTCTTTTTTATTTCAGCAATATATGGTAAAAACTAAGTTTTTCTTTGCATACATTACTTCATTTGCAAGACAAACTTTTAAACTTCAAACATACTGCAAAAGTCACATTTCAGTGTATTCACTTTCACCAGTCTGCAACTGCTGGTATATTGTTTTCGTAACAGCAGTATCAACCAGTCTTTGTAGAAGACCTCTGATACAGGGTATACAACAACAACCACATACCACCATGATAGCGACAGCGACTCCGGACACCAGGAAACTGCTGATGAGATGACTCCATTTTCCAAACCACGCTTGTAGAAAGTTTGTAAAGGGATTATTTACCCCAGAGTTCTCTGACAATTCTTCGGATAACATCTCCAAACCTTTCAAAGCTCGAGTGATGCTCCCATCAGGGGCAGTGTTATTCGGAATATATGTACAACAGAAAGTCCCAAACATCCTGCAAACTCCTCCTTCTTTGGCCAGGAGCATATCTTTCTCTGGTATCACTGCACCACTTGTTTCCCATCCATTCACATCTGTTGACCACCAAACATTTGACCAGGACGCACAGTCTCTATTGCACAAGTATTTTGCACGAGTCAAGAAATCATTATTCCATTTAGCACAGTCCAAAATTCCTTCACAAAGTTTTACCTTGAACACAGTAGTAACACCTGTTTGCACTTGCAGCACCACCATTCCTTTTTCTCTCACAACTGTTCCTTCTCGTATGGTCATATTTACTTTTGCCACCAAAATCATCATCACGTAACAGTTCAAGTACCAGTTGAACATGGCTATTCTTCCTTTGTAGTCAGACTTTGCGTTCGGGGGTCCGGTTGAGTCTGACCAACATCGGTGGTAGAAGGAAAAGTTTTTTACAGTGGGTGATATGAATCCACGAAGTCCTCTCTGCGATCTTTACAGCCGTAGGTGTTGAGATAAGTAGTTGATATGAGCCCTCCCACCTGGGGGATGACCAGTTCTTTCTCTTCACAATTCGGATCCACACCCAGTCCCCGGGTGCCACGCTTAACAAGGTTTCACTTCTAGAATCTGCAAAGGAGTCATTGGTTACAAGAGACTTGACATTTAGCAGCTTCTTCATATAATCCGCCAGATCCTCACCCCCCTCACGTTCCGCTGGCAACAATCCTTGCCACTGCGGGACTTAATATGGTCTCCCAAACAAAAGTTCAAATGGTGTAAGTCCTTTGTAGGAGTGTGAGATTCGCATGTACAGGAGTGCCAATGGAAGGCACGCAGGCCAGGATCTATGCGTTTCTGCCATCAGTTTGCGGAGCTTACTCTTCAGGACACCATTGTGTGTCTCCACCAGTCCAGCTGACTGCGGATGGTAAGCACAATGGTACCTGAGATCAATTTGAAACACTTGACCCAACTTTTGCACAATCTGGTTTACAAAATGAGATCCATTATCACTATAAATGCGCCTTGGAAGGCCAAATTGGGGAATTATTTCTGTTGTCAAAAGCTTAGCTGCTGTGTGTGCATCAGGATGCTTTACTGGAAAAGCTTCTACCCACTTAGAAAAAGCATCAATTATAACTAGACGGAACCTTTTTCCCTCTGAAGGTGTCAAGTCAGTAAAGTCCATACAGAGTGTTTGGAATGGATATGGAGGGGTAGGGAATGTCTGCTGAGATTTCTTAACTCCCCCTTGAGCATGATACTTCGCACATAATAAACAAGATAAACAGAATTGCTTTGCACAAGTTGAAAATCCTTTACACCAAAACACCTTGGACACAATTTGAACCATTGTCTGTACTCCTACATGGGCAGGTCCATGGCTAACTAATGCAGCATACCTAAAAAGGTTTGAGGGTAATACCATTTTGCCATATGATGCCCTATACAACCCATTCTGTTGAGTGATACCATGTTTCACCCAACGACATTTTTCTTTCTGTGTTGTCAATGTTTGCATTACTTTTAGTGTCTCTAAGTCTAAGAGGTGTCCGGGCTCTAAATCATTGTCATGTAAAAGCAAATCAGTTTTTTGAGCTGCCTTTTTTGCAGCCATATCAGCAAGGGCATTTCCCCTGGAGACAGGATCTTTTCTGTTGGTATGTGCGGAACATTTACATATCGCTGTCTGAAGTGGTAATTGCACTGCATCTAACAACTGTAAAAATTAAATCTCTGTGATTTATTGGTTTGCCTGTCACAGTAACCATTCCCCTATTCTTCCATTGTTGAGCGAAAACATGTACAGTAGAGAAAGCATATTGACTATCTGTATAAATTGTCACTTTTTTACCCTCCCCTAAGGTACAAGCTAGAGTCAAAGCCACTAACTCAGCTGCTTGGGCAGAATAAATGTTTTGACAATCCTTTTGCTTCCAAAACTTCAGTTTCTGTGGTGACAACATACTCTACTAGTGTTCTTCCTACAGTGTCCTTTGCTGATCCGTCTACAAACAAAACGAGATCAGAATCTACCAACGAAATATCCGTTAAATCTGGTCGGGGAAGTACTTTGTCATGAATGCTCTCTAAACAAACGTGTGGAGTACCTTCTTCTGGAGTCGGCAAAAGTGTCGCCGGATTATGAGTAGTACATCTTTATATGGTCATATGTGGCTGTCAGCAGCACTGTCATACATGACAAATGTCGACTAGGAGATAAAAAGGTTATCTTATCTTGCAAAAGTATAGTAGCTACTGAATGTGGAACTCGCAATTTTAATGGGTGAAACAAAACTAATGATGCTGAGGCTTGCACTGCCATGGCGGTTGCCACTACAGCTTGAACACAATGCGGCAATGCCCTTGCAACAGGATCTAATCTGGAGGAATAAAAGGCTATCGGTCTCGGTTTATCTCCATGTACTTGTACCAGAACCGAAGTCATATATCCTCCCTTACAATCAACCATTTGTACAAACTGCTTAGAATAGTTCGGAAAACCCAAAACAGAGGATCCTGCTATCAATTGCTTAATTCTATTAAATGCTTGTATTGCCTTATCTGTCCACTATATATTACTTTTTGCTGCCATGGGAGTGTCATAGATCAGTGCGGTCAATTGCCCTACTTCTTCAGCATAATTAGGAATCCAACTTTTACAAAAATTAGTCACACCTAAAAACGACATCATCTCCCGCTTAGTCGTAGGGATAGGTGCTTCAAGAATTTCTTGTTTTCTTTTATTTTCCAATTGTCTACCTTCCTGCGAAATTAAATAACCCAAGTACTTTACTTGTGCTTTCCACAATTGTAACTTCTCTTTATTTACTTTGTCCTTACTCAGATAAAAACTAAGAAGGGCTAGGGTATCCCTTTTACAACTCTACTGCGTGGGTGAGGCCAATAAAATATCATCTACGTACAACAGGACCTGGCTTCCCTCTGGGGGAACAAACCGAGCTAAATTCACAGCCATTTCTTGTGCGAATATTGTCGGACTCTCACAATAACCCTGTGGCAGTCTGGTGTATGTGTATGTTTTACCTTGGAAAGTGAATGCAAACCAAAATCTACTCTCCTTGTGTAGTGGTATGGAGAAAAAGGCATTGCTTATATTTGACGGAAAAATATCTGTGCTGAGGTAGTAAGTCATTAAGTAATGTATAGGGGTCAAGGACCACCGGTGCTCTTGGGATCGCAGCTGAATTTACTGCTTGTAAATCCTGAACCAACCTCTATGACCCATCAGGTTTCTTTACAGGAAACAATGGGGTATTGCAGGGTGAATCTGGGCATTTAACAAGAATTCCTACCTGTTTTAGCTGTTCAATAACTGGTTTAATTCCTTCCTCTGCTTGCTTACTTAGTGGATATTGGTGCTTACGAGGTCTATAACCTGACTTTGCAGTTATACAAACTTCACCTGCTGATGTTCATCGTGTTTCACTGTTGCAGTCATGACTGTAGGGTTCTTCCCTGCCGGCAGGCAATCCTCGGTCCGGCGTCGGCTGTTCAGCCATGCTCCCTGACGTCAGAGCGCCAGGAGTAGAAAGCTGACAGCCAACGCCATGTTCTCCAGTCTTTCTTGCCGTGCGGTGATAGCAGTTCGCAAGTGCCGGTCGGCTGACTCCTGACAATTTTTTATAAATGTACTTCAGTCCGAAGACTTTCTTCTCCTACTCAAACGCTAAGTACCCCGTTGGGGAAACCTTTTTCTTGCTCCAGTCTGATGTCAGAAAAAGTTAATTATTGTATTTCATGTGGGAAGCAAATACCTCATAAGGATTTTCATTCTTACTGTATTCCTTGCTTAGGCCCTGACCACGACGTAGCTAGTTGTCGGTTTTATGCTAGATTCAATCAACGTATGATTAAACGAAGGTGCGATTTTGCATTTCATTACTTCAGTAGGCGTTTTAATTATAAAATGTCGTCTGATACGGTTCCGGCTACAGGAGTTTACAAACGACGCAAGGATAAAGACAGGCCTCCGAGGTCCAAATCAGACTATGTTGTACAAGTAGAGCCAGCTTCAGGTTCTGCCGTCAGTGAGGCGCTTTTGCAGCCCCTGTTGTCGGCCATTTCGGATCCAATGTCTGAAACTGACTTCCACGAGGAGCCAACTAGGCCTTTGAATATTTCTGTTGCAGGACCTTCGGACAATGCTCCTTCGGATGGGTCCAGAGCCGCTGTGCAGGTACCGGCTTCCGAAGGGGTTTTCAGGCCTACTCAGCTTCTAATAAAGGCAAAGCCAAAGACCAAGGCAAAGACTCCTTCCAAATCAAAGACTGCAGCCCAGGCCTCTTCTGAGCCAGCACCCAAGTCTCAGAAACAGTTACTTAAGATGGCAGAGGACTTACTATGATTAGGGGTTCACATCCCCCTCCAGATAAAAGGCCAAGGCAGGAAGTTTATTAGGACTCCTCTGATCAGGCTTCTGTTTCTTCAGTTTCTTCTTCTGACCAGGAATATTTTTTCCCTCCTTATGAGGATTCTGATGCTGAGGAATCCATTCCTTCAGCTTCTCCCCCTGAGGATTTCTCTTTTGGGGAAACTTTACATGAAATGAGGCAACATTTTCACTGGGAAGGACAGGAGTACTCAGAATCTAAGAAAAGACTAAGGGATTTTCTTCTTCCCCAACATAGACCCCTGGCTATTCCTCCTATTTTGGATATTGTGGATGATGCTTTTTCGGAGGCTAACTTAACTCCTGACTCTTGTCCTCCAGCTCCTGTTAAGCCAGACAGATATTATAGGGTTCCTGATTCCCACCAGTTTTTATACAAGAATCCTACTGCTGACCCTGAAACCATTTCTCAGGGTCCTAAGGGGGTTAAGGCTGCTTCTGCTAAAAACCCCATTCCCACTGAAAAGGATTCCAGATATTTAGAAAGATGGGGCAAAAAAGTGTGCACTTCTGCTACTTTATCTATTAGGGCTTTAAACTGTCAGTTTCATATGCTGAAATACCAGCAATTTCTCTTGTCTGTTTTAAAACAAAAGCTAACTTCCATTTCCGCCTGTGCAGAGGATAAGGAATTACATGACTTAATGCATGCCACTGAACAAGTTGGAAAGCATGGTTTACACTGTGGGTTTGATGCCTTAGAGGCTTCTTGTAAGGCTGCTGCCTCTGGCACAGTCATTAGAAGGCATGCATGGTTAAAGGAACAAAGTTTGCCAGATCAAGTAAAGGCTAAATTATTGGATGCTCCTGTTCAGCATAATGTTTTGTTTGGATCTAAAGCTGAAGAGGTGATAAAGAAGATGGGCAAGGCAAAATCCATGCAAACAGTTAAAGATTTCTTACAAGTACAGCCACCCAGATTTAGTAGGAATTGGCTTACAAAAAATTGGTCCTTTCCCAATTCAGACAGGCCTCAGAGGGGTAGATACAGACGCTCCCGAGGAAGGCCTCAAACGCAAGCCTCTTGTAGATCAAGACAGTGGACTGCTTCCACCCCTAGGGGAGGAGAGGACAGGTCACAAGCTCATAGAAAACAGACTCTGTGACTCCCTCTGTTGGGCTGCAGGAACTTCTTGCCTGGAAGCCCCCCTCGGAGGAAAACTTTCTCTTTTTCACCTAAACTGGACTCGTATAACCCAAGACAAGTGGGTTCTGGATGTGGTTTCAAGAGGTTACAAATTCCATTTTCATACCCTACCAAGACCAAGCGGATGGCCAGATCTTCCAAAACATCAGTGGTTAGCCTTAAACCAGGTGGAAGCTCTCCTGGCTATGAAAGCCATAGAACTAGTTCCACTTTCAGAGAGGGGACAAGGTTTTTACTCGAGGCTCTTTCTAGTCCCCAGGAAGCAAAATTCATGGAGACCCATTCTGGATCTGTCAGTCTTGAACACTTTCCTCGAGATACCAAAATTCAAGATGCTTACTCTACAGCAGCTACTTCCAATGCTGACCAAAAATGCATGGATGGTAACTTTGGATTTAAAGGAGGCATACTTACACATTCCCATCAGGCAGGAATGCAGAAAATACCTCAGGTTCAAGGCCGGATCGTGGCACTATCAATTCTCTGCGCTGCCCTTTGGATTGTCTACTGCGCCCAGGGTGTTCACCAAATGCCTGGCTCCAGTAGTAGCTTATTGCAGACTCAAGGGAATTCAAATTTACCCTTATCTGGACGACTGTCTTATTCAGGCAGACAGCAAGGATGTCTTACTCCAGCATCTAGAGTTTGTTCAGAATCTTCTCAAGTTCCTGGGATTCACTGTAAACATAAAGTCAAATTTGACACCCTCACAACAGATAATTTTTTTGGGCGCTTCTTTAAACACCACAACCCAGATGGCATTTCTGACCTACGAAAAACAATTACAGCTGGCTTCAACTTTCAAAACCTTGGCAACATTAACTCTGCTATCTGCAAGGAGATTCCTGCAGGCTTTTGGTTACATGGCCTCCTGCATCCTTCTCGTACCATAGGCAAGACTACATATGAGGAAAATACAGTGGTACCTAAAAAGTGTATGGTCTCAGCATTGCCACAGTTTAGACATACAGATCTCCGTCTTGCCTTGTCTCCAAAAGGAATTCCTTTGGTGGTCCAAGGCATGTACTCTAAACAAAGAAAAACCCTTTTGTATGCCTCCTGCCACTCAGATACTAACCACGGACGCCTCAGATTATGCATGGGGAGCCCATTTTCTGGGCAACTGTGTCTGCAGGGCCTTTGGACAAAGGATCAGAAGCACCTGCATATCAATTTAAAGGAAAGGTTAGCCGTTCAGAAAGCTCTATTGGCCTTCAGGAATCTTCTACAACCAGGACAACTACTGTTACGGACAGACAACTCCACAGTTATGTGGTACATAAACAAGCAAGGGGGATCTCATTCCTATCCCCTTTACAGACTAGCCATGAATCTTTGGAACAGCTCTAGCTTGCAAACTGGACCTTCAAGCTCAGTTTCTACCAGGGAAGCAAAACTTCTTGGCAGACAGTCTGAGCAGAAACCTATCGGACCCACACGAATGGATGCTGGACACCGAAATATTCAAGATGATTACAGCAGTCTGGGGATATCCTCACATAGACCTCTTTGCATCCCACCTCAATCAGCTACAGATTTTTTGCACCAGGACATTCCACGAACTAGTTTGGAAAGTGGATGCTCTATCATTCAGTTGGAGAAACCTCTCTGGGTATGCCTTTCCGCCTCTTACTCTTCTTCCACGGGTATTATTAAAGATCAAACAGGACAAGCCCAAGATAATCTTGCTGGCCCCAAATTGGCCTTGACAGTTTTGGTACCAAACACTGAAAAACCTTTGTCTGGAGCCTCCTTGGGTTTTACCACAGACTCCGAACCTTCTGTCCCAACACCAGGGTCGGGTTCTGCACTCCCATGTCAAAACTCTCAGCCTGGCGGTCTGGTTAATCCAGGGTCTTTGATTCATTCTCTCCTACCCAAGCAGGTTATGGATGTCGTTTTAGAAGCCAGACGTCCTAGCACTAGAAAATCATATGCAGGAAAATGGAAAAGATTTTGTTCCTGGATGCAGGCTCAGGATTCTGATCCTCTTATTCATAACATTCCTCTGATTTTACTTTACCTTACAGACCTCTTACATAAGGGTCTCTCTTTCTCTTCAATAAAGATACATGCCTCTGCTATTTCTGCTCATTATAATACAGACCCTCCAATCTTTTCCCACCAGCTCATGAGACAGTTTCTCAGAGGGGCTAAGAACTTAAGGCCCCCTAGATCTCCTCCCATTCCTGCTTAGGATCTCAACTATGTTTTGGAAAAACTCACCTTACCTCCTTTTGAGCCTGCTGCCACGGCTGACATCAAGTTTTTATCTTGGAAGACGGCTATCCTGTTAGCTCTGACCTCTACCAGGAGAGTCTCGGAGTTGCAAGCTCTCATGACTGTGGAACCTTATATTATTTTTCATCAAGACGGGGTGTCTTTAAGGACTAATCCTACTTTTATGCCTAAGGTGATTTGCAAAGTGGCTTTAAATCAAACTATTCACTTGCCAACTTTTTCCCCACTCCCCAAAATAAGAGGGAAAGGATCTTGCATTCCTTGGATGCACACAGACAACTATGTTTTTACCTGGACAGAACCAAGGACATCAGGAAATCAGAGCAATTGTTTGTTTCTTATGCTTCAAGTTCCCATGGTAAAGCTATTTCAAAACAGGCCATTTCCAAATGGATTGCTCATGGAATTGGATTTTGCTATTCACACCATGGAAAGCAAATCCCAGGGAGTATAAGGACTCACTCTACCAGAGCTGCTGCCACTTCTGCTGCCTTCCTCAGGGGAGTTCCTACCAAAGACATTTTGGAAGCTGCAACTTGGAGTTCAGTGCATACTTTTTCCAAGCACTACAATCTACCTCTTTACTCTAAGTCTAGGGCAGGCTTTGTTTCTGCTGTCTTGCAGGGCCTTTTAGCCGCCCCCTCTTCTTTATGACCACCTCCCTTTTATTCTGCTTTGGGATTCAACCCTACAGTCATGACTGCAACAGTGAAACACGATGAACATAGTACAGTTGTGTACACTTACCATAAATGTAGATGTTAGTGTCTCTTCACTGTTGCAGTCTGGGTTTCCCTCCCTCCTGTCCTCTCTTATTTTTTCTTTTGTGTGGTTCCCTTCTTCACCCTTGTTTTGAGGTGCATTTGCAAAGGGTATGGGATCTTTCTCATTTTGGAGCACCTGACATCTGGGGCAAGAAAAACTGGAGAACATGGCGTCGGCTGTCAGCTTTGTACGCATGGCGCTCTGACATCAGGGAGCATGGCTTAACAGCTGATGCCGGACCCAGACTTTGGGATTCTGGCCGACCAAGGACTGCCTGCCGGCAGGGGAGAACCCTACAGTCATGACTGCAACATTGAAGACACTCTAACATCTACATTTATGGCAAGTGTACACAACTGTACTTTTTCATTAATCCTACATCTCCTTTACCTTTTGACCATAAATCTACAGGCAAGGCACTTAACGCACTATCTTCCTCTTGAGTTAGGAGGATTTGTCATGCCATTTCTTTTTTGTCATCCCTGAGGTGCACACTTTGTCGTGCCCAAGTCACCCAATTTAATCTTTGTACCTGGATCTGTTGATCTTTCAACTGACTTTCAGACATTGTGTTCCAAATCGTTACCTTTTTCGCCAAATCTACCCAATGCGTCCCCACTGCTTTAGTAACAGAGATATGTGGGCTATAACTTGAGTGATATAAAGAACTCATTTCCTTAGTCAAGGTACAGGTTACTACTGTATTACCTTGCGTATCCCAAAACATATCATTCAAAATTATCCTTGCACACTTGTGCTTAAAGAGTTCTTTTTCAAATTCTTTATCCGGACCAGGGGCCTTATAGAACATTGTACAATGCAAGTGCGCCGCAACCTGCGGTGACCCGCTCCTAGATTTACTTGGAGCTAGATTGATCAACTCTATCAACCCTCCCCGGGCCGTCTGAAATAAAGTCTAGGCTATACCAGTAAAACAAGTCTTGTACCCCCTGTACTACTAAGCCATCTGCTAACCTTTTTGCTTCAATACCTTTAGGTGTGGGAATTGCCGCTATTCCAAACACATGCATCAAATCTCTTCCTAGCAAATTAACTGGACAAACTTTTGATATAATTACCCTACACCTAACAGTTTGGTTTGTTTGTGGATCTGTGAACAATAGAGGATGAGACAGTGGTTCCTTATAGATTTTCCCGTTTGCCGCTTTTACAAGGACAAACTCATCCATTTCGCAGTTCGGAGGCAGAACTGCTGGACCCAAAAGTGTACACGATGCACCTGAATCACACAAAAACTCCACTTTTTGTCCCTCAACCAAAAACTCTATGGGTTTCTGATCTAGATGCTTAGCAATACCCAAATTTGCCAGGTTTATGACTTCACAGTCACAATCCCGCCCTTCCATTAGAGTGTTCTGACTTTCATTGTAGAGAGTGTCTGCCTCTTCATTATCCCCATAATGAAGATGGCGCCTTTCTTTACTATCATATAGTCATGCGGAACCCTTGTTCGTAAGCTGTGGGGGATGTTGCCACTCTTCACAGTCGGCAGCGAAGTGCCCACGTCTACTGCATTTAAAACATTCTCCACGTTTTAACCTTTCCCTATAGGCTGTATGTCCACCCTGTTCATTTAACGTGTCCCATTGCGGGCCCCCACGTTTTTTTACGCCACCACGGCGCCCTTGCCCCCTTTGGTCCTGTACTAGGAATATACCACCATCATCCCCTACTGCTAACACTTGTACTTTCTTTTTTTTTTTTTTTTAGATTAAAATGTCGCTCAGCATGCCGTGCATATTCAAACAAAGGTTGCAGTCTACGTGTTCTGTGATCTACCATGTGCTTAGTAATAAAACTACTTATCGGAGCCTTACAACCTTTAAGAAAAGCATTTTTCAATTGCTGTTCATACGGACTATCATTAGTCTGATCCTGCGGAATCATCATTCCACAATGGTTATTGAACACTTCTGTCAGCTTTACAATATAGTGATCTACAGATTCATCATCATTTTGGATGCACTGATTTATTACTGTCCTATATGCTCTTGCACGCCACTTATCAGAAATTCTCTTTAACAGATCAGTGACTCGTGTGTCTAACACCCCAGAATTATGCTTTAATGTAGTGCCCGTCATCTGCCTTACATGTCTAAGTACCACAAACTAAGTGCCAGTCTGGACCTAAGATTTGTCGCACTACTTGTTCTACTTCTAAACCATTTAGATGATAACTTAAACCCATACCAACTATGTCCTCAGAAAACTTTTGAAAATTAACCTTGGGATGAGGAATACCATCTGTAGCTCGTTTTATACCCACTCTAGCCCAGGGACTATAAACTAAAATAGTTGGTTCTTGTCCAACATCTCCTGCTTGTGGGTTTACAACTTGTATTAAGGGAAGAGCTTCTGAATGGTCAGAAAGTTTAATAGCCCAATGTCCTTGCCCTGTTGGTCCTGACCTTAACTGCATAGGTTGGTCTACCTGTTGCAAAGCAACTTTAGGTACTACGGAAATTTGTGGGTAAATTGGAGGGGTCACAACATTTCCTTGAGCAGCTAATAACCCACCCTGCTGTACAGATCCCACATCTTCAGAATGATATTGAGGAGGTTTCCCCGGTATGGCAGCAGCAATTTCACCATACGGTGGGGCAGTTGCCTGCCTTTGTACTGCACAAACTGTATGCTCATCCTCCTTTATCTAAAAATAAAGCTACTTTTCCACTTGGCACCAGTGATCCCTTTTGATTTATTTTCTCTTTTTCCTGACACTGTTTTTCTTTTATAGCTCGTTTATTTGCTTCTAACCATTTTTGTGCTTGGGGAAATCCCAATTGTCTCTGCTTTTTAGTTCTAGTTCCTGCATCTTTTTTCAAATCTCTAACCAATTTTGCACAGGCATTCTTATTCAGTGTACCATCAAAATCATATTTCAACTTCCACTTCAAAAATTTAACATTATTTTTGTTTAAACTTTTCATATACTTAGCATCAACATTTAAACAGGCATCACTCTCACACTTGCACCAACTTGAACCCATGTTTCCCTAGATTTCTTATTTTAGGACTGTATATTTTAGGACTGCATCAAAATTATTTTTACAAGGCTTATTACAAAATGAGGCTATCTTAAAGGTGATCCTAACAAAATAACAGGTAATCCTAACAAAATAACAAGTAATCCTAACAAAATAATCTTAACAATTATTCCTACCCACCCTTAACTAAAAATAAAACCCCTGTCGACAAGATTAAATTAAACAAAAATTGTTTTTCATCCTACCTGAGCCAGATGAGACTCAGTTTCCCCTTTTGATTCGGAAACCGTCCCTCAGATAGGGATCAGAGAGCGGCCGTCCTCTTTCTAACGACAAATCAGTCGGAGGGCTTTCCGTCGAGGGAATCTTAAGATGAGAAACCCTCACCTGCGCAGGTTTTTCAGTCTGTCGGTCTGATCCGTATCTTCGTAGAGGTTTCCGGTCCGAAGGACCAAAATGTCAGAAGAAAAAATTCAAGCGAGTCGCATCTGCCTCAGGTGATGAAAAACTTCTTTATTTGGAGCTAACCAGATTACAGCAGCATGTTGGCCAAGATGATCTCAGTCTGATCAGCTTGGTTACTGACATCAACTTTTATACTTTCCTGTTACTAGCCAAAATAGCTTTTGTTACATTTCTAACAGTTGACAGTCGGCTATGAAAAACATCTAGGATCACAATTTACCTCAGAAAAGAATGCTTTACCTCAAAACCACAGCTAGTGTAGAATGTTTATCTCAAAACCACAGTGGTAGCTGGAATTTTCCAGAGCCTGTCTCAGTAAATTAACTCTTATTCAGAAGTATAGAAAACAGGTGTTGTTCAAGTTCATAAGCAAACTACATCTATCATAGATAAAGCCCATCTTTAATAAACATGGTTCAATGATCTTTTCTTACCAACACTTCAGCAAATAGCATTTTCATTTTGCTAGATGGGAGAAAGGGACAAATAATAATAATGTGTGTTTTTCTCTTAAGTTTCTCTAATATATTCCTCAACTTCATGACCTTTTTCCTCCCTATTTACATTGCCATCTGTAAAGCAACAACAATAAAGCATTTACAATTTTTATAATTCCCCTTACTTCTGTAACAGAAGCCTACCTTCTCATATTGTGATGGTTTCACTTACAAAATGATTCTTTCACGTTTGAATAAAGCTTGCTGGAGTCGCCCAATTACTGACATCATCGAGGCCAGGCAGTGCAGGTATTTTTTTTATTAATCAGTTCCCTCCCCCAAAGTGACATCACCACAGCCGTCATCTGATTCTAAGACCCACCCATTCTGTGATGTCATGGCTCCCGTGTCCTTCCCCCAGCCTGAGTGCTTTTCATTTTATTCAGTAGTAGTGTAGTAACAGTGTTTGGAAACACAGAAATTTGGTATGCATACTTGTAAATTCTGCACTGCAAATGATGCTTAGGTGGTGTATCGCTTGCGTACTTCTCTGTTGTATTTGCACCAGATACTGCTAGTGTGCAGTACGGGAATTGAAAGATTAAAACATTACCCTGGTGTCAGAGGTGGCAGTGCAACATATTCATAGTGGCTTAACATGAAAGTAGCTCTAAGCAAGCACCATGTGAAACCTGAACAAGCACCTAGAATTATTCAGTGCAGCTTCCACACCTTAAGTCTGAAAATGAATTCACATACTCACATGAACAGGAGTAGCTGCATATTGATGGCTAAAGGTATATGGGCATGTCGGGTGGTTACTACACTGCAAAACTGGTATGTAATGGTGGAGATATTTGGAAGGCATGAGCAAACACACCAGTATATTAAAGCCATAGCACCAATTGAACTGGAGGCTGGCAAATAGATTTATTAAGGGATTTTGTCCATGCACAAATATTTCAACAGTGATTCTTTGCAGTGGCATCCATTATCTGATTCAAGGTATGTTAACCTTGATGTCCTTTATTTAAAAAAAAAATCAATACAAATTTTACTTTGTTATAAGTGACTTCTGGACACAAGAAAAGGGAAGGGGAAAATGTAGCAATGTGGTTTGTATGTGCAAAGACAAATCCAGGGACACTGCAAAAGGTTTTCTTTTGCAAACCAACAAGTGGAGTATAAACATATGAAGGCAAACATTGCATACCAGCACACTTTGCACATGTAAATCTCAATTTTTAACAAGGTGGAAGCATAAAATGACACCTTAACACTTAAATTAATAAAGATCTAAACTGGTTAATGGTATAAATATTTTATTCTTTAGCTCTTTGGTGCAAACCTTACTGGATGTGATTGCAGTCAAGTAAGGCCATGGTTATAGTGCAGCAAAAAATTCCCCTCTAACAAAGGAAATGCTAGAGCAAAGATTAAATTACATGAACCAAGCACCCTGCTGAGATCTGCCAATCAATGGAATTACCGGGTCAAATTACCCTCAGGACGTTGACAACTAGGGAAGCTAATTGTTATGGGGGAGGGGAGAAGTAAATGGACTGGAATTCATTGTCTCACAGATTAGTGCCATTTAAACTAAATTAGAAAAAAGGCAGCAGTAAACAGCACTTTGAGTGTGTTCTGTGGCATTTGCACTGTTTCTTTATGAAGTAGTCATCCAGCAGCAGGGAATGTTACTTGCACTGTTCTATTTTACTCCGTACTTTGTACGCATGCAACATCTATGAAATGACAGGAACTTTAGGCAAACTGAGACCTGCATGATGTAACATTTTTGAGCCAAGCAATGATTTCTGAGATACTGGATGGCAACCTGATTTATCCAGACCACGTCAATATGCCAGCCTCCAGGTGGTCATAGTCTGGAATTACATATAAAGATATTTAAAATCCTGTAAATAATCCCAGAGTGCTGTGTGCAGGAAACAACATGCCATGATGTTTTAAACATGTTTTTTGAGTCTGTGGGTGCGGTACTCCTTTAAGCTGCTACATGTGGTATGGAGGTCTATTCCCTCGGGCTTCGTTTGCTTACTGTGACCTTGGGCAAGTCACTTAACCAGATAGTGATTTGGAGCAGGTGGCTAATTGGATTAGGCTCATTTATGGTCCCTAGTGTGATGAAAGAGTACTGCAAGCACAGCTAGTTGGAATTTTGTAAATAATTGTACGTCATTTTCAAATTTCATACTGATTTATACAAGATGCTTGTGTTACAAATGTGTTAGAACTGTTGGCCATAGAAGATGCTGGCGTTACAAATATATTAGAACTGTATGTCATGTGTATCCAACTGATTTTTACATACGTGTGTTGAAAAGGGTGTTTTGTGAAGTGCTTGAGTTTGGATTTTATCCACAGTGTGCTAATTGCAGCGAACAGAAGTGTACATGCACTATTGTATCTGTTTAAATTTATATATTTTAACAGTGGAAACTGGAGGGTTAACCTCAGTTCAGCAAACAAGAAAAATATCTGAAATTAAATTGCTTTATAGGCTAGGCCATAAAGAAGCTATCTCACAAGTTTCAAGGCAGGCAGAGACGCAGTCTCTGTACTAAAACTTTCTGTATTGTGTTTGGGGTGAACTAATTACTAGTGTGGAAGCATTGAAGAGCATAATTGTTTTATGACTTCCAGCACCTGCCAAAGATCTGAGCAAAAGCCCTTGTGTATTTACTTTTGCAGGTAGGTGCCAAGTCTTGCCAGCTATGGTAATTTTGTATGGGAACTAGAAGTCAGATGACCAGAAGTGATTTCATTCTGCAAGTTATCCCAGCAGTAATATTTTAGATAATATTTTGAGAAGTCTTAGTGAGACAGAGCCTGACAAGAACCACCATTCACCACATCAACTGCTTTGCTCTGTAAAGTAAGTTAATTGAGAATGGTCTTTCTCTTACATTCAGTCAAGAATATTATGAAGCTTTGTTTAGATTTTGTTTTTCTTTGTTTGAGACTGTCCAATGTTGTTTTCAATATTTCCTGTGTTTTGAACTATGATGTCATTGTGAACATATACTTGGTATTTTCTTATTTTGTTTATTTTTCAGTATGTTTAAACGTTTCATTTTTGCTTATCTTTGTAGAGATTTTAAGTTTTGAGAGTACTTGCATATTTATTAGGTGACAGTATGTGGGGCACTCTTATTAGCCTTGCTCTTGGTCAAACTACTATTTTTATTAATATTACACAGTATAAAATTGGACACCATGTGTTAAGGGCCATAGAGTAGCTGGCGAGGGTTTCTTGTGGTAGTGGTAACTACCTCAGTCTGTCTCTGTCTGTCTGTCTCTGTCTGTCTGTCTCTGTCTGTCTGTCTGTCTCTGTCTGTCTGTCTGTCTCTGTCTGTCTGTCTGTCTCTGTCTGTCTGTCTCTGTCTGTCTGTCTCTGTCTGTCTCTGTCTGTCTGTCTGTCTCTGTCTGTCTGTCTGTCTCTCTCTGTCTCTGTCTCTCTCTGTCTCTGTCTCTCTCTGTCTCTGTCTCTCTGTCTGTCTCTGTCTGTCTCTGTCGGTCTCTGTCGGTCTCTGTCGGTCTCTGTCGGTCTCTGTCGGTCTCTGTCGGTCTCTGTCGGTCTCTGTCGGTCTCTGTCGGTCTCTGTCGGTCTCTGTCGGTCTCTGTCGGTCTCTGTCGGTCTCTGTCGGTCTCTGTCGGTCTCTGTCGGTCTCTGTCGGTCTCTGTCGGTCTCTGTCGGTCTCTGTCGGTCTCTGTCGGCTACTTGGGCAGGGACACGAAGCAGTGGTTGGACAGAGAGAGTGTTGGAGGACTTGGCTTGGAACCCTGGCTAAGGACTTAACTTTATAGCTGTGCCAGTGGGGAGTCTTATTGGGGATCTGGAGAAAGGGAGAAACCAGCCCTGGACTGTGTGTGTGTGGTCTCTTTGTGCTCTTAAGGGAAATTGCACTCTATGCAGAGAGCTGCATCTGGAAGTACTGTGTACATACCTGTTATCCTCCCAGTTAATGCCCCCCCCCCACAGGTGGCAGTGGTGAGGGTTTAGGCTCCTGGATTGCTGGTCCAGAGGTGGGTATCCATTTCACATATTGGTTGGCAGTGGTGAGTCATCACACCTCTTTCTGCATGTTTACTATCTACCTATGAACCATAATACAGACACTCTTTAAAGCCTCTGGTATTGCGTCAGCTGTCTGTTTTAGAAGCTTGAACTATTGCTCTCCAGAGTACATTCATGCAGTCATAGGTGTATACTAGGCTATTGAACAACAAGGTCTTTATAAGCCTAATTGTGCAATCCATCCCAGTTGTGTCTGTGTATCATGGGCATTTATTAGGAGGAGGAGTGTTGGTTAGGAAGGCTCTAGAGGACAGTGCTGTGGCAGACTGTTCGGGCATTACTGTCTACATTTGCCTATTGGATACATGGACAGACCTGGGGTGAATGTCTTATTTCCCATCTGTTGGTCAAGGTTATGCTTATAAATAGGGTTAAGGATGGTCTCTGCTTCCCCATTTTCTAGAGCATTGGATCCTCTGAGACACATAAATGTCTTGGCAACATGTTTTATTTATGTCACAAGCAAAATTTAAATCCTTGGATCTAGTGGTTCTGGTGCAGTTTGATTTGCGGATGTGCAAATGGTCAATCCGAGCTGGATATGAGGATGCATTGTATGCCAGGCAGAGATCACCTCTCAGTAACATGCAGGCAGAGTATAGTGAGAGGACTTTAAGGTGATTTGTATAGGACAGTGTGATTATACTTTGGGAATGTCCTCCTATTTCCATCTTGCAGTATTCTTAGTGTGAGATTTTCTGCCTCAGACCCGAACGTCAGCTCCTATACAAATGCCTGGTTGCTATTGATGCATGGGACATAACGCATAGGGCCATAAGCCAGTAGTTTTAAATGTGATGTCTGCACGCACAGACCTCAGAACCTTTCTGTTGCAGTCGAATCTCAGATCAGTCGCATCACTCCTCTACTTATCAAGACGTCTAAAGGGAAGTACCCCTTGGGAATTTTTTCAGTTACTATTGCTTGGGCTTGGTTTGCTTGTTCCTTTTCAGCTGATGTCTGCTAAGAAGGGTAAATGCCAATGTGGACGTCAAATTCTGCATAAAGATGCCCATAACCGTTGCGTTTTTTGTCTAGGCTGGGAACACGACCATGTCACTAATGCCATTTGCCAATCCTTTGTCTCTAAGATGCTTAGAAGCTGTCTGGCTGCCCTTCATCTTTACTTGGAAAACCAGAGACGTTAAAAATTAGCGCTTAGGATGGATCTGGAGTTTTTACTCTCGTCTGTTCCTAGTCTCCAGGAAGGAATATCCTTGGAGACCATTTCTAGACCTGTCCTACCTAAAAGACTTCCTCATAGTCCCCCCATTCAGAATGCTTACCTTGCAAACCCTGTTCCCTGTTATCCTCCCTCAGGCATTTCTAACTTCCGTAGCCATCAAGGATGCCTACCTGCAATATACCCATCCACCACAGATATAGGAAATTCCTATGATTCTCTGTGGGAGCCTTATCAGTTCTTGGCTTTGCCTTTTGGACTCCGGATTGATCCGAGAGTCTTTACAAAATGTCTAGTCCCAGTAGTAGCCTTTTGTGGACTTTGAGGGATCTTAATCTATCTGTACCTAGGCGATCTCTTGATTCAAGTCAGTTCACAAACAGAATTGAACAAATATCTCTAAATGACAATTCACATTTTACAAGGCCTGGGATTTACTATAAATTTCAAGACATCATCCCTGGTCCCATCCCACCTTCCTGGGCTGCAGATTTCAAACCCAGAGCACGATGGTGTCGCTCCCACCTTCCAAGGCAAAGGAGAGTTTCCTGCTCTTTGCATAGACACTTCATTTAGGCCAGATATCTGACAGACTATTCCTCAGTCTTGGTGCTAATGGGATCCACCATCCCTATGCTTCCTTTGGCAAGGCTACATATGAAACTCTAATGATTCCTTAAGTCTGTATGGTCTCAACATGTTCACCCTCTAGAATACCAAATTCCTATTCTCCCCTGTCTAAAGATGGGGCTCCTGTGGTGGATTTGCATAACTGTCTGTAAATCCTAGGCCTCCCCATTCACCTTCTGCCACCAAGTTGAGTCCTATTCACAGATGCATTGGACAATGGTTGCGGAGCAGCCCTGGATCACCACTCAGTTTAAGGGAAGTGAAGGCATTAATCTTTGCCCTCCAGACATTCCAGCCACTTGTCAAACTAGGGCGATTATGTGTACACAGACAACCCAACAGTTTTGTAATACATTGGGGGGCCAGATCTACCTCCTTGGCAGACTAGCCATGCAGGTCTGGGATCTAGCATTCCTCCTACATGTATCCCTCTGGTGGTTTGCACCCCTTTCACTCGGAATGCTGTGGCAGATGCTCTAAGCAGATCCAGAACACAAGCCCATGAATGGATGCTTCACAGGGATGTGTTCCTGGACATAGTTTGCCTCTCCATGAACAAACATCTCCCTTAGTACCCCATCCTCAGGCAGGTTGAGTTGGATGCCCTTTCATTCTCCTGGAAGTTGAAATTCCTATATGCATTCCCTCCCCTTCCACTCATTCTGAAAGTCCTGTTGAAAATCCAACAGAAAAAACAAAAATGTTGCTGGTGATCCCCTATTTACCAAGACAGCATTGCTTCCCCATTCTTTTTCAACTAGTGAAAGGCAGTTGACACAAGTTGCCCCACAGAGTGGACCTACTAACACAGAACAAGTCTCACTTCTCCACTAACTCTTGGAAATCCTCCAAATTATCCTTTGGTGATAGGATCCCTGATCCCATTCAGACACCTTTACTTGGAGGACATGCTTCAACTCCTGCAGGAGGCCAGGAAACCTACTACTAGAAAATCTAATCCCCCGAAATGGAAGAGGTTCTCTATCTGGTGTCTGGCTAGAAAACCAGCACTGACTAAGTGGATTTGCTTATTTTTTTCTGTCTTATCTGTGTTAATTGCTTAATGAATAATTTGCTTATTCTTCCATTAAAGCTCATTTGGTAGCTATCTCTGCTTGTCTGCCACTTGCTCCACCCTTTGCTTCTAGATTTGAATCTAAACAATTCATCATAGGCGTCCTTCATGTCAGAACCCCCAGGAGACATGTAGCTCCACCCTGGTACCTCAACTTTGTGCTAGAGAAACAGACTTGAGCACCTTTTGAGCCAGCTTCTTCTAGTTCACTTAAATAGTGTACTTGGAAAATGGTCCTCCTGGTGGCCATTACTTCCGCCAGTTAGGTTACAGAGTTTCAAGCCCTTATAGGTTCTCTTTCTTTCCTGTCTTTCCATAAAGACAGGGTCTCCTCATAGAACAGTCTTTCCTTCATTCACAAGGTTGTCGATGAATTGTCCTTAAACCAGGCAGTTTATCTACCCTTCTTCTTTCTGTCTCCTCAGAGCAGCAGAGAGAGGATCCTTCACACCCTTGATGTACACAGACATCATGTCGGGTTGTTCTTGCATAAGACTAAACCTTTTAGGAAATTGGACCGTTTGTGTCCTTTCACCCTAGGGCTCTGGGATTGCTTGTGTCTAAACAGACAATTTCCGAATGGATATCCAAATCTATTGCCTTTTGCTATGCTCAACATGGTAAGGTTCTTCCTGGCTCAGTCAAAGCTCACTCTACCAGGACAGTGTCTTCCTGAGGGGCATTCCACAAGGGTTTAGATACCAACTGTATTCTAGAAACCGCTATTTGGACATCTGTCCACACTTTCACTTAACACTAAGCTTGATTCCATCTCCAGATCCAGGGCAGGGTTTGCCTGGGCCATTCTGTATGGCTTCGTAGAAAATTCCTCTGCCACATCCTCCTCCTCTTCATGAGTTTTTGTACTCTCCCTTATGTCAGGAATACTGCAGTAGATGAATCTGATGTAGATTAGTTGTGTAAGAACTTGCCATAACTATAGATGTTGTCCAGTCCTCTGTTGCATTATTACAACCCTCCCTCCATCGCCCACTACCTGGGTTTCTTAGATACATTGTTTCTCATTCCCTTAGACTGACTCTCTTCTTAGGGCCTCAGCTCTGAGGGTGGTGTTTGTACGTCTTTTTTATGGCCATTGTCTGTTGGTGGCCTATGTCAGATGTACCACGCGCCCTGGATGTTAAAAAGACTTGGATGTACTGGTTGACATTGGGTTGTTGCCTTGGGAGGCAACTCCTAAAATAAGGACAAGAGAAGGATGTCTACTGTTCTGGTAAGTTCTTGCACAACTAATCTTTATTTTTCTTTATCGCTACTGTTTCCTGTTTTTATGTGTGCATTTAACTGTTTTTTTCTTCTGTTCCTCTTATTGTTACTATCAGTTTGTCTTGAAATTGCCATCAGCAGGGCATTTCCTGCTAGTTTGTTTTGCGGTAGCTTTGCACTTTGTGGGTCTTTTCTACTGTGCTTTTGCATATGGCGGAGTAGGTTTTAGTCATCTTTTGGCAGGAGGTGTTTGCTTCATACCTCTCAAGTGTACCTCATTACGAGGAATGTACCTCATTTGGAGTCTTCATGTTCCTCGAAGTTCCTCAAAGTTCCACATTGAAAGAGTCTTTCACACATTAAGTGTTAGGAATTTAAGTGAAATCCATGCTAAATAGAAATTAATCATATTAATTAAAATATCTTCATTATAAGTAAAACCAGCATATTTTAACCACCTGTGACCTTCCTAGTTGACGTTGTTAGTAAGCCATTAGTATAAGTTCCGCAATTTGCCTATTTGTTCCACATTATGAGGGCTAGTGTTCCTCATTTTGGAGATGGAAGGTTGAGAGCTATGGTTTGCTTGGTCTGAGTTGGGAAACTGAGTGTTATAGTGTAGTCATTTTATTGACCAGAGTCTCCTTACTTAGTTTTCATTTTTTTTTTTTTGCTGCCATAAATTTTGTGCATTTGTATGGGTTTGCAGTGCTTTGCAAAGTAACAGAAATCTGGAAAGAATGGTTCATAAAAGGGTACCATTTAAAGCAGCAATATTGCTCAAATGCCTTGTTTGCCGAGAAGCTTAGAGTAGTTAGTTCAGAGTTAAGTGGCAATACCCTCAGACTTAGTTGAATTCATAATTGTGTAAGCATTAACGTTAGTAGAATTTAGTACTATTTAGTGTAATCTGCTTCAAAAAAGTCTTTTATCCCAAGTAAACCACTCCCTTGTAGCACACAAATCAAGGGACTGGACTGTTTATATATGCAGTTTCTTAACTTCTGTAGACAACTTGTTGGATATGGGCATCTTGAAGACAATAAAGCTATTGTTTCATGTTTACTGACAACCTTTTAGTCCTCAAAACAGCAGACACATTGTGGGAGACGTGTACTTGCACAATGACCCTGGAGGCTAAGCTCTCGTATACATGTGGCACACTAGGTTGTCGAAACCACACACAAAGTACCCACCTCACATAGTACACAAAACATATGCAAGCTAACATATGCTGACACACTTAAAAGCAGTCTTCCTAAACAAAGATTGCCTGTACTACCCGTTGTCAAATTCATGCCTCAGCAAGCTTAAAGGCACTCTGTAAAAATAACACTCAATGCCACAGGTACTGTCAAAGCGGAGTCCTAAATACTAATGCAAGCAAACACACTTCCAGACTGTCCTATTGGATTCCATTGTAAGATAGTACTGATGCCCCTCTAACCAGGCTGAACAAGGAGAAGGTAAGTGTTAGTTGTTTATCTGGATCCAGAATCTGCTAAATTATTCAGGCACTTAAGTCATTACACCACAGGTACCAGTGGTTCCATCATTGTCCATGTAGGGCTACATGATCTGACATTAACATTCCTGGACTATATGAAGAGAGACATTCTGGAGCTTTCAGACTGCGTCTTGGTATTGAATAAGGCAAGTATTGAGCAGTGTGTTGTCATTGCTTCTGCTGAAATGATTTCAGGCCTGCATAAACTAAAGCACTTCTGTTGATCCCCTGCTGGGGGAGGAAAGTAAACCTGTATTTTTTTTTTTTGTCTTTGATAGAACTGCTTTCTGTTTTACCCGCTTCATTTTGTTTTCTGTTTTAAGAAATCTGCTTGGCCTGGTGTTTTTGTTCTCTGGGTGAGGCAGACACTTAAATTATCAAAGCTGCATATTTTTCACACTTTTTCACCATTGGTTATTTGTCGCATGAGTGATATTTAAATTTAGTGAAATTTCTGGCTGTCTTTTGCTGAAAAGATTTTAAGCTTGCGTAACTCTACCTTCCCTTTTATGTGTTTTTTAAACTTTGTGAATTTAAGCTGCCCACCCCTACTGTAAATTGGGCTTAAGTTCTTTCCTTTCTACACTGCTGTTAATATTGAATTATATATTTGCCTTTTCTTGTGCTGTCATTGAAAAAGTGCATTTTGCCTCTCGTGAGTTCTTCTGTTTTACTGGATCTTAATTAATTTTCTAGCTAGCTGTTGGATAAAGTTGTGTATTGTTACACTCTAGCAAGCACTTGTTTGTAAATCAAGAGGTCAGTGAATTTTCTATCTAGTGCACTAGGAGTTAGGCTGGTCTTTTTAGGTTTGGGAAACACTTGAGATTTCTTTATCAAAATACGTATGTTTTGTGTTTCTATTGCACTTATTAAATTGCATTATATCTGATCATTGCATTTTTATTTATTTATTTTTTTTGCTGTTGCGACTGCATATATTCTTTGTTTTCAACTGTATTTTCAGCCTAGATAGCATAGTCTATAGTCAGACCTGCTGAATCTAGCCTGTTTTTGTTATATTCTAGCACTAAACCAGCTGTCGTATGTTAAAAAGGCTACCCTGCACCACTGTGGCAAAAGAGTGTGGATTCAGCCTTGTCTGAGCAGGG
The DNA here is from genome assembly GCF_019279795.1 of Protopterus annectens. Taxonomy (NCBI): domain Eukaryota; kingdom Metazoa; phylum Chordata; order Ceratodontiformes; family Protopteridae; genus Protopterus; species Protopterus annectens. The sequence continues at coordinate 1,583,938,469 of NC_056732.1, read as the reverse complement.
GATTTTTGGTGGAAGGTTCATTGTGTACTTTCCTATTGGTAGATTAGCTGTAAACTGTTTAATTTCACCTGTGTTTAAGCCTCTTGTTTGCTTGTCGCTGAGCACTGTACAGTGGGGATTAGTGGTGTCCTGTGTAGACACAAACTCATTGAAACACAATTTTCCCTAGTCAGCTGTCAGTGGAACCCTCACAAGCATCTCTGAACTAAAGGCAAGTTAAGTGCGCACTGAGCAGCATTTTCACAACTGTCATCCAGAACCCTCCATTTAACATCCCGTGATGGTCTTTGCACAAAAACTGGTCCGTCTAGCCCACTCCTTTCTGTAATAGGTCACCCAGTGAAAATCTGCTGTAATGGACAGTTTCCCATAATTTCTGCAGCCAGACTGATTGACATAGGAATACTAAGGCAACCTAGTAATTGCTTCATGTATACGGACAACCATTTACTCCTGCAGCAAACAAAATATGTGAGAGATGTAAGTTCACTATGAAATTGAAATCACTTCTCTCATGTAACAACAAACCAGATACCAAGCAGGTTGTCAGTACACACTCTTCACCTCTCGCACAAACTAAAGACACGACACAGACATACATGTGGAGGTACTCACTAGAAGTTACCAAAAGTTCAGAGACCTCCCAAACATAAGCAAAGTGCACATGCTTGTTATGCAAGTATAAAACACTACACATAAACATGCAAGTGTCTCAAAAAATAATTTCCTAAGGTGAATCACCTCTAAACCAAATGTCCTTGTCATAGGAGACTCCAAAGTGAAACACACAGATGTTTCCCTCACCAGACTGGGCAAGAAGGTCATGATCAGCTGCCTGTCAGATGCCAGAATCTGTAAGGTCATGCATGCACTCAAGTCACTCGGTGAGTACTGTTATGACTCTGTTATAATTCATGTTGGGGTGAATGATATAAGAAGTACCTCTGTGGACTACATGGAGAGAGACATGACTGAACTCTGAGTGCCCCAGGCGGGTATGACCCCAGCCTCTAAGCAGCATTTTCTTTCTCCCAGGATGAGACACAGTATAAACAAAAAAAGATAACCTTTGAAAATTGGTTTAGCTTCTGGTGTTAGTCCAGGGGGATCTGGTATCTGTCAGCCTGTGATGACCTGGTCAAAAGGCCACACTGCTTTGCCCGAGATGGTCTGCACTTATCTTCTCTACGCTTTTGGATATGGGCAAAGGTGCTTGCGTCTCCCATAGTGCCTTTTTAGGCACTGTCAAAACAGCAACATTTCTGCCATAAAAAAATCTACCTGAGGCAAAACCTAAGGTTTTGCTGTTTGATGCTAGAAGTCTAAAAATGAAGCTGTACTTTCTGGAAGCACTCCTCACCTTGGAAGATGATGTCTGTGCAGTCACTAAGATGTGGTTGAAGGCCATGGAGAGCACCCTGGCTTTCCAAGGCTACAATGCCTTCCACACATTGAGACCTTAAAATAAGAATGAAAGAACAAAAGGTGGAGGGGTATCCATCTTTATTAAAGCCAAGTACACCTTGAGAATGGTCACAGTATGACTCGCTCAAACTACTCCATGTGCAATGAACTCTAGGCAAAATACCCTATCACATCTTTGCTAGCTGTGGGTCCCCCACCAAGGAAAGCACACTGCCTACCTGGACTTACTGGAATCACTCTCCATACACCCCAACATCTTAGTAATGGGTGATGTCAACTATCCCTCCATCATTTGTGACATACAGAAGTACGAACATGCTTGCCCAGAGGTTTTTGGACTTTTAAGTCAAATGCACCCACAAAGGGCTCAAATGTCCTAGACATAATACTCACCAACATGTGGAGTCACTGCTCTCCTCCCTGTCCGATGGCTTTCCTGGTAAGGTAAGGCCATAAAGCTGTCTCATTCAAGTGTAAATACTGGACTTGACACTCGCACAGGAACAAAAAAAAAACTGTAGAAATTTTCCAAAGCTTGCTTCATAGGTTCATAGGTTTATACTAGGCTATCTGCCCTAAGGCATTTATAAGCCTAGCCCAAATTTTTGTGGCTTACGCCACCCCTTATATGAAAAAATACTGTGCCCATTAGTTTGTTGTGCCTCTGTCCAGCAGTGACACAGTGATGATTCCCGGGATAAACCTACGATCTCCCATCCACAGGTCAAGATTTCTCTTGAACAGAGCCAGCGAGGTGCTCTGCCTCGCATGGACCGGGATTTTATTCCACAGCATAGGGAGTCTCTGAGTGATAAATCTATCCCTCCAGCACGTCCTATTTATATCCGTGCTAAGGTTTAAGTCGCTTGCTCTAGTTTTTTTGGTGGATTTGGATTTTTTGAGGTGGAGCATGTCCATTAATTCCGGGTTGGACATGACCTTGTATGTCAGGCACATGTCACCTCTGAGCAGACGGTATGCAACTGAATAGAGCTGGAGTTTCTTCAGTCTGGCAGCATATGACAGATTTTGGAGTCCCTTTATCCTTTTGGTGAGGAACTTTTGGGGTCTCTCCAATTGCTGCAGATGTCGGGTGAGATACATCCCGAATGGGGCATTGTACTCTATCATTGGTCTGATAAGTGAAGAGTACAGGGGAACAATGACCTCACTAGATCTGGATGTGAATCCCTTCATGATCAGGTGGGCAATGTAGAAGGTCTTTCTAACCACTTTAGCAACGTGAGTGTCAAAAGAAAGGCCACTGTCAACCTGGGTCCCCAGGTCCCTGATAACCTGTTCTGTGCTTAGTGGATTGCCACCTATATGGTAGCTTGGGGGTTACCTTGTTTTTCCCAAAGGGTATGACTGTACATTTTTTGGCGTTTAACTTCAGGCCATGGCTCTGGCACCAGCTATCTGTTTCCGTGAGTCCCTTCTGAAGAATATCCGTGTCCGATGCACTTTCCACTATAGCGCCCAGTTTGCAGTCGTCAGCAAACTTTGTCGGCCAAAGTCCTCCCATGTTGGCCTGTACTTCTGAGAAGTAGATGCCGAACAATAGGGGGCCAAGGACCGAGCCCTGTGGGACACCACTTGTGACCGGCTTGGAGTCTGACATAGCGCCAGCAACTCTAACCCTGTGGGCTCTGTCCTTAAGCCAGTTTGCAACCCATCTTGTGACATATATGGGTTTACATTTAAGCTGGTAAGTTTTTCTACAATACCCGAGTGGGGTATTGTGTCGAAAGCCTTTGCAAGGTCAAGGTAGGCTGTATGGACTGCCTATCCCTCATCAATGGCCTTGGTGACTGTTTCGAAGAAGTCGACCAAGTTCAAAAGGCATGATCTGCCCTTGAAGCCAAACTGGGTCGGGTCCAATGTCTGCAAGTCCCCTATATCTTTGTTTATGAGCTCCATTATGATCCTCTCCATAGCTTTGCAGACTAGACTTGTTAAGCTTATGGGGCGGTAATTACCAGGGTCCGTAGAGGCACCGCCTTTGTGGAGTGGGACCACAGTTGCCGTACGCCACTCCTTGGGCACGTATCCTGTGGTAAGGCTGAGATTAAACAGCTGCCTTATGTGCGGGTTTAATTCCTCATTTAGCTCGTGTAGCACACAGCCAGGGACACCATCCGGTCCCATTGATGCTGTGTTTTTAGCTTTAGAGAGAGCAGCTTTCACCTGCGCATTTGAGATGTCTGGGTGGCTACACTCCGCTGGGATAGTTATCTCTCCTTTAGGGTGGGGGGTGAAGTTTGCACTGAACCTGTCTGCCAGTATGTTGGCAATGTCTGTGGGTTCAGTGATTTTTGTATCATTTTGGACTAATTCTGAGCATATCTGGGAGTTTCCACCCAGGTTCCTAACATAGCTGAAAAAGGCCTTATGATTGTCCTTTGAATCCATGGCAGACTACTAAGCGATTTGTATAAGTTTTATACCCACTTGCACTCACTGACAATGACTCGTATGCAAAGATGTACTCACATGCTCTTTACAAGCACCTAAGCAGCTGTATAGAATATGCTGTACCTGACTGGATCAAAATCAGGTCCACCCGAAAAAAAACTGGCAGTCCTTGTGGACCTAAAGTATAAACAAGATGTCTGTCGTGTTAATCTGTTGCAGATGTTCTTCGTGTTTCACTGTTGCAGCCATCGCACTTGGGTTATCCTGCCAGGGGTAGCCCTCAGTCGGCCTGAATGCCAGAGGCTTAGTATTTCTGCGTGGGTTGCTATCACTCCAGGACTGATGTCAGCTAGTCAGGGGTATAAAAATAGGCCACCAATGCCTTTACATCAGTCTTTCTTGCCGAGGAGCCCGAAGCAGAAGCAGCTCGCGCGAGTGCTGGTCGGCCGCTACCTGAGTTTTCATTTCTGGAATTGAAGTTGAAGTCTTCTAAAGCTAAGTACCCCGTTAGGGATCATTTTTTTCTTGCGCTAACCGATGTCAGAAATAGTTAACAATTATCTCACCTGTGGAAAGCAAATACCACACCGAGATTTCCATTCTTACTGTGTCACCTGTTTAGGGTTAGACCACGACATCCCTTGCCGTTTTTTTTGCTTTGTTCAACACCCAAACTATTCGTTGCTGGGCCCTTATTGCAGCTCAGTACTTTCGCGCTCTATCTCCATAGTCTGAAACTGCTTTGGTAAGCTATCCAACTGCCGATCTTCTGAAAAACATAAGGATAAAGACAGACCGCATAGGTCCAAAACTGCAGACTGCTCCAGTAAGCTAGTCGCCAGTTCACCGGTACTCAGTGAGTAGCTTTTGCAGCCCCTGATGTCCGCATCGATGGATTCGCAGGCTGTTACCAAGACCCGTTTCGAGTCCGGTATGCGCGAGACTCTTTGACTATGGAACCTGCGGATTTCTCTACCTTGGATGGGTCCGGAGCTGATCTGCAGGCACTGGCTTCTGAGGAAGTTCTTCGCACTACTGATATTCGACACAAACCGACTTTTGCGTCTTCCGTTCTTTCTAAAACTACTGCGTTTCTAAGGCCAGAGTATGAGCTACGCCAGGAAAAACGACAACCCAAACTCGTGTGCCTGCTTTTTTACCACAATCACAGATGCTTAAAATGGCAGAAGACCTTATGCTGATTAGGGGCAGCCAGCATTCTCCTGCTAAAAGAAAGAGACTTGGTCAGATAAAGGTGCTGGGGACAAGAGTCCAACGATTGAGGGTACTTTTTATGAAGACATGTCCTTACCTGCTTATGAGGATTCAGATGCAGGGGAAATCCATTCCTTCTGCCTCTCCTCCAGAGGATTTTTCTTTTGTTGAAACCCTACATACTTTGAGAGAGCACTTCCATTGGAAATGCCAGGATTACCCTCAGTCTAAAAAGAGACTCTGCACAGGTCCTTAACTCTAACCCCCTATCGTGGATGACGTTTCTATGGAATCCAGTCTAACTCTGGATTCCTTGTCTCCTGCTGCCAGGAAAACTGACAGGTATTAGTCCCTGACTCTCTCAAATTTCTTTTCAGGAATCCTACTGCTAACCCAGAGGTCATCTCCCAAGGGCCTAAAGGAATAAAAGAAACTACAGCTAAGAGTCCCACCCCCTCGGACAGGGATTCTCAAGCCTTAGATGGGATAAAAAAGTATATACTTCTAGAAATCTTGACAGAGCATTAAATTGTCAGTTCCACATGCTGAAATACCAGCAACATACCATGGAACTCATCTAGCTTCCCCGATGCTACAGAAAATGGACTTACAGGAACTTATGCATTCTTCAAGCCAAATCAGTAAGCATACCCTGCAATGTGGGTGTGAAGCCCTAGAAGCATCCTGCAGGGCAGCAGTCGCAGGTTCTGTACTTCGAAGGCATGCTTGGCTTAAGGAACAGACCTTGCCAGATCATGTCAGATCATGTCAAATCAAAATTATTGACAAAGACCATCCGTTTGCGATCAGAGCAGAAGAGGTTTTAAAAAAGATGATAGAAAAAGCTAAATCTATGCAGACAGACGTTTTGCAAGTTCAGCCTCCAAGATTCAGTAGACATTGTCCCTCAAAACATTGGTGCTTTCCTGCCCCCTCAAGGCCACTTCAGCCAAGACCTAGGGGTAACATACCCCCCCCAGATAGCAGGCTCAGGGTATGCAGCGATCTAAACAATGGAGTCCCCCCCACCTTTTAACGAGGGAGTGCTAAGTCACCCCCTTATGGAAAGAATTCCCAGTGAGTCCTCAACTCCTCCTCTCACCTCTGCCATCTCTCCATGCCACTAGGAGGAAAACTTGCCTCCCATGAAGAAAACTGGGCTTCCATCACAGACGACTGATGGGTCCTCAACTTAGTGTCCCAGGGGTACGAATTTAATTTCCACACCTTGCCAACCCCAAAGGGATTCCCAGATCTTCCCCCAAACCAGTGGGCAGAGGGACAAAACAAACTTCATTTTCTGCTCTCCATGATGGCAATTCAGCCTTTTCCTGCAGATCAGATAGGCTAAGGATGTTTTGTGTTTGACTGTTGCAGTCATTACATTTGGGTTATCTGTTTGCAGGTAGCCATCAGTCGGCCAGATTATCAAAGTCTTGGGTCCTGCGTCGGTTGCTGTCTCATCTTCCATGACGTCAGGTAGTTACAGGGATAAAGCATACAGCTGACACCATTACACCAGTCTTTCTTGCCGTGGGATGCCCAAAACTGAAGCAATTTGCAAGTGCCAGTTGGCCGACTCCTGAAATATTCGTTTGAGTTTCAGATCCGAAGTCTTCAGCTAAGCTAAGTACCTTGTTGGGGAACCTTTTTCTCGTTCTAAACCGATGTCAGTAACATTTGCGTTTCTTGTGGAAAGCAAATACCTCAAAGATTTTCATTCGTACTGCATTCCTCGCTTAGGCCCAGACCACGAAGTACCTTGCTGTCGGTTTTGTGCCTTATTCAAACTTCGTACTATTAATCGTCTGTTAATTTTCACATCTAAATATTTTGGTGCTCGGTTCAATTATCCAGAAATGGCTTCGGTAAGCCACCTGACTACTGGCATTCCAAAAAAATGCAAAGATAAAGGCAGACCGAATAGGTCCAAGGCTGCCGACGACGCTTCTCCTAAGCTAGTTGCCAGTTTGCCTGTACTCACTGAGGCACCTTTCCAGCTCCTGATACCCGCTACTTCAAATTTGTAGGCCTCTACTGAGACCCATTCGGTGTCCGGTATGCCGCGAGATGCTTCAACTGTGGAACCTGCAGATGTCTCTACCTTAGATGGGTCCGTGCCGCTGTGCAGGCACTGGCTTCTGAGGGGTGTATTCAGGCCTAGTGACTTGCATATTAAACCAACGCCATCTTCTTCAAGGTCTAAAACTCTAACTGTGCCTAGTCAGGCCTCTATGCCTAAAAAACAAATAAGAATGGCTGAAGACCTTATTACTTTAATCAGGGGAAGCCCCCCCCCCCCCCACCCCCCAAGAGACCTTGGACTGAGTTTGCTTATGATACTTCTGACCAGGATTCTGAAATTTCCGTTTCCTCCGATGACCAGGATTTATCCTCATCTACCTGCGAGGATTTTGATGCTGAAGACTCAATTCCCACTGACATCCCCAAGGATTTCTCTCTTGGTGAATCTTTGCATACTCCCAGGGAGCATTTTTATTGGGAAAGTCAGGATTTCTCGGATTCTAAAAAGAGGCTTAGGGATTTTTTTACTCCTGTCCCAGCACAGGCCTTTAGCCATACCTTCTGTACTAGACATTGTTGTTGCTTTTTCGGAATCTAGCTTGGCTCCTGACTCTCTTCCTCCTGCTCTCAGAAAACCTGATAGATAATACAGGGCTCCTGACTCTCTCAACTTCCTTTTCAAAAATCCTACTGCGGATCCTGAGACCATTTCACAGGGACCCAAGGGCATTAAAGCTACTACTGCCAAAAATCCTAACCCCTCTGATAGAGACTCCAGGGCGCTGGTTAGATGGGGGTATGAAGGTATACACGTTAGCAACGTTGGCCATTAGGGCCTCAAACTGCCAGCTTCATATGTTAAAGTATCAGCAGCATCTTATTGTATTGCTTAAACAGAAAATGATGGTTCCTGATTGTGCTGAAAATAAGGATTTACAGGATTTAATGCATTCTGCTGAACAAGTTGGAAAGCATACTTTGCAATGTGGTTTTGATTCACTAGAGACATCTTGCAGGGCTGCTGTAACTGGGTCTGTATTTAGAAGGCATGCTTGGCTTAAGGAGTAATCCTGGCCAGATCATGTTAAAGCTAAATTACTGGATGCTCCCTTAAATCAGGACTGTCTGTCTGGTAGCAAGACAGAAAAAATTCTTAAGATGGAGGAAAAAGCTAAATCTGTGAAAACTGTTAAAAGATTTTTTACAAGTACTGCCTCCAAGATTTAGTATGCATTGGCCTTCTAAGAATTGGTCCTTTCCTGCCTTTTCCAGACCTTCTCAGTCCAAACCAGCAGAGCTTCCAGGCTGCCGTCCCAGGGAACGCACAGGACTAAGCACTTCTAAATCTGGGAGTAATACCCCCCCCCCCAATGGTAAATTGTCTCCATGACTTATTTTTAAAACTTCCAAGCACTTTTCAACTGACTGCCCCTGTGGTCGGGAAAGATTGTTCTTCATTGCAAAGAACTGAGAACTCATTACCCAGGACAAATGGGTTTTAAATAGTGTCGCAAGGATACAGATTTCACTTCCACATGTTATGAACCCCAAGCGGTTGGCCAGATCTACCCCCAAATCAGTGGGAAGAGGCCCAAAAGCAAGTACTCTCTCAAGCATAGGGGCTATTCAGTTGGTACCAGAAGAGGAAAAGGGACAAGGTTTCCACTAGAGACTTTTCCTGGTACCAAGAAAAGACAATTCATGGCGTCCTATCCTGAACCTGTCTACTCTAATCACCTTTTTGGTGATTCCAAAATTCAAGATGCTGACTCTCCACCAATTGCTTTTTATGCTAGGCAAAGATGCCTGGTTGGCAACACTCGATTTAAAAGAAGCATATCTGCACATCCCAGTCAGGGAATCTTGCAGAAATACCTACTCTTCAAAGCAGGCTACATGCACTATCAGTTCTCTGCGCTGCTCTGTCTTATCTACTGCGCCCAGGGTATTCACAAAGTGCCTAGCTCCAGTCATTGCATTTTGCAGGCAAATAAATATTCAAATATACCCATACCTGGACGGTTGTCTAATTCAGGGAGACGGAACGTACTTTTGAATCATCTGGCCTTTGCACAAAGGGTGCTAACTTGTCTGGGGTACACCATAAACGAAAAGAAATCACACCTGGTACCCTGTCAACAAATTATATTCCTGGGAACAAGCTTGAGTACAGCTTTCCAGATGGCTTTCCTCACGCCAGAAAAACATTCATTTGACTACCTACTTCAAGCAAGTGGTCACAAAAACCCTGTTATCTGCAAGGCAAATACTGCAAGCCTTGGGGGTTCATGGCCTCCTGCATTCTTCTAATTCCATATGTAAGACTGCATATGAGGAAACTACAGTGGTATCTAAAAAGCCTGTGGTGTCTACATTCTCTGGATTGAGAAGCAATGATTCCTGTCGTACCTTGCATACGCCTAGAGTTCCTTTGGTGGGCAGAGGCCTGTCACCAAAACAAGGGACTAACATTCACACTACCTCCTGCTGCCCAAACCCTAACAGACTTATCAGACTATGCATTGGGGGCTCACCTGGCAGGAAAGTGCATTCAGGGCAAATGGAACCCAAGTCAAATGCCCCTGCATATCAATCAAAAAGAAATGTTAGCTGTATAGAATGCTCTGACAGCCTTCAAGGGACCACATTCTTCCAAGGCAATTAATGCTAAAGACAGACAACACCCCTGATGTCCTTCAAGAATGCAACTGCAGTCATAACATATGGGTTGTCCTGCTTCAGGCAGCCCTCGGTCGGCCGACTTCCAAAGTCTGGGTCCGGCGTCGGCTGGTGTCTCCTCCTCTCCGACGTCACAACGGCTAGAGTATAAAGGCATCGGCCGACGCCATCTTCAGTCTTTCTTGCCGTGCGGTGCCTGAAGCAGAAGCAGTTCGCAAATGCCGGTCGGTCAGCTCCTGTGTTTTCAGTACCGAAGTCCTCTAAAAGCTAAGTACCCCGTTGGGGAACATTTTTTTTCTTGCCTCAGCCGATGTCAGAACAAATTGAGAAAGTTAATAAATGTTTGTCTTGTGGTAAACAAATACCTCATAAGGACTTCCATTCTTACTGCCTTCCTTGCCTGGGCCCAGACCGTGACGTCTCGGCCTGTGCTGCCTGTGCTTGCTATAATAAGTGCACTCTCAGGCGCCGGGCAGAATTCGCTGAAGACTTTTTCGGTGAATCTTTTGCGTATATCATGCCGCCGGATCTACAGACTACTCAATCTGCCAAAAAAACGAAAGGACCGGGACCGACATCCTCGGCCCACGTCCACCACAGATAAAACTCCTAAACCCTCCGCTAGTGCTTCGGTCCCTTTGGAAGCGGTAATTCAACCGCTCCAGGCCGACGACACAGCATTAACACGACCTTCGGTCTCGGAGATATCTCCGGTGCCGGTTGTTGATTTTCCTCCGGAAACCGAAGTTCTGGATCTACCAGACACCATTTCTGTAGACAAGGTTACTCCTGCACGTGGGGCTGCTAGACCTCCTGTATCCATGTCCATCAAGGCCTTTGCACGTGCTAAGGCAGCCAGCCAGGCCAAGGCCCATCCTAAACCTGCTGCTCAGGCCCCTTCTTCTGATAAACAGATCGTGTCTCTTGCTGCAGATCTTATTTCTCTTATCAGGGGGTCTCAACCTCATCCAGACAGAGGTTATCTGCCACCTGCAGAGAAAAGGCCCAGAACTGAGCAGGCTGACAACCTCTCTTCAGATGAAGCCTCTGGGGATTCTGAGCATTCTGATACCCAAGAAGAATCCTTGCAGGCCTACGAGGACTCTGATGCTGAGGAATCAATTCCCTCTGCCTCCCCTTCAGAGGATTTCTCGTTTGGTGAAGTCCTGCACTCTGAGGGAGCATTTTAAATGGCAGGGTCAGGAATTCTCTGATTCCAGGAAATGGCTGCGTACCTTCCTCAAGCTTCCCCAGCACAGACCTTTAGCTATTCCTCCAGTTATGGATGTTTTGGATGATGTTTTCTCTGACTCCAGTGCTAACCCTGATTCTCACCCCCCTGCTCCTGTCAAGCCAGACAGATATTATAGGGTTCCTGACACTCACAAGCATCTCTTTAAGGCCCACTCTGTGGATCTAGAAACCATTTCACAGGGCCCCAAGGGAGTGGCTGCTTCCACTGCCAAAAATCCACTGCCAGCGGACAGGGAAGCTAGGTCCCTGGAGAGATGGGGTAAAAAAGTTTGTACCTCAACCACCCTAGCCATGAGGTCACTTAACTGCCTTTTTCACATGTTTCAGTACCAGGATTTTTTACTGGATGATTTACAGAAAAAATTAGCCTCTCCTGAGCCTATTGATAGAAAGGCATTGCAGGAACATATACATAACACTCAGCAGGTTAACAACCATTTTCTTCAGTGTGGCTATGATGCATTGGAAGCTTCATGTAGGGCAGCTATGACTGGGGCTGTGATACGTAGACATGCTTGGTTAAAAGATCAGTCTTTGCCTGACCATGTTAAAGTAAAGATCTGAAGTAGGAGATTCATTTGTCTGCAACCTGTGGGTTATGGATCCGATATCGGATCCGAACCGGCATGGTTTTACCAGCTATGGATCCGAGCTCCTAGCTCCTCCCCTCACCCATAATGCCCTGCTCTCCCTACATGACCTCAGATCTAGTTTGCCATGCTGGTAACCAGGTCTTGGATTCTGAGCTCTTCAGCTAAGTGTCTTTTTGTACTTAAAGCTTTTATTGAGTAGTTGTAGTGATATTTGAGTGATTGTGTTAGGTTCTCCTTTATAATTTGATAGTTTCAGCCTAATTTTTTTTAATTTTTAAAACTTTTAGTTTATACCCTCCCCTCGCTGGTCGGAGTTTCTGTTTGACTGTATTGTGTGGGGCCTTGTGTGTGTACTAGTTTAGTACTAGTCTCTGTCTTTGTTTTTTTTTCCTTGTTAAAAAAAAAAAAAAAAAAAAAAAAAAGAGAGAGAGACTTTATTATGTCAGAAGCCCCTAAGGCAATATTCTCCAAGTGCTCCGAGTGTGGCCATAAGCTATCACCTGCTGATGGCCACACTCTGTGCGTTCGATGCTTTGGGGTTGAACACCTCATTTCTGGATGTTCCATTTGTGCAGGGTTCAACCCCAGGGCATTGAAGGAGCGGAGGTCGAAGCTGGTCCTGGCGGGACTTCTTCCCCCGGACTCTGCTTCGGCTCCCGCACCTGTGGTGGGAACCGTGGCTTCGGTTCCCTCCTCGCCTGCTCCCCCTCCTCCACCTGGGACTCAACCTCCCGCTGCTGGGTTGGAGGAGAGAGAGGCAAGAAAAAAGGACCGGAGAGAGAAGCACCACAAGCGGCGGGCCGAGACCTCCGATGTCCTTCAAGAATGCATCTGCAGTCCTTACAAATGGGTTGTCCTGGCCTCAGGCAGCCCTTCGGTCGGCCGGATTCCAAAGTCTGGGTCTGGCCTCGGCTGATGTCGCACTTCACCCGATGTCATAGCTGCAGTTCAGCGGGTATAAAGGCATCAGCCGACACCATTTTCCCCAGTCTTTCTTGCCGCGTGGCGCCCGAAGCAGAAGCTGTTCGCAAGTGCCGGTCGGTCAGAACCAGAGATTACTACTACCGAAGACTTCTAAAAAGCTAAGTACCCCGTTGGGGACTCTTTCTTGCCTCAGCCGATGTCAGAAAAAGTGAATAACTGTTTAACTTGTGGGAAACAAATACCTCATAAAGATTTCCACTCTTACTGCCTACCTTGTTTAGGCCCAGACCACGACGTAGCAGCTTGCCTAGCCTGTGCTTCCTTCAACCGACGAACGCTTAGATGTCGGTCGGAGTTTGCAGAGGAGTTTTTCGGCTCCGCTTTTGCTTATATCATGCCGTCGGAGACTCCGACTTCACATTTAACTAAAAAGCGCAAGGAAAAGGACCGACACTCGCGGTCCGCGGTTTCAGCCGAAACCGCTGCTAAGCCAACCGCGAGTGTCTCGGTTTCGACTGAAGCCGAGTCCGCGGTTCTTCCTTCGGCCGAAAGCATGCCTCCTTCTACCGAGGCCTCTTCCAGCACGGCTGAATCTGCTACCGAAAATCCACCTGCTCTTACAGTTTCTCAGAATTTATCAGATACTATCCCCTTAGATGTATCTACTCCTGCACGTGGAGCTGCTAGGCCCCCTGCATCCATGTCAATTAAGGCTTTTGCCAGGGCTAAAGCAGCTAAATCTTCAAAGGCCGTACCTGCTAAAGCCCCCTCTCACAGGCCTAGCTCTAGTACTCAAATGCTTAGTCTAGCAGAGGATCTCATTTCTTTGATCAGGGGAACCCAGTCTCACCCTGACAGGGCCTCTCACCCTCCTCCAGAGAAGAGGCTTAGAGCAGAGCCCCCTGAGCCAGTTTCTTCAGATTATTCCTCTGATGATTCAGAAAATACAAACCCTCCAGAGGGCCCTTATTCTCCATATGAGGACTCTGATGCAGAGGATTCCATACCTTCTGCCTCTCCTCCTGAGGAATTTTCTTTTGGGGAAACCTTGCATGCTATGAGGGAACAATTTCAATGGCAGGGCCAGGATTTTTCAGACTCTAGGAAAAGACTTAGGACCTTTTTGCATTTACCACAACATTGGCCTTTAGCTATTCCTCCAGTACTTACAGTTGTGGATGATGCATTTAATGATGCTTGTACTGCCCCAGACTCACTGCCTCCGGCCCCTGCTAAGCCCGACAGATACTACAGGGTTCCGGACACACATTATCATTTGTATAAGGCTCCCATTGCAGATCCTGAAACTATTTCACAGGGCCCCAAAGCTGTAACAGCTGCCTCTGCCAAAAACCCCCTCCCCTCTGAGAGAGAATCTAGGGCATTGGAGAGATGGGGCAAAAAAGTTTATACTTCTGCAACTCTTTCGGCTAGGGCCTTAAACTGTCAATTCCACATGATTCAGTATCAGGAATTTCTGTTAGATCAACTCACTAAAAAACTGTCCTCGCCTGAACCTTTAGACCGTAAGTCACTTCAGGATTTGGTGCATAACACTCAGCAGGTCAGTAATCATTCCTTAAAATGCGGCCATGATGAACTGGAGGCTTCCTTTAGATCAGCTATGACTGGTACAGTGATCAGAAGGCATGCATGGTTAAAAGAGCAATCCTTACCAGACCATGTAAAGTCAAAGCTACTAGATGCTCCCATGGAAAAGCACAGTTTGTTTGGTTCCCCTGCACAGCAAGTGTTGAAGAAGGTGGAAGAGAAAGCTAAATCTGTCCAGACAGTCAAGGATTTCTTACAGGTCCAGCCTCCGAGGTTTAGTAGGAACTGGCCTTCCAAGAATTGGTCCTTTCCAGACACCACCAGAGCACAGAGAAGCAGAAATAGACGCCCTAGAGGCAGAGGTCAATCCAGAGGTGCCTACAGGGGACGTCAGTGGCAGCCTAACAGCCAGAGAACTACTGCCACAGATCCAGCCGCTACCACTTCTGCAGGACAATCTCAGTGACTTGGCTCTGAAACCGCCTACCAGGGAACAACTGGCAGCATCCTTAGGCGGAAAATTAGCCTTATTTTCAGTAAATTGGCATTACATTACAGGAGACAAATGGATTTTACAGACAATAGACAAGGGCTACAGGTTTCACTTCCATACTCTTCCAAGGAAGAGAGGAATGCCAAACCTACCTCCGAACCAAAGGACAAACGCTCTACAGCAAATAGACCACTTGGTAAGGATGAGAGCTATAGAAAAGGTACCGGCTATGGAACAAGGACAAGGATTTTATTCAAGGCTTTTCCTAGTACCAAGAAAGGAAAACCAATGGAGACCTATCCTCGACCTGTCTGCTCTAAACACATATCTCATTGTTCCAAAATTCAAAATGCTGACCCTACAGCAACTTCTTCCCATGCTGGGCAAGGAGTCTTGGCTGGTGACTCTGGATCTCAAGGAGGCATACCTGCACGTCCCCATACGACCAAATTGCAGAAGCTACCTCGGATTTCTTGCAGGATCAGAGCATTATCAATTCTCAGCATTGCCTTTTGGCTTGTCTACTGCGCCCAGAGTATTCATGAAATGCCTGGCATCAGTAATTGCTCATTGCAGGCTTCAGGGAATTCAAATTTATCCATACCTGGACGACTGCCTGATACAAGCGGACAGCAAAGATAAATTAACAAAAGATTTGAAAAAGGTTATTCACCTGCTGCAAGCCCTGGGATACACAGTCAACACAAAAATTCAAGGCTGATACCATCCCAAAGGATAACCTTCCTGGGTGCGGAACTGGACACATCAAACCAGATGGCATTCCTCACAGCATAAAAACAGAAGCAGCTTACCTCTATTTTATGGCATTAACAACACAGAACAAGCTTACAGCAAGGAAAATCCTGCAAACCCTGGGTTACATGGCATCCTGCATAATAATAATTCCACATGCCAGACTACATATGAGGAAGTTGCAATGGTACCTGAGGAATTTATGGTCTCAGCACAAGCACAGCCTAGAAACCCAAATTCCAATAATTCCATGCTTGAAACAAGAATTCCAGTGGTGGGCCCAGGCCTGTCAATTGAACAAAGGACTGCCCTTCCACAGGCCTCACCCAAGCCAGACTATCACCACGGACGCCTCAGACCTCGGATGGGGGGCACACATGGTGGACAAGTGCATACAAGGCTTATGGACTCAAGACCAGATGAACCTACACATAAATCAAAAGGAGATGCTGGCAGTAAAACAGGCAATTCAGACATTCAGACCATTTCTTCAACAGGGTCATTTGCTGATAAGGACGGACAACACCACGGTTATGTGGTATATCAACAAGCAGGGAGGCACACATTCATATCCTCTATGCCGGATGGCAATGGACCTCTGGAATGTGGCCCTGAGCCTCAACATTCAGCTCCAAGCCATATTCGTGCCAGGAAAAGAAAATATACTAGCAGACATCTTAAGCAGAACCACCACGGATGCCCACGAATGGATGCTGCATCCAGACATCTTCAAAACCATCACAAGGAAATGGGGACTGCCAGAAATAGACCTGTTCGCATCCCCACACAACCACCAATTGAAAAAATTCTGCACAAGGACATACCACCCACTTGCTTGGAAAGTGGACTCCCTATCCTTCAGTTGGTAAAACCTGACAGCATATGCATTTCCACCTCTTCCTTTGATGCACAAAGTGCTACTGAAGATCAAAGAAGATCACCCGAGGATCATTTTGATAGCTCCAGATTGGCCGAGGCAACATTGGTACCCGCTGCTGAGGAGTATGTCCCGGGAACACTCATGGCCTCTAACCCTACTACCTCTACTGCTAACAGAACAACTTCAAAATCCTGCATCCAAACTTGAAAACACTGCAGCTAGCTGCTTGGAACATTACATAAGGAAAAATAACCCAGATTTATCTCAAAGGGTTAAAGACATTATCTTGGAGGCTCGCAGACCCTCAACAAGGAAAACGTATTCAGCAAAATGGAAAAGATATCTCATTTGGAGTGCAACAAAAGGAGTAGATGCATCATTGGCAAACATAGCTAACATCCTGGAATACTTAGCAGAGCTTTTCCACAATGGTCTGTCTTACTCCTCCATTAAGATTCATGCATCGGCAATTTCAGCAGAATACAACGTGGATCCTCCAGTCTTTTCTCATCCTCTTCTCAGGCAGTTTCTCAGAGGAATTAAAAATGTAAAGCCACCAAGGAAACCACCATTGCCTACATGGGACTTGAACTTTGTGTTAGAAAAGTTAACACTCCCCCCTTTTGAACCAGCAGCAACAGCAGAATTACAGTACTTATCTTGGAAGACTGCATTCCTGCTTGCAATCACTTCAGCTAGAAGGGTTTCTGAATTACAGGCATTAATGGCAGTACAGCCCTTCCTTATCTTCCATCAGGATAGTGTCTCCATGAGGACTAATCCTACCTTTATGCCAAAGGTGGTCTCCAGGGTATCATTAAATCAAGCAATACAGCTAACAACATTCTTCCCCAACCCACAGAACAGGGGGGAAAGATTGCTGCATACCTTGGATGTACACAGACAATTACGCTACTACCTGGACAGATCCAAGAACAATAGAAAAACTGACCAGCTTCTGGTAGCATATGCAACAGGAATGGAAGGAAAAGCAATTTCAAAACAAACAGTCTCAAAATGGATAGGAAATTGCATTAGATTTTGTTACTCTTTTCATGGAAAGGCAACTCCAGAAAACATCAGACCTCATTCCACAAGGGCTACAGCCACTACTACAGCTTTCTTACGAGGAGTGGCTACCAAAGACATTTTAGAGGCTGCTACTTGGAGCTCCGTGCATACATTTGCCAAGCATTATAATCTGCCTTTATACTCCAGATCCCGAGCAGGTTTTGCCACTGCTGTTTTGCAAGGGATCTTAACTACACCATAAACTCTTAGTGCCTCCTTAGTGCCTCCTCCCCCAGTTTGGCTATGGTATTCTACCCATTTGTAAGGACTGCAGATGCATCCTTGAAGGACATAGTACAGTTTTGTACCTACCATAAATGTAGATGTCCGAGAGGTATGCATCTGCAGTCAGGATCCACCCTCCTTCCCCTCTGTGGTACTCCTAGGGTATTTGCCCATCTTGTAGCTAGCTGGGGGAATCTATTATGGTGTATTTGTTTGTATATATGTATATACATGTTTATTTCTATGTGCTCTCTGTTTGGAAACATTTGCATTTATCCAAATTTAGCCTTTCTAGAGGGCACCTGGCATCTGGGGCAAGAAACACTGAGGAAAATGGCGTCGGCTGATGCCTTTATACCCGCTGAACTGCAGCTATGACGTCGGGTGAAGTGCGACATCAGCCGAGGCCAGACCCAGACTTTGGAATCCGGCCGACCGAAGGGCTGCCTGAGGCCAGGACAACCCATTTGTAAGGACTGCAGATGCATACCTCTCGGACATCTACATTTATGGTAGGTACAAAACTGTACTTTCGGCCCCGCCAGCTAAGCGGGCTTCTCCTCTGGCCTCCTTGGCTACTGCCCGCCCCCCCCCCCCCAGCTCCGGTCTGCTTTTCACCGGGGCCTGAGGAGGAGGAGACCCGATCTCCGTTGAGGCTATCGAGGAAGCACTCTAGGCCTACCTCGGTAGCCTCTTCGAGATCCACGTATAGCCTTTCTGACGCCGATCTGGACCGGATGATGAAAAGGTTCATCCAGGCCCAGATGCAGATGGGAGTGCTCCTGCCTCCCCCCCCCCCTCTGGGGGGGGAGCTCAACCCCATTTTTCAAGCCTATTGCTCCTTCTCCGACCTGCTACCCGGGTTCGGAGCGTTCGGAGCCGGGCAGCTTCGGAGCCGGGGGTGGGTCGGCTCCGATAGTATTAGGTACTTCGGATCCGACCCTGCCCTCGAGTGTTTCGGATCTGACCTCTCGGAGCCTGGCTCCGAGCTTCGGATCCGGGGGATTCAGTGTGCCTTCGGCGCCGTCTGTGTCTGAGCGCACTGGTCCCTCGGATCAGTGTGTCTCGGGGCCGGCTCTGATCCACTCTTCGGATCCGAGGAGGAGCCGACTTTCGGATCCTTTGGTCGAGGCTGGCTCCCCCTCGGCTTTTGATGTAGTGGAGACAGCTCTGTTGAGGGCTTCCGGACCCCCGGCTCTTGCTTCGGCTCCGTCCCGCGCTCCATCTGCACTGGGTCAGGCTTCCACTATCCGGCCACTGGGACAGCCCGCTTCAGTGCCCCAAGCTGTTCCTTTGGAACAAGACACTGCTTGCGAGGGCTCCTTGGACAGCCCCCCCCTGAGGAAGCCCCTCGCAAGCATACGTGTAAAAGGAGGCACGTAGACTCCCCCGAGTCTTTAACTGAAGACACGGATTTGGAGGAAGGGGAAGGCTCACCAAGATCACTCTCGAGGATGTCTCCTTTGGAGACATCATGGAAATGCTTCGCATAAGGGGGGGTGGTCTGCCCCCAAGTCTTTTTCGGATGAGTCCGTGTTCTTGGAGGCATTCGAAGCGGGCCCGTCTACCTCTTGGGTGTCCCCTCCTGCTGACCCCCTGGTGGACCTCATTACCACTAGGGTGTGGAAGGAACCGGACACCATGGAGCCAATCCCTAAAAGGCCAGACTGAATCCTTAGCCCCCCTGCAGACCGTGACCACTGGAGTAAGGGGCCCCCTGTAGATGCCATGTTGACGGCAGCAGCCATCAAGAGGGAACTCGCTCAGGAGAGTCCCTCAGTCCACCCTCCGAGTAAGGAGTCTCTGATGATGGACCGCTTGGGGAAACGAATGTTTAGTTCATCGACCTTCTCAGTGAGGGCGCTCAACTACTTGGCACATGTGATCAGGATGCAGCGCGATCTTAAGGAATACGCTGCATCCCTCCCTGAGTCCATGTCGGAGGAGGACAAACTTTTGCACTCCACCCGTATGGCCACTCTTCGATCCGTGACGAATACCTCTATGCAGTTACTGTCCCATGCTACTGAGGGAGCCGCTAGAGCTGCAGGAGTAGGCCTAGTCACGAGACGCCAGGCCTGGCTCCGCCATTGCGATTTCACGGAGCCCTTCAAGGCATCCTTCGCGAACGGCCCCTTCGATGGTTCTGCCCTTTTTTGCAAGACGGTTCGCGACACCTTGACCCAAAGCGAAAAGGACGGGAAGACGCTGTCTGCCGTCGGAATCCGCTTCTCTGTGCCCCAGAGGTCCTACTCTAGGAACCAAAAGGGCCAGAAGATGTGGTTCCGGAAGTCGCAGCAATCCCAACCCGCTCCGGACAACCAGTCCTTCTGTGGCAGAGGAGGATTGCCCCAGGGGCAGAGGGGCTCCCAGTAATTTCGGGTCCAGAGAACCTTTCTCTGAACGGCCCGCGCAGCAGCCCTGAAGGGTTGCCCGACTGCTCCACTCTGGAGGCAGTCGGGGGACGTTTTTCGGAACACCTAGCGGCATAGGAGTCCATAACATCAGACCGCTGGGTCCTCCACATTATATCCAGAGGATACAACATCCCCTTTAATCACATTCAAAAATTAAAATCCCTCCCCGATGTTCCACCTGGTCAGTGGGAGGCCACTTCGGCAGAAATTGGCCATCTGCTGGGGAAAAGAGCATCCAGCCTGTCCCCCCAGACCAGATCGGATCAGGGTTCTACTCCAGGTTCTTTTTAGTGCCAAAGAAGATGGGGGACCTAAGACCAGTTTTAGACCTGTCCCTCTTACACCTGGCAGTTCCCAAAGAGAAGTTCCGGATGGTCACCTTGCAATCCATCCTTCCCCTTCTGGGAAAGAATCACTGGATGTGCTCTATAGACCTCAAGGATGCGTACTACCACATACTAATGGACAGACGTTCCAGGAGGTTTCTTCACTTCCGGCTGGGAGCCAGTCACTACCAGTTCAGGGTCCTTCCCTTTGGTCTCACCACAGCCCCCAGGGTGTTCACCAAAGTATTTGCAGTGGTTGCGGCCCACCTGAGGCTTCAGGGGGTGCAGGTCTTCCCATACCTGGACGACTGTCTCCTTACCGCCCCAACAAGGCATCTACTAGCATTGGCGCGAGACTCCTTTCTTCATCTAGCTCCCCGCTTGGGCATCACAATAAATGTAGCAAAATCCAACCTGGCCCCTACTCAGTTGATAGATTTTATAGGTGCCAGGTTAGACATGAGGGAGTTGAGCCTTCCTCACAGCCGACAGAATTCAGAGTTTGCGACTCCAGGTGCGGGCCATCCTCCACTCCAGCTCTGTTCCGGCGTAATTGGTCCTGAGGGCTCTAGGGTCCATGGCGGCAGCAATATCTCTTCTTCCTCTCACCAGGTTCAACATGCGGGTCCTTCAGTGGACACTTCAAGTTCAGTGGTCTTACCTTGCTCTACCTCTGCATCATCCCATTGCGATCAGCAAGGCTTGCAGGTGGCTCCCTCTTGTCGTGGCTCCACTCACAGTATCTCCTCTGAGGCTGACCCTTTTGTGCTTCTCCCCCTCTCGCCACAGTGACCATGGACGCCTCCCGCCTCGGGTGGGAGTGGGCATTTTGCAGGCAGGACGGTCCAAGGCACGTGGAATGATTCGGAGACCTCCCTGCATATCAATGTTCTAGAGATGAGAGCAGTGCTCTTGGCGTTGCGAGCACTTCAGGCCTTTCTTCCCCTGGGAACAATTGCAATTCAGTCAGAGAACATGTCGGTGGTCTGGTACATCAACAAACAGGGGGGAACCGGGTCTTATCCTTTATGTCGAGAAGCCATGAGAGTGTGGGAATGGGCGATCTCCACCAACCGCTTTCTCATCGCAATGCATAATCCGGGTCAGTCCAACATCCTGGCGGACAAGCTCAGTCGCACCATTCTCTCCCCGTACGAGTGGTCTCTCAATGCTCTAGTAGCGAAACGTATCTTTGCACGGTGGGGAACTCCTTGTTGCGATCTTTTTGCATCTCCCTTAAACACCAAGTGCGACTGTTTTTTCGCTCTAATCCCTCCTCCAGGGGATTCCCCGAGAGATGCTCTGGTGCATGCTTGGCCTCCTGGTCTTCTTTATGCTTACCCCCCTTTGCCTCTGATGCTCCAAGTTCTTCAGAAAGCCTCTCGGTTGGGGTGCAGAATGATCCTCATTGCCCCATTCTGGCCTCGACAGATCTGGTTCCCTTTCCTAAGGTCTCACTCGGTGAATCCACCTTGGATTCTAGATCCCATTCCGGATCTGATATCGCATCCATCGAACCTACCAACTCCGAATCTGGACAACCTGAAGCCAACGGCTTGGCTGCTCCATTTCCACTCCTAATTAGGACTCCCGGTATCTCGTCTCCTGTTAAGGCCATCTTGGTAGCGGCTCATCCATCTACCAGGAAAGTTTACCGCAGTAAATGGAAACTATTCTCCATTTGGGCAGAGCGGCAAGGTCTAGATCCCTTCACGGTTCCCCTTCCTCTGGTGCTAGACTTCCTAACCACTCTCTTTAATGATGGTGCCAGTAGTTCCACGGTCAAAGTGCAGCTTGCGGCCATTTCTCACTATCATGTTGGTCATGACTCTGGACCACATATGTCTGCCAAATTGTGTAAAATCTTCCTTAAAGGCACCTTTCTCCTTAGGCCCCCTGTCAAGCAAGCGGTTCCTCCTTGGGATCTGTCCTTGGTTCTTCAGGCCTTGACCGCTCCTCCATTCGAACCTGCGGCCACAGTAGATCTTAAATTTTTATCCCTTAAGACTGCTTTCTTAGTGGCCATTACTTCGGCCAAAAGAGTTTCGGAACTTCAAGCCTTATCTTCAAAGCCTCCTTACTTGGTCTTCCATCTGGACCGCGTATACCTCAGGACCAATCCCTCCTTTCTTCCTAAGGTAGCCTCAGAAGCAAGCATTAATCAGTCCATTAATCTCCCTGTTTTCTTTCCTAAATATCAGACTAAGGGTGAATACAAGCTGCATTCCTTGGATGTTCACAGGCAGCTTCGTTTTTATCTTAACAGGACAGCTGGTCATAGGCAATCCGACCAGTTGTTCATTTCCTTTGCCAAATTCAATCTGGGTAAGCCAATTTCCAAAGTCTCCTTGTCACGCTGGATTTCGCAGTGTATTCTGCTAGCTTATCAAGCCTCTGGGAGGCCCGCACCGGAGGGAGTCCATGCCCGTTCAACCCGGTCAGTTTCTACCTCAGCGGCCTTTAAGGCTAGGATTCCTCTGGATGACATTTGTTCAGCAGCCACTTGGGCTTCATCCCATACCTTTATTTCTCATTACAAGCTGGATATCACATCTAGAGGTAGAGCATCCTTTGGCTCCGCGTTGCTCCAGAATATCCTTCCATGACGGCCGCCCAAGATTCAGGTAGCTGGGGACTCTGTCCCACAGGTTGCAGACAAATGAATCTCATACTTCAGATTTAGAAGTTATGTACTTACCATAACGTTCCATCTGAGTAGGTGGATTCATTTGTCTGCAACCATCCCGCCCTCCTATCCCCCTGGCCTTGTCAGTTACCTGCTTATTATATGTTACCCCTTTCCAGGGTATTTTGATTCAGGGCAAAGTTAATCTGAGGTCATGTAGGGAGAGCAAGGCATTATGGGTGAGGGGAGGAGCTAGGAGCTCGGATCCATAGCTGGTAAAACCATGCCGGTTCGGATCCGATATCGGATCCATAACCCACAGGTTGCAGACAAATGAATCCACCTACTCAGATGGAACGTTATGGTAAGTACATAACTTCTAATTACTTGATGCACCTCTGGAAAAACAGAAGCTCTTTGGTGCTAATGCACAAGATGTGTTGAAATCCATTGAGGAAAAAGCTAAGTCAGTACAGACAGTCAAGGATTTCCTTCAGGTTCAGCCACCCAGATTCAGCAGAAACTGGCCTTCAAAGAATTCGTCCTTCCCAGTCTCTGACAAGTTTCAAAGGGGAAAAAGCAGGCGTGCCCGAGGTAGAGGGCAATACCGAGGATCCTACTGGGGCTGCCAATGGCAACCTACAAATCAAAGAAGTGGCGCAGACAGCCCATCTGCACCACAAGGACAATCACAATGACTTGACTTTCATACCGCCTACAAAGGCTCAAAGAGAAGCACCTTTGGGCGGAAAATTATCCTTATTCTCAAAAAACTGGCATATCTTAACCAAGGACAACTGGATTCTGGATTTAATAGACAAGGGTTACAGATTCCACTTCCATTCTTTACCAATAAGACAAGGCATGCCAAATCTGCCACATCATCAAAGGGCAGAGGCACTCACTCAAGTTTCAAAGCTGTTAAGTATAAAAGCAATAGAAAGGATTCCTCCTCAGGAACAAGGCCAGGGATTTTATTCAAGACTGTTCCTTGTTCCAAGAAAAGAAAACAAATGGAGACCTATACTGGACTTGTCAACTCTAAATACCTTTCTTATTGTGCCAAAGTTCAAAATGCTGACGCTAAAGCAACTCCTTCCCATGCTGGGCAAGGGGTCTTGGCTGGTCACTCTGGACCTCAAGGAGGCATACCTGCATGTCCCAATCAGACAAAGCTGCAGAAGATACCTCAGATTTCTTGCAGGAACAGAGCATTATCAATTCTCAGCATTGCCGTTTGGCTCATCTACTGTGCCCAGAGTGTTCACGAAATGCCTGGCATCAGTAGTGGCACACTGCAGACTCCAGGGGATTCAAATATACCCCTACCTGGAAGACTGCCTCGTACAAGCAGACAACAAACGAACCTTAAAAGCAAACTTGGACTATGTCATTCAACTACTGCAGGCCTTGGGATACACAGTCAACATTCAGAAGTCAAGACTACTGCCATCCCAACAGATTATTTTCCTAGGGGCCAAACTGGACACAAACTCAAATGGCCTACCTCACAGAAGAAAAACAACAGCAGTTACCAGAGTACTTCAAAGGCCTA
Organism: Protopterus annectens; assembly: GCF_019279795.1. Taxonomy (NCBI): domain Eukaryota; kingdom Metazoa; phylum Chordata; order Ceratodontiformes; family Protopteridae; genus Protopterus; species Protopterus annectens. The sequence continues at coordinate 1,583,914,042 of NC_056732.1, read as the reverse complement.
GCAAAACTCTCCCAGCTGACTGCAAGGAAAATCCTGCAGGCCCTGGGGTTCATGGCATCTTGCATTCTTCTGATACCTTTGGCAAGACTTCATATGAGAAAGCTGCAATGGTATTTAAAAAGCTTATGGTCCCAACACAGCCAAAGCCTAGAGGACGTAATCCCACTTATTCCATGTCTGCAAAAGGAATTTTTGTGGTGGGCTCAAGCAAGTCAGTTAAACAAAGGCATTTCTTTCGACAGACCTCAAGCAGGTCAAATGATTACAACAGACTCCTCAGATCATGGATGGGGGGCGCACATGGAGGGCAGATGCATTCAAGGTCTATGGACACCAAAGGAAAGACATCTGCACATAAACCAAAAAGAGATGTTGGCAGTGATACATGCAATCGAGACTTTCGAAAAAACACTACAACAAGGACATTTGCTAATAAGGACAGACAACACCACTGTCATGTGGTATATAAACAAGCAGGGAGGCACTCATTCTTATCCCCTCTGCAGACTAACAATTCTTCTCTGGGAAAAATCCCTGAGTCTGAAGATACATTTGCAATCCCAGTTTGTGCCAGGCAAGGACAATGTACTGGCGGACAACCTGAGCAGAAATTTCTTGGATCCACACGAATGGATGCTGCATCCTCACATTTTCTCAATTAACAAAGACATAGGGAAGACCGGACGTAGATCTCTTTGCTTCCCACTTAAATCATCACCTGGAAAAGTTCTGCACCAGGACCCACCATCCTCTAGCCTGGAAAACGGATGCCCTCTCCTTCAGCTGGAATTCCCTGAAAATTTATGCATTCCCTCCTCTACCTCTGCTGACCAAGGTGATACTGAAGATCAAAGCAGAGCAACCAACAGGCATTTTGATAGCTCCAAACTGGCCAAGGCAACACTGGTACCCACTGCTGTTGAGCATAACATGGACCAGACAGTGGCCTCTGACCCTATGGCCCCTGCTTCTAACACAACACAATGACAGGACTGTCCATCAAAACCTGAAAACGTTGCATCTGACAGCCTGGAGGTTACCATGACTCCCCTAGCTAACTCTCTTTCCAAAACAGTTCGAGATCTTACTGGAAGCATGCAGACCTTCCACCAGAAAAACCTATACAGCCAAGTGGAAGAGATTCAGCATCTGGAATGCCAACAGGGGGTCAGGACACATCAGTACTGAGTATACCTCAGATATTAGAATACTTGGCAGAAATGTTTCATACTGGACTCTCATACTCTTCAATAAAGATTCACGCCTCAGCAATCTCAGCAAAATACAATTGTGACCCACCAGTGTTTTCACATCCGTTGCTAAGACAGTTCCTAAAAGGGATAAAGAATATCAAACCTCTCAGAAAACAGCCAGTACCTGCATGGGACCTCAATTTTGTTTTGGAAAAATTAACTCTTCCTCCTTTTGAGCCAGCAGCAACTTCAGAAATGCAATTTTTGTCATGGAAAACGGTCTTTCTATTGGCAGTCACATCTGCAAGAAGAGTCTCAGAGATACAGGCACTCATGGCAGTGCCTCCCTTCCTCATTTTTCATCAGGACAGAGTTTCTCTAAGAACCAATCCTTCATTCATGCCAAAAGTTATTTCCAGGGTGTCTCTAAATCAAGCTATTCACCTGCCTACTTTCTTCCCCAATCTTCAAAATAGGGGGGAAAAAACTGCTGCATACTTTGGACATACACAGGCAACTACGCTACTACTCGGACAGAACTAAGGCCACCAGAAAGTCTGGCCAACTGTTTGTAGCCTATGCTGCTGGAGTACAGGGAAAAGCAATCTCCAAACAAACAATCTCAAAATGGATTGGGCACTGCATCAGATTCTGCTACTCTTTCCATGGAAAAGGTGTGCCAGCCAATATTAGGCCACATTCCACCAGAGCTATAGCCACATCCACAGCTTTCTTAAGAGGAGTGGCAGCAAAGGACATTTTAGAGGCTGCTACATGGAGCACCGTGCATACATTTACCAAGCACTACAACCTGTCATTATACTTCCCGAGTAGGCTTTGCTTCGGCAGTCCTGCAGGGCATTTTAGCTACACCATCCCTCTTAGTTCCATCCACCCCCAGCTTGGCTATGGTATTCAACCCATATGTTATGACTGCAGTTGCATTCTTGAAGGACATAGTACAGTTTTGTACCTACCATAAATGTAGATGTCCGATAGATATGCAACTGCAGTCGCATTTTCCCACCCTCCTACCCCTCTGCAACTTTCTTTATGGGTCCCTACCCCTATTCCTATTAGCTGGGGGTATCTCCTATGTTGTATCTGTTTATTACTGTTGTGCATGTCTGGAATTGTTTATCCATTCACCAAATTTAGCCTTCCTAGGAGGGCACCTGGCATCTGGGGCAAGAAACACTGAAGATGATGGCGTCAGCCGATGCCTTTATTCTCCAGCCGTTGTGACGTCGGAGAGGAGGCGACACCAGCCGACGCCGGACCCAGACTTTGGAATTCAGCCGACCGAGGGCTGCCTGAGGCAGGACAACCCATATGTTATGACTGCAGTTGCTTATCTATCGGACATCTACATTTATGGTAGGTACAAAACTGTACTTTATGTGGTACATTAACAAGCAGGGGGTACACATTCTTACCCCCCTCTGCAGACTAGCCATGGTATTGTGGAACACATCCTTGAGCTTCCAAGTGCATCTACAAGCTCAGTTCCTGCCAGGAAAACTAAATCCACTGGCAGACGGACTAAGCAGAAACCTCATGGACCCACACGAGTGGAAACTGGAGCCAAGGGTTTTCAACATGTTGACAAGCAAATAGGGGTTCCCAGATGTAGACCTGTTTGCCTCCACCCAGAACTATCAGTTGGACAAATATTGCACAAGGACTCCCCACAAACAAGCTTGGAAAGTGGATGCTCTGTCCTTCAGCTGGAAAAACCTATCAGTTTGTCTTTCCTCCTCTGCTTTTCAAAGTACTACTAAATTTCAAACAGGACATACCAAGGGCAGTTTTGATTGCACCAGACTGTCCACGCCAACACTGGTGTACCCCCTCTTGTGCAGTGTCACATGTTGGCCCCATGGCACCTGCCTCTGACTCCTTCCCTGTTGTCTCAGCAAGAGAACCAGATTCTGCACCCTCTGCTTCAAACACTGAACGTAGCAGCCTGGCTATATACCTCATCTCTCCTTTACCATCCCTCAATAAACCAGTGATGGATATCATTTTAGAGGCAAGGAGGCCTAGTACTAGAAAATCTTATGCTGAAAAATGGAAAAGATTCTGTGACTGGAACCAATCTCAAGGGATGAGCACAGCAGCGCCCAATTTACCTCAGATTTTACAATACTTAACTAAGATGCTTCACAAGGGCCTGTCTTTTTCCTCTATCAAAATTCATGCCTTAGCCATTTCAGCTCATTATAACACAGAACCTTCCCTCTTTTCTCATCCACTGCTCAAGCAGTTCCTCAGAGGGGCCAAAAATTTAAGACCTCTCAGGAGAGCTCCAACTCCAGTCTGGGGCCTTAACTTTGTCTTGGAGAAACTCACTCTTCCTCCTTTCAAGCCAATTGCAACTGCAGATTTAAAATTTCTTTCTTGTAAAACAACTTTCCTGTTAGCAATCACTTCAGCAAGAAGGGTATCTGAATTACAGGCTCTTTTGGCAGTGGAGCCTTTCATAATCTTTCATGCGGACAGGGTGTTTATCAAAACCAGTCCTTCCTTCATGCCCAAGGTGGTATACAGTGTGGCTCTTAATCAGTCCATTCATTTGCCAACCTTTTTTCCTAATCCACAGAACAAAGGGGAATGGATACTGCACTCCTTAGATGTGTACAGACAACTTAGATTCTACTTGGACAGGGCTAAACCTCAAAGGAAATTTGAACAACTGCTGGTGGTATTTGCTGCAGGTACAGTGGGGAATGCTATTTCAAAGCAAACCATTTCTAAGTGGATAGGCCATTGCATTAATTTCTGCTATAAGCACCATGGAAAACCTATCCCACAGGGGATCAGACCCCACTCAACCAGCGCTGCACCTACCTCTACAGCCTTTCTCAGAGGTGTCCCTGACGACCTGATGTCATGGAAGAAGACCACCACCGACTCAGGACCCAAGACATCATTAATCAGGCCAACTGATGGCTACTGCAAGCAGATTACCCAAATGTGATGACTGCAACAGTGAATACACTCTACATCTACATTTATAGTAAGTGTACACAACTGTACTTTATTTCTTACTTGGATTCCATTAACGCGGCCTCTAAGGCCCCTGACTCACACCTTCCGGTCACTAAGTGTCCTGACTGCTTATATAAAATACCAGAGGACCACAAATTCTTAGTTAAGCCACCCTTGGCGGACCCAGCTGTTATTGCCACCACGGCAGGTAAGCAATCTAGACTGCTGCCCTCTACCTCCCTACTACCCACTGACAGACAGTAAGTACATGGATAGAATGGGGAACAAGGTATACACTTCTACTTTGGCTTTCAGAGCCCTAAATTATCAGCCCCACATGACCAATTATGCATTAGATTAGGTTTCTCAAGCCTCCTCAGTGCTGGCTTCCTTGCCTGACAGTCCCAGCAAGGCAGGACGTCTCACCCAAATTTTCCTTGGCCCAACAGGTAGCCAGGCACTCCATCAGATGCAGCTATGATGCTGCAAAAGCATCTGCTAGGTCTGCAGCATCTGCTTCAGCCCTCTGGAGGTACTTGTGGCTAAGACTACAGAACCTCCCCGTGGATTTCAAGGCTAAAATCCTGGATACCCCTCTGGGCCACAGTGTGCTTTTCAGAAAACAATCTGCTGAACTTTTCAAAAATATACAAGAAAAAAAGCAAAGAACTCCAGGACATTAAGCACCTGCTGGTGTTGCTCATACCCAAGTATTATAGGAACTACCCATGAAAGGGGCTAGAAGGCCTACCAACTCCAGATCTTCTGCTCCACCACAGCAACCCAGACAGCCCTTTCTGGACAGTGAAGGCCCAGTAATGCGTGACTGCCCTGTCCACTTCCCCCTCTCAGCCCACCTTTCCCACTGTCTCCCCCTTTGGCAATCCCGTAGGTCTTAAACATTATCCAAAAAGGGTACTTCCTATCCTGGAAAGAGAAGCCACCCAGAGGAGGTATCCCTTTCCTCCTCAAAAACCAGGCCCTTCTCATGCTGCTTGTTTTGGCAGATCTTTTAAAGCTAGGCACCATAGAACCTGTTCCTCCAGGACAGGGATGGAAAGGTGTTTCACTCCCATCTCTTCCTGGTCCCCAAAAAAAGATGTCCCCTGGAGATCCATCTTAGATCTATCATTTCTAATCCTATATCTTCAGATAAGATGCCCTCTTTCAAAATGCTCTCTCCCCACCTTGCTGCGCCTCATTCCAGCCAAGGCCTTTACGGTCACCCTAGACTTAAAGGAAACCTACCTCCTCATACCCATCGGGAATTCCCACAGACAATTCTTGCATTTCTCTGGCCCTTCCTCTCATTTCCAATTTACTGCCTTGCCCTTTCATTTATCCACGGCTCCCAGGGTCTTTACAAAGTGCCTAGCCCCAGCCATTGCCGTCTGCAGAACTTAGGGGATATAGATTTTCCCTTATTTGGATGAAATCCTTATTCTGGCAGAGTCCAGGGATGCTCTAGTGAAGCATCTACATTTCACCATGTTTTCTGCAGAACCTTAGATTTACCATCAACCTCCCCAAATCCTCTCTGATCCCAAGCCAGGACAAGATTTTCCTCGACTGCAGAATTGGAACAGACTCAATGAAGGCCTTTCTACCTCAGGACAAGGTTCTGTCTTTAACTTCCCACTTATGAGATGCTCTACTGTCCCAAAAGGCAACAGCAAGGTATTTTCTTCATCTCCTGTGTTTAATGGCAGCAACTATCCCCATTCTACCACTGGCAAGAATGCACATGCGCAAGCTGCTGTGGTTCCTGTAGAACACCTGGTCCCAACACCTACATCCCTTAGAGTAGGCCATCCCCTCTCTCCCTGTCTGAAAACAGAAGTCAGCTGGTTGATCCAGCAAGTGCAATTGAACCCAGGGATCCCACTACAGCCCCCCACTCCAACCCAAGTTATGCATACAGATGCCTCAGATTCAGGTTGTGGAACAACTCTGGCCTCTTACTGCTTTTAAGAAAAATGGCATTTCTCTCTTCAGGCAAACACATCAATATCAGGGTAATGACAGCATTTTTCTTAGCTCTAAAGACCCTCACTCCCCTTCTGGTTTCAGGGTTGCTCCAGATGGTCACCGACAACACCACGGTGTTGTGGTACCTCAACAAGTAGGGAAGAACAAAAGCCTATCAGCTGTGTAGTCTATTCCTGCTGATATGGGACTTAGCCTCTTGTCTCAACTTAGTCCTTCAGGCAGTCTGCATCCCCTCACAGGACAACCACAAAGCAGATCTCTTGACTAGGACCTCCTCGCCTCAGCATGAATGGATGCTGAACAGGGAGGTCTTAGACAGTCCACTAGTGAGGTTTTCCTGAAATCTTTGTTTGCCTGCCCCCAGAACAGGCAACTGCAAAAGGTCTGCTGAAAAACCTACTCCCCTCTAGCATGGAGAGTCGACGCTTTCAGCATCTCTTGAGAGGGGGAAGTTCCTTTATGCCTTGCCCCCATTCCCACTGATTCAGAAAGCACTCTTGAAAGTTTATAAGGACAAACTAAAAATCTTGTTAGTGACTCCCTACTGGACACGGCAGCACTGGTTCCCCCTACTTCACAAACTAGCCATGGGCAAGCACTTCAAGTTACCTTACAAGGTGGACCTGCTGTCACAAGACATAGGAACTCTCCTACACCCACAAGTACAGATGTTGTGTCTGACTCTGTGGGTGATAAACTTTTGATCCCTTTCAGGCAACACTACTCGGAGGATGTGCTTTCAGTCCTAAGTGAGGCAAGGAAACCTACCACCAGAAAATCTTACCTGGCTAAATGGGAAAGATTTGCAAAATGGTGTTTGCAAAAGGGAAGGGACCTTAGCTTCGCAGAGGTTCCCCTGGTTCTAAATTATTGTGTCATTTGATAAGTGGCCTTTCTTTTTCTTCTGTAAAAATATCTGTCTCGTTTCAGCCTTGCCTGCCCTTGGACCCCCCCTTGCTGGCCAGGTTCCAGGTAAAGCTCTTCCTTAAAGGGGTCTTGCACATGAGACCACCTAGAAAAAAACCTATTACTCCTCCTTTGGACCTTAACTACATCTTAGAGAAATTAACCCAACATCCCTTTGAACCTGCCAGGCCTTCCTCCTTACAGATGTGTACTTGGAAGATGGTCCTGCTGGTGGCTATCACTTCAGCCAGAAGAGTGTCAGAATTGCAGGCTTTAATGGGCTGTCCTCCCTGCACTGCCTTCCACAAAGAGAGTATGTCCCTGCGAACCAACCCCTCCTTTGTGCCTAAGGTGGTTAATCTCTCTTAACCGATCTGTTAATCTTCCCACCATTTTTTCCGTCACCCATTAATGAAGGAGAGAGGATACTACACTCTCTGGATGTGCACAGACAACTTAGTTTACCTGGACAAGACCAAGGTCATCAGAAAGACTTAAGTTACTCTGTCTCCTTCCACCCCAGAGCCCTGGGCAAGGCAGTATCCAGACAAACCATTGCATGCTGGATCAGGAAAGCTCTTTGCTTCTGCTTCTCTTCCCATGGAAAGAAACCCCCAAGGGGAATAAAGGCCCATTCCACTAGATCCGTAGCCACCTCAAGGGCCTTCATGAAAGGCCTAGACATAGCATCCATTTTGGAAGTGGCTACCTGGGCCACTTTCCACACCTTCACCAAGCATTACAAATTGGACAAGGTTTCCAGAGCTAGGACAGGATTCGCCAAGGCAATCCTGCAGGGTCTTGTAGAACCCTCTTCCTCTACCACCACCCTCTCATCCACTTAAGCTGTGGTACGCCCCCACACCTAGAATACCGCAGCATAGGAATGAGAGATGGAATAGTTGTGTAAAATCTTACTATAACCATAGATGTCCATCTCTTCCATGTTGCAGTATTCCTTCCCACCCACCAGTCCCCCGTCCCCCCCGCCAAGTATTTTTCCTTACCTGTGCTGCCGACATTACAGTAGGTCTCCAGGTCACACACCTGTAAACCGGCATCACTCCTGCTGGGCCTTATTCTCTGCCTTCTGGCTTTCAAGTTCTGAGGATTGTGCGTGCAGACGTCATATTTAAGGACCGTGGTTTATGGCCCTATGCTTGACGTCCCACACACACAACATACAACAGCGAAGCTGAAACTTTTGTTTAGAAGCAGACGTACGAGTCGCCTGAGTGCAGAAAATCCCACACCTAGAATACTGCAACATGGAAGAGATGGACATCTGCGGTTATGGTAAGATTTTACACAACTATTCTTTCTTGGAGTGGTTGATCCACCTTAAGCCACCATTAAAGGTCTTACTTTCTCTGTGCATTCTTAATTTTGTGCTCAAGCAGGTGACATTAGACTTTTTTGAGCCAGTAATTTTGGTACCAGTCAGAATTTTGTACTTAAGTCTTTGTAGCAGTCTGTCAAAGAAGGATGTCTGAAATCCAAACTGTGATAAGAGGTTTTCCCAAAGATATCAGGTTGGGCTTGGCCTCAAGACTTACCCTACCTTTATGTCTAAAGAGGTGTTGAACATTTCCTTCATACAGTCTGTCCATGCCCTGGTAGAGTAGAAAAGAGGCGTTTGCACTTTGTGGACCTTCACCTATTGCTTGTATGTTGGTTAAGGCTTTCTGACAGCTATCAGTTGTTTATATATCTATAGCCTTTGCTACTGAAATATTTTTTGCCTCTGTTTTGACTAGTCACAGGTGGTAAAGATAATTGCTTTTTGCTTTGGGATTGACATCGTACCTCTCAACCTTTTAGAGAGAGAAATCTGGACAAAGCCATAAATAAATGTTGGACAGAGCCAAATGTAGGGACAGTTTTTTAATTCTTGCTCTAAAACTTGGAAAGTTGATAGAGTAACATTTTTTGTATTGGCATGAATTTTCTGAAGGATATGAAGTCTGAAACTCCAGTGTCATTTTCTAACTTCTGTAATGATTTTTAACTACTTAGCTAGAAAATTACAATTTTATGAAAAACTGGTCAAAATGAGGAAATAATCTGGACTTTCTGTGAAAATATGTATAGTCGAGAGGCAAGAGCGACATATGCTCAAAAAGTGAATGGGTGGTGTAACATTTAGTTTACTTCCTATGTGGCGAGTCTGGGAGAGTAAATTAGAATGAAGCATTCCTACATGCAGTGTGTGATTGGGTGGAGAAGGCCTGCCATTTTTGAAAATTAAATGGGGTGATGGGCTTGAGTTGGTGTGTGCTTTTTGAGTATTGGTTATGTATATGCTTGCAAAGTGCATTACTGGTTATTTAGATACTTTTAAGGCTTTGTAGTTGAGGTGTTGTGTATGTAGCTGATAGAGAGAGATGTGGTCCTGTGCCCAGCATACCAGTATATTCCAATCTTTTAGCATGTGTAGCTAGTATTCTGTTATTTGGAGTATTTTGTTATACAGTGCATTTTAGTGTGTTTTAGGTGATGCTTTTCAAATGTCCACGTTTTCTGCTGTTTGCATAATTCTTGTCTACTTATTTCCTGTAGGTAGATTTCCTGAATCTGAAAGGGCAAGTAGCCTTCTATAAAGCGCTGGAGTCACCCAAACCTGATCGAACTGAGAAGGCCTCCGGAGAGGAGTATGTACATCTTTACTGTGTTTTTATATAGTTTAAAATGCAAATAGCATATTGTGTTAAACTGATGTCTGTTAAGTCTTTAAAATAGTTGCATATTTGCTGATAGTACAAAACGTTATGTCGGTCCTTTAAAATGAAGTCTTGCTTGGAACATGGGCATGGCTAGAGTGTATCCGTTTTCATTCTGCTGCTGCATCTGTGTTTATAGCATTTCAAGCTGTAGAAAGTACACCATTGCAGTAGGTTCAGTGGAATTTTGTCCACTTATTTTTTTTTTTTTTTGTTTTTGATGAAGCATACATCGTTGGTCGGAAATGCTTATTGCCTACGTTTAGTATTTATCATGGAAACTGAAGTCTGCATTTGCTTCATTTCTGCAGCACACTTTTTGTTTGGCCTCACGAGGTAGCTGTCATAGGGTAGATCAGCAAAATTTGCTAGTTATGAACTGGTCTTGTTTAGCAAGGGATTCTTACTTAGGGGTATCCTACAACTTTTTGTCTTTTGAAAGAACCCTTGGCTTGTGTTCGTCTTTCCAGGATGCACCTTTTCTTCGAAGGTATTCTCCTTGTCACAGTCAAGGGACTGTTAAAAAGTTTCCGCCATTCTAGTTTTTTTTTTTTACCTCGCTTGTAATGAACAAAGTTTGGGTAGTCCCCCAATTGCAAAGTTAGTTTATTATTGTTCCTTTGCATGAATTACTTTCAAAAAATATATATTATTTTGATCAGTCAGCTTTGTTCAGAGTATAAATGACCCCAGCAAATTGTTATCTTATCTGAAAATTGGATGCCCTTCTATTCCCATGTTGCAGTATTCTTACTGTGGGACCCTCCACCTCAGGAGACCTGAACGTCAGACTCCTAGCAATCACTTCTGCAAGAAGGGTATCTGAATTACAGGACCTTATGGCAGTGGAACCTTTAATCATCTTTGATGCAGACAGGGTGTCCCTCAGAACCTGTCCCTCTTTCATGCCCAAGGTGGTATTCAGTGTAGCTCTTAATCAGTCCATTCATTTGCCTATCTTCTTTCCTAATCCATAGAATAAAGGGAAAAGGATACTGCCCTCTTTAGATGTGCACAGACAGCTTAGTTTCTGCCTGGACAGGACTAAACCTCAAAGGAAATCTGAACTGCTTGTGGCATTTGCTGCAGGGACAGAGGGGAAAGCGGTTTCAAAACAAACCATTTCAAAATGGATAGGCCCTTGCATTGATTTCTGCTATAAGCACCATGGAAAACCTATCCCACAGGGCATCAGACCCCATTCAACCAGGGCTGCATCTACCTCTACAGCCTTTCTCAGTGGTGTCCCTACAAAGGACATCCTAGAAGCTGCTACCTGGAGTTCTGTACATACTTTCACCAAGCATTATTGTTTGCCACTTTTCTCTAAATCCAGAGCTGTTTTTGCCACTGCAGTCTTGCAGGGCCTTATAGCTGGTCCTAATTCTATTTAAATTCCTCCTCCCAACCTTTGCTTTGGGAATATACCCAGATGTAATGACCAACAGTGAAACACGAAGAACATAGTACAGTTGTGTACACTGAACACAAATGGTAGATGTTAATGTATTCACTGTTGCAGTCCTGGTTACCCTCCCTCCAACCCCCTTTCTTCTTTTGGCTATACCTCTACTCTTACTTACTATACTCTAAAAGCTTTTTGGTGTATTTGCTTTATTGTTGGAGGTATATCCTTGTATTTATATATTTATTTGCTTCCCATTAGGGGGGCACCTGACATCTGGGGCAAGAAAAACTGATGCAATGGCGTCGGCTGAATGTTTTATACCCCTGACGACCTGATGTCATGGAAAACGGGACAGCAACAGACATATGACCCAAGACTTTGTTAATCAGGCCAACTGAGGGCTATTGCAAGCAGATCACCCAAATGTAATGACTGCAGCAGTGAATACACTCAAGCATCTACATTTATTGTAAGTGTACACAACTGTACTTAACACCGCTGGGTCAGGAGACGCAAATCTACAACTCCGCCTTTACAAATTCCTCCTGTAGCTTCAGAGTTTTTTTGATCAGAGTTGTCTGGATCCATCTGATTCGAATCCACGGATAATTGTTTTCCTCTGATCTGAGTTCATCACTGAAGACTCCTTTCTCACTGGATCTGAAGAACTCCCAGAGCCATAGTTTACTTGTCAGATCAAAGTTGCTGCATTCGACTCCGAACTGAGTTTCCAGTCAGGGCACTGAATAACTCTGTTCTGGCTTCCCCCTCCGGGATTGTGCCCTTGTAGCAGAGGAGGCCTTCAGTTCATAAGTTTGTTTTCTCTGATCTGACTCTTCCTCTGATTCTGCCGTAGAGGCTGCAAAGAGTATTTGCTGCTTCGGCAATGCTGACTGATTCTTCCTCCTCTGACCCCAAGTCCTCTACCATGATTTCTCAGCACTCAGAGCTTCACCATCTCATTCCACAGGGACAGTCAGTAAAAAAAAAAAAAAAAAAAAAAAACCACGCTCCCGCCCAGGGAATTATCTCCTCTTCTGATATCTCTCCAGACCATCCCACTGAGGAGGTCCCTAAGAAGGTGACTTGTAAGTGTAAACAATTAGATTCCATGGAGGAGTCCATCACTGAAGAGACAGATTTTGATGAAGGTGATGGATCCCCACGGTCACCTTCTGAAGATGTCTCTTCTGGAGACAGCCTGGAAATTCTTAAGCAGAGAGGTGTTTGGACGTCCAGCAACCATACGTCTGAGGAGTCTGTTCTCTTGAAGGCTTTTTGTACCTCCTGGGCAACTCTGCCTTCCGATGAGCTCATTGACTTGCTCTCATGGCGGGCGTGGAAGGACCCTGACTGCATAGAACCCATTCCTCTCAGACCAGACAGGATAATGGCACTACCGGCAGATACAGTTGTGGGGGACTGGAGTTCTTGTTGATGCTATGGTCATTGCTATGGTCATTGCAGCGGTAACCAAGAAGGAACTAGAAAGTTCCACTGTCCATCCCCCTCAACAGCGAGTTATGGGCGATGGACCGATTTTGGAAGCATGTTTACACTTTAGTGACCTTCGCCTTGAGGTATGTGAACTATATGGCACATTTCACTAGACGTAAGGATTTGATCAAGGAGTAATAAAATACCCTCTTGGGTGCTGCTTCTGATGAAGTGCAGGCATCTGTGTCTCAGCTGACGACCCTACAAGTCCGTATACAATTCTTCCATGAGGTTGATCTCGCCTGCATTGGAAGGAACCTCAAGGGTATCTGGTTGAGGCATTACTGTAAGTAGATGGGCCTGGATGCACCTCTGATTTTATGGAGTATTTCATGTATTTTCGTCAGTGCTTCTTTTGACCAAATGTCTTTATTTGGCTCCAAAGTAAAAGTTATTCTGTCCAGTTATGAAAAAGATGGAAAGACCTTGTCTGCTGTGGGCAAACGTTTTTTGACTCCTGAAACTGCTTTTTCCAGGAATCAACAAGGTGTTCGAAAGATGCGGTTCATGAAGTCTTTGGGTTCTTTTCAAGACAAATGTGGAGGCGGGAACCCTAATGGATATACACACCTCTTGCAGAGGAGGCCTGCAGAACCAGGGTTCCAGAGATTCGTTCTTTGACAAACCCTTCCATTGCTGTGAAAAAAGGCCTAATTTTCCACCTCTAGAGATGGTCATTGGATGCTTATCCCTGCGCCGGAGAGCCTGGCTTGATGTAACAAAAGGTAGCTGGGTGCAGAAGATGGTTTCCAAAGGCTATATTATATCCTTTTCCCTTTCTTTCCCAATACCAAGGAAAATCCCCGATGTTCCAGTCAGAAGGAAGAAGCAGCTATTCAAAGGCTGCTGAAAGAGAGTCATCCAAGCTAGACCTGATAGAATCTGTGACTTACTGAAGGTTATTTTTGGTGGTGTTGAAAACTGGACTGGAGATCAGTCCTGGATCTCTCCAACTAAAGAAGGCAGTTCGAAGAACCAAGTTTTGAAAGGTCAAGATTCAGTCCTTTCTAGGCAAGGACAACTAGGTATTATTTGTAGACCTTCAGGACGCATATTGTCACATAAAGATGAATAGACGGTCAAGAAGTTATTTATTCTTCCAGCTGGGAGCCAGTCATTATCAACACAGACTTACTGCCCTTTAGACTCAGCACAACCCCTAGAATGTTTGCCAAGTGCTTGGCAGTAGTAGCAGCTTAATTGAGACTGCAAGGATTCAGTGTTTCCATATCTAGACTGGCTCATTACTGCTCTGGCCAGGCATCAACTCGTATATGCAAGAGACCAGATTCTCCAGACTTGCTGTCATCTGGTAATCATAAACTGCGACAAATCCCATCTGCAGCTCATAGGTTCATAGGTTTATACTAGGCTATCTGCCCTAAGGCATTTATAAGCCTAGGCCAAAGTTTTGTGGCTTACGCCACCCCTTATATGAAAATATACTGTACCCATTAGTTTGTTGTGCCTCTGTCCAGCAGGGACAGAGATGATTCCCGGGGTAAACTTACGATCTCCCATCCACAGGTCAAGATTTCTCTTGAACAGAGCCAGTGAGGTGCTCTGCCTCACATGGACCGGGATTTTATTCCACAGCATAGGGAGTCTCTGAGTGATAAATCTATCCCTCCAGCACATCCTATTTATATCCGTGCTAAGGTTTAAGTCGCTTGCTCTAGTGGTTTTGGTGGATTTGGATTTTTTGAGGTGGAGCATGTCCATTAATTCCGGGTTGGACATGGCCTTGTATGTCAGGCACATGTCACCTCTGAGCAGACGGTATACGACTGAATAGAGCTGGAGTTTCTTCAATCTGGCAGCATATGACAGATTTTGGAGTCCCTTTATCCTTTTGGTGAGGAACTTTAGGGGTCTCTCCAATTGCTGCAGATGTCGGGTGAGATACATCCCGAATTGGGGCATTGTACTCTATCATTGGTCTGATAAGTGAAGAGTACAGGGGAACAATGACCTCACTAGATGTGGATGTGAATCCCTTCATGATCAGGTGGGCAATGTAGAAGGTCTTTCTAACCCCTTTAGCAATGCGAGTGTCAAAAGAAAGGCCACTGTCAACCTGGGTCCCCAGGTCCCTGATAACCTCTTCTGTGCTTAGTGGATTGCCACCTATATGGTAGCTTGGGGTTACCTTGTTTTTCCTGAAGGGTATGACTATACATTTTTTGGCGTTTAACTTCAGGCCATGGCTCTGGCACCAGCTATCTGTTTCTGTAAGTCCCTTCTGAAGGATATCAGTGTCCGATGCACTTTCCACTATGGCGCCCAATTTGCAGTAGTCTGCAAACGTTGTCAGCCAAAGTCCTCCCATGTTGGCCTGTACTTCTGAGAAGTAGATGCCGAACAATAGGGGGCCAAGGACCAAGCCCTGTGGGACACCACTTGTGACTGGCTTGGAGTCTGACATAGCGCCAGCAACTCTAACCCTGTGGGTTCTGTCCTTAAGCCAGTTTGCAACCCATCTTGTGACATATGGGTTTACATTTAAGCTGGTAAGATTTTCTACAATACCCAAGTGGGGTATTGTGTCGAAAGCCTTTGCAAGGTCAAGGTAGGCTGTATGGACTGCCTTTCCCTCATCAATGGCCTTGGTGACTTTTTCGAAGAAGTCGACCAAGTTCAAAAGGCATGATCTGCCCTTGACGAAGCCAAACTGGGTCGGGTCCAATGTCTAAGTCCCCTATATCTTTATGAGCTCCATTATGATCCTCTCCATAGCTTTGCAGACTAGACTTGTTAAGCTTATGAGGTGGTAGTTACTAGGGTCCGTAGAGGCACCGCTTTTGTGGAGTGGGACCACAGTTGCCGTACGCCACTCCTTGGGCACGTATCCTGTGGTAAGGCTGAGATTAAACAGCTGTTTTATGTGCGGGTTTAATTCCTCATTTAGCTCGTGTAGCACACAGCCGGGGACACCATCCGGTCCCATTGATGCTGTGTTTTTAGCTTTAGAGAGAGCAGCTTTCACCTGCGCATTTGAGATGTCTGGGAGGCTACACTCCGCTGGGATAGTTATCTCTCCTTTAGGGGGGGAGAGGGGGGGTGAAGTTTGCACTGAACCTGTCTGCCAGTATGTTGGCAATGTCTGTGGGTTCAGTGATTTTTGTATCATTTTGGACTAATTCTGAGCATATCTGGGAGTTTCCACCCAGGTTCCTAACATAGCTGAAAAAGGCCTTGTGATTGTCCTTTGAATCCATGGCAATTTTTCTCTCAAAATTGGCCTTAGTTGATTTTTTGAGTGTTCGTATTTTTTTTACTAATAATGATCAGGGGTGACTTCCCTTTTATGGATTTTGTTCTATCATGTAATAGCTTTCTCCTCCTATTGTAAAGTTTGTTAATGGCTGGGGTCCACCAGACTGGACGTTTGCCCTTTGTGGAAAGAGTCTTGGTTTTATTTGGGATTGCCTGATCCATGCAGTCCTGGAGGTGTTCATAGAAGGCATTTGTAAGGGCTTCCGCAGCTTGGGTTGTGGTTTCCACTGGCTCAGGGGCCTTGAAGGATACTACACCAGTCTTGAGTAGTGTGAAGTTTGCTTTAGAGAAGTTCTTCACTGTGGTCTTTTTGTTTGGGGTGGGGGCGGGATGTGGATTTCCAGTGAGATTAGTTTATGATCAGATCTCACCAATTAGGGATATACTTCGGTGTGGAGCATTTTGTCCCCATGTTTGTGATAATGAGATCTAGTATATTTTCTCCTCTCGTGGGAACAGTGACTAGCTGTTCCATGGCATTTGAATTTATGAACTCCAGGAACCGTTGGGCTAGAAAGTTAGGGCTTGAGTAATGTTCCCAGTCTATATTCGGGTAGTTGAAGTCACCCAATATGATGGTGTTTGGAGATACATTTATACCCTCCAGTGTCTTCAGGAAGGCTGTGTGGGGTTCCTGAGTTTGAGAGGGTGGCCTGTAGCATGCTACAATTTGTAGAGCAGTCTTGCCTATGGTTAGTTGCACCTGGATGGTTTCCGAAGCTTCGTGCGTTGCCACCAACCTGGAGGTGTGGGTATCCTTTATGAATATGGATACACCCCCTCCTTTTGTGGTGTGGTCCGGGTTTTGGGGCCGGAACGCATGATATGAGGTAAAACCTAATAGTGCCGGGGTGCTCTCAGGAGCCTTGAACTAGGTTTCAGTTACAGCACAGACATCGATGTTCTCCATACTGAGAAGGGCCTCGAGTGCATGCATTTTGAGATTTAGACTTCTGGCATTGAGCAGCATTACCCTCAGTTTCTTCCCATTTTTGTTTTCTAGGGTGGTAGGTTTAGAATTTGAGCCTTGCCTAAAAAATGGCATTAATGGGGGTGGCAAGAGCCTTAGCCAATATCCGGAATCCCAGGGGTGACAGGTGCAAGCCGTCCCTTGCGAAGCAGCGTGGCTTGTCAAGCATGTCATCCCAGGCAGACACACACTGGATCCCCTTTGAATGACACCAGACATTAAGCCAATTGTTAAAGCTGATCATCTTGTCTCTATATTGTGGCATCATTCTTGGTGATGGAAGGATACTGCTCAGGGTCAGGGTCATACCTGCCTGGGCTACATAATCAGAGAGCTCCTCTGTCTCTTTTCATGTAGTCCAGGGAGGTACGTCTCAGGTCGTTCACACCAGCATGGACAATGACTGTCGTATTTGTACTTGCCGTGGAGTGACCCGAGTGCTTGTGTTATGTGGCGGATTCTAGCCCCCAATAGGCAGCTTACTGTGACCCTCTCCTTGTTCAGCCTGGTGAGTGGGACGTCAGTGTGTCTGACTATGGAGTCACCTATGACAAGTATGTTTGGTGTTGTATTCGGCCTTAAGGGCTGTGACTGCTTTGCACACTGATTTTGTGGTTTATGTGTTGCTTGTGGGTTGTCTTGAGATAGAAGTTCTTTGGGTGTCTGCTTTGGAGGCCTCTGCTGTTTAGGTAAATTTTTACTCAGAGCCTCTGAGTATGTCTTTGTGTGTTTGTGTTTGATTCAGTGGTGTGGTAGCATTATGTGAGGCTGGTTTTGTGGTGTGTGTAGTTGCCTTCTCCTCCGGTCTGGTCTTGCCAGTCCTGAGTTGAGAGAGCTCAGCCTCCAGTTTGGCTAAGTAGCTGCATCTCTCGCAAGTATTTGTGTTATGTGGGAGGAGGAGAGGGTTGTCTGTGTACATGAGGCAGTTATAACATTGCCTCAAGATTCCCAGATTCCCCAGCTGGACCGGAGAGGAGATTGACAACTGACCTTTGGACATGCTAGAATAATATTGGGAATTCCTTAATTGAAAACAAGGGCCAGTGGGGAGTGAGGGTGTAGTGCTTTTAATTTTTAGTGCTGACTTATATAATTGCTTTAGTGAGCAAGTGCCAGGTAACTTAAGTGCAATGTGTTACAAGTAACTAAATGCAAAAACGACAAACAGTAACTTTCAAGTGAAATAAGGAAATAAGTACAGTAAGCAATGCAGATATCACTAGTGATCCACAGAAGCACTGAGAAGCCGTGTATTAGGTGGAATTAGCATTCCAGGGAAATAACAAGCAAACAACAAGCATATAAACAAAGCTAGATTCAGCAGGCCTTGATCTAGTCTATGCTACAGCAAACAAGGTGTACCAATTTCAGTAAGATACAGTTCAAATATTCAGGCACTATAAAGCTTTAACCAGAAATTCCCAGCTCAGAAGGGCAGAGTCCAGCCTCTTCTCGCACAAGAGTGCAGACCACGAACCTTCTTAATGTAAAATAACTGGCCTGAAGCCCAAGTGCTTAAACCAGAACTAATACACTTGGACACTGGGCTCTCAATCAGCAGTTCCCAACTTAGAAGGATGAAAGCTACCTGTCCTGCCACCACAGTGCTTGCCACAAACCTTCCTAATGTAAAACAACTGGTCTGAAGCCCAAGTGCTTAATCCAAAAGACTTAGAATGATAGCTACACTTTAATCAAGTTACAACCAAGCAGTAATAAATACAATTGAATACTTTAGAGAATGTCTGGATCAGTGCTCAAGTTACACAAACAAAGCTAGATTGAGCAGGCTCGAATCCAGTATATGCCACAGCAAACAAGGCTCACCAACTTCAGTAAGAAGCAGTTCAGATATGCATGCACTATAAGCCTTTAACCAGAAATTCCCAGCTCAGAAGGGCAGAGTCCAGCCTCTCCTTTCACAAGAGTGCAGACCACGAACCCTCTTAATGTAAAATAACTGGCCTGAAAGCCCAAGTGCTTAAACCAGAATTAATACACTTTTAGAATAACAGACACTGAGCCCTCAATCAGCAGTTCCCAACCTAGAAGGATGTAAGCTACCTGTTCTGCCACAACAGTGCAGACCACAAACCCTCTCAGTGCAAAACAACTGGTCCGAAGCCCAAGTGTTTAAACCAAAAGGCTTAGAATGAGTTACACCAAGCAGTAATAAATAAAACTGAGTATTTTTAAGATGATGCAAAAGTAAAATGAAGTAGATAGAAACACAAGTACAGTAAAAGCAGATGAAATTTTTTTTTTTTTTTTTTTAAATCTGAACAAGTGCTGATATCAAAGAAACAGATTTGAGTGCTGAAACTAGAAAACTGGCTAGTTATAAGAAAAAAACAAGCTAGAAGGCTTCCCTCAAACACAGAAGGGCTTGGGGGCTCAGAAGCCTACAAATAGTCTATACCACTTAACAGGAAAGGCAGGAAATAAGCTTAATTTTTTTTTGTCCGTTTCCCAGATGCTCTCTTTGTACACAGTAGGAGTGCCTGAAATCAGAATATGATCTCACTGCACTCAGTTGAGTGAGCAAATGAGATGGGCCCAGAGGCAGGCTGAGGGGCGGGCAGTTTCAAGGCCACTAACTGAAGAGCAGAGTTAAAACTGCCAGTTCGGTTAAATATTCCTTCAACACAGTTCAAATCAAATTAAATACTGTATTCTTTTTTTAAAAAAAGTGCAGATAAAGGTATTTAAATTCTCTTATACGTCCAGTTGAATATAACCAAGTTCTTAGCCGGCCAAAGCTGAAGTTTTTAAGCAGAAAATGTCACACTGTACCACTTAAATAGGCAAGGACAGGAAATCAAATAATGTGGCTACCCCCACGCCTGGGTGTGGGTAATGCTGGATTTACCCATGGTTGGCGTGGTTTGGTCCCGAGGGCGAAGCCGGAGGCACCAAACAAAGCCAACCGTGGGTAAATCCAGCATTACCCACACCCAGAAGTGGGTTATTGCTATTATACAATGACATTATTTAAGAAAAGAAATAATTACTTTTCTTAAATAATGGCATTGTATAATGCCTCTTTACTGCCCTTCCGCAGCTGTCTGGTATTCTGCGGCAGTTCTGATGTACTGCGCGCCTGCGCAGTACATCAGAGCTGTGGGCAAAAGCAACGGAGAACGCAAGATCTCCGTTGCTTTTTTTTACTGTTTCGCTATGTTAAATGGGTTTAACATAGCGAGACAGCTTTAAAATAAGCAACGGATATCTCCGTTGCTTATTTTAAAGCTGTCTCGCTATGTTAAACCCATTTAATATAGCGAGACAGCTTTAAAAAAACGATCTCCGTTGGTTTTTACACACTGTCGCTATGTTAAAGGAGTTTAACATAGCGAGACAGCTTTAAATAAAGCAACGGAGATCTCCGTTGCTTTTTTTAAACCTGTGTCGCTATGTTAAACTCTTTTAACATAGCGAGACAGTGTTTTATACTAACAGAAAAAGTCCGGGCAACCGGACCTTTTCCGCTAGTATATTGAGGATTTAACGGCGCTGGTTGGGCTGGCCAATCAGCGTGCACGTTTTAGGGGAGGAATTGTATAATAGCAAATAAACAGCAGAGTTAAAACTGCCAGTTCAGTTAAATATTCCTTCAACACAGTTTAAATCAAATTAAATACTGTTTTTTTTTTTTTTTTTTAAAAAGTGCAGATAAAAGGTACTTAAATTCTCTTATACGTCCAGTTGAATATAACCAAGTTCTTAGCCGGCCAAAGCTGAGGTTTTTAAGCAGAAAATGTCACACTGTACCACATAAATAGGCAAGGACAGGAAATCAAAGAATGTGGCTACCCCCACACCTGTAATTACTAGCAAATAACAAACAGCAGAGTTAAAACTGCCAGTTCAGTTAAATATTCCTTCAACACAGTTTAAATCAAATTAAATACTGTATTTTTTTTAAAAAATACTGACTCGGAGTTTAGAGTTAAAAGGAGCTATTCTCAATACGAAGACAATTGCTTCCCTTCTATTACTGAGATTTCAGACCGTAAGACACTAACTCCAAAAGATAATCTGCAGCACCTCATTTTCAGCCCGACTGGTTCTTCAGGCTCTGGGATCGATGGCAGCAGCAATAATTTTGGTACCACTTGCCAGGTTTTATACGAGACCTGTTCAATGGATGTTGGCTGTTCAGTGGTCAATTCTTTATCAGTGTGTCGTACAAGATAAGAATTATTCACATCTGCAAGAAAGGTCTGAAATGGTGGATTCATTCAGATCAGTTTCTACAAGGTCGTCTGTTCATTCCCACTTACTCCAAGTCATAGTGACCACAGATGCTTTCCAGCTTGGGGGAGGGGGGTGCATTATATGGGTAAGCGTCCAAGGCACCTGGTCTCCTGAGTAGGCCAGTTTGCATATAAATGTCTTGGGGATGAGAGAAAAGCTACTAGCGTTGCAGGCATTTCAAAGTGTTTTCCCTTTAGTGACAATTTCAGTACAGTTGGACAACATGTTGGTAGTCTAGTGCATCAACAAATGGGGAAGAATCAAGTTCTTCCCATTGTGTCGAGAAGCTTGTGTGGCAGTGGGCGATCCCTTCCAACCACTTTAGCAGTGCACATTGTGTAGAAATCCAATGTGATGGCAGACAAATTGAGCAGGTGCATTCATATACCTCCAATAATGGTCCCTCAAGAAAAAGGTTGAGAGTACAATCTTCCAAAAATGGGGCCTGCCTTGCTGCAGTCTGTGTCCCCACTGAACAACAAATGCAGCTGCTACTTTGCCCTTATTCCCCACAGGGGGATTCCCTGAGGGATGCTGTACTTTGCGATTGGCTCCTCGGTCTCCTTTGTGTATCCTCCCACTCCCTTAATTCCCAAATTGTTTTTGTGAGCTGCAAGGTTGAAGAGCAAGGTCATAGTCATTGTCACTTATTTTCCCCGACAGATTTGTTTTCCTTTCATTTAGCATCACCTAATTCAACCACTTTGGTTTCTGGATCCAACACTCGACCTCCTGTCTCACCCAACAGTTATGGTACATCCAGACATGGTGAATGTCAGGCTGACTGCCTGGTTCCTCCAGTTCCATTAGTAGCCAGACAACTTATGCTGTCTTCTACGGTTCATCTTATTCTTTTGTCCTCCCATAAACCTTTCCCTTGAAAACTGTACTCCATCAAATGGAAGAATTTGTTTTTTTGCTCAGAATCATCACACTTGACTTTTTTAGCTCCCATTCATAATATTTTGGAATTTCTAGCACATCTTGGTGATGAGGGAGCTTTTTCTACTATTAGAGTACAATTAGCGATTTCCAGTTTTCACACTGGAATACTGGGTGCTTCTGTAGCATCCCGTAAGTTGAGCAAAGCCTTTTTAAAAGGCACTTTACTTTTAAGGCCACCTTTTAAAGATCCCACACCCCCTCAGGACCTTAACCTTGTGCTGCAGTCTCTTACACAGTCACTTTTTGTACCCTCAGCTGCAGGTGAACTCAAATATCTTTCACAGAAGACAATTTTTTTTGTGATCCTTACCTCAGCCAGAAGAATTTGAGATCGAAGCATTGTATTCCAAACCTCAGTACCTGACTTTTCATAAAGACAGATTTATCTTGCATACCATCCAGACATTTCTTTCAAAGATGGTTTCAGAATCCAATATAAATCAATCATTTAATTTGCCATCATTCTTTCCCGAATTTTCTAACAAAGGTGAACACATATTACATTTATTGGATGTTCATGGCCTCTGGAAGAGTGAGTGCTTTAGGGGCATGTATGTTCTTATTTTTTATGCAACTTCCAGATATAGCTTCCCCGTAGTAATTTCCAGCCTTTAGTTGGGAGGGTGGGCCTAATGGTTAAGGTGTTTGCCTTACAAACACAAGGTGCAGGGTTTGAGTCTCACAAGGGATAATTGGCTAGGCTTACAATGGCCTGCAAGGGCAGTTAGCTTAGTACTAATCTATGAATCTATGAATTTACTTTGTACCAAGGCAACAAACAAGATCTGAGGTATTTGAGGTTGGTGCTTTATGGGTGAGGGAGAAGCTAGAGAGTTTTTGGTTGCTGCTAGCATTTAGCAGTGGCCGCGTCACATCCGAAGGATGGGATCTGAATCCAACTGTTGAAGTATGAAAGTGGAGAACACAGATGAAATGTTATGGTGAGTACATAATTTTTTCTCCTTCTCAGATGTTCCAGGAAAAAGAACGATTGGATTGTTTCAAGTCCTATTTAATGCCATTTTGTATTTTAAGCCCCCCCTTTTTTCAATGCACCTTTGCTTTCACTTAAGTGAGACAACATCAGTACTCTTCTTAGTAGGATGGAGCAGATTCTGATTCAGGTGAACCATTCCCTGGTCTAATCATTTTAGTTTGACTCCCCAGGTCAAACTGCTTCTTGTGATCAGGATTCATTATCCCCTTAACTTGCCTTTTGAGGAAATCTCCTTTAGGAAAACCATCACAAAAATGATGCAGCATTTTCATTGGGAATCTCAACAGGTGTCTAATATGCAGAAAAAATATAAATATGGAGGTAGGTATCCCTATGCCAGTACCCCCCCCCCCCCAGTTTTGATGGGCTTTCTTGATACTTTTGCATTTACTTTTGCTTCACCTGACTTTAAGCCTCCACCCTCTGAGGTCTATATGAAAAACTTTTGGCCGATCCCTCTGTTTTCTTTTGCTACAGACAATTCCTTTCAAGTTTTTATCTTCTTCTAATGTCCTAGCTTCAGGCAGAGAGAGTAGGGTTTTATGGAAAGAAGGTTTAAACCTCTGGCACTCTGGCCTTCTGAGCTTTGAATTACCATGCACTAATAAACATCTGATGTCCTTATTTTCCTATGTTGCTGTATGCTTGGTGTGGGATTTACCGCCTTGGGTGAACCAAATGTCGGCTCCTATACAAAAGCTTTAGCTTGGCTGTTGCGTGGGACGTCACGCTTCGGGCCTTAAACTAGGGGCACTAAATGTAACGTATGCATGCACAGACCTCAGAACTTTTCAGCCACAGACTGATGCATTGTCTGCTTCGCTCCTTCATTGCAAACATCTAAAAAAGCTAAGTACCCCGTTGGGGGGGGTGGGGTGGGGGGTTCTTCTAATAAACTTGCTAAAGCTTGGTTTGTTGTAGCCAACTCTTAGCCGACGTCAGCAAAAAAGGGTAAATGCCAATGCGGGCGCCAGATGCCCATAAAGACCTTCATGACCCCTGCATTTTTGGCTTAGGCCGGGCACATGATCACAATGCCTGCTCCATTTGCCAATTGTTTCTTCCTATGACCCTTTGTAGCCATCTGGCTGCTTTTAATCTTTACTTGGAGAACCAAGAGCTTAAATGGTTAGCCCTTAGGATGGATCCTGCCTCTGAAGCCTCGAAAGAACCTCCACGTAAGAAGGCCAAAGTTCCCAGGCCCTGTTCCTCTGCCGCTCGGCTACCTGACACCCTACCAACTTCAGATTTAGGAGTTGGGGGATGCCCGGCGGATCCGTTGACTTCAACGGAGACCTTCATATAAGCCTTTTCTCAGTTGACGACAGGCATGATGTTCATTGTGTTTCCCTGTTGCAGTCATTACACTTGGGTTATCCTGCTGGCAGGTGACCCGCAGTCTGCCCGCGTTCCAAAGTCTTGGTCCGGCGTCAGTTGCTGTCGCCTCTTCCCTGACGTCAGTGCACCAGGGGTATAAAAGATGCAACCAACACCATTTTCTTTAGTCTTTCTTGCCGCGCAGTGCCCGAAGCAAAAGCAGTTCGCAAGTGCCGGTTGGCCGACTCCTGAGATTTTCAAAACTGAGTTTCAGAACCAAAGTCTTCAATAAAGCTAAGTACCCCATTGGGGAAACTTTTGCTTGCTCCAGACCGATGTCCGTAAAAGTTAACTGTATTTCTTGTGAGAAGCAAATATCTCAGAAGGACTTCCACTCTTACTGTATTCCTTGCCTAGGCCCATGACCACGACGTTACCAGTTGTCGGTTTTGTGCTAGCTTCAATAAACGCACTGTTAAACGGTTTGATTTTGCTTTACATTATTTTGGCCGAAGGTTTAATTACATAATGCCGTCGGAACAACCGTTGACCAGAATTTATAAAAAGCGCAAAGACAAAGAAAAGGACAGGCATTCAAGGTCTAAAACCGATGAAGCCTCTTCTAGGCCAGTCGCCGGTTCTCAGTAAGGCGCTTTCGCAGCCCCTGTCACCCGCTACCTCAGAGCCACAGGCCGTTTTGCACAGCCATGTGGAGACATCGAGGCCTGTGGAAACTGTAGGTATTGGGCCTACGGAAACTATTCCCTCAGATGGGTCCTGAGCCGCTGAGCAGGCATTGGCTTCTGATGGTGTTTTCAAACCTACACAGCTTACAATTAAGTCCACTACAGCAGCGAAGGCAAAGTCAAAAACACCTTTAAAGACAAGGAAACAAGTACAGCATTCTCCTGATCAGTCATCCATGCCAAAGAAACAGATGCTTAAAATGGCCGAAGACCTAATTACTTTAATCAGGGATTCCCATCCCCCTCCTGACAAAAGGCCTAGGCAAGACAGTGACTATGATTCCTCTAACCAGGTTTCGATTTCCTCTGATACCTCTTCTGATCAGGGCTATTCTCTCCCTCTTTATGAGGACTCTGATGCAGAAGAGTCTATACCGTCAGCGGATTATTCTTTTGGGGAAACCCTACAAACCATGAGGGAGCATTTCCATTGGGAGTGCCAGGATTATCCAGAATCCAAGAAAAGGCTCAGAGACTTTTTTTATTGCCTCAGCACAGGCCCCTGGCTATTCCCCCTGTGCTTGATATTGTGGATGATGTTTCTCTGAATCCAGTCTTGTCTCCTGATTCTTTACCTCCTGCACCAGTCAAGCCAGACAGGTATTACAGGGTCCCTGACTCTCATAAATTTCTTTACAGAAGCTAACCCTGTTGCAGATCCAGAAGTAATTTCTCAGGGTCCTAAAGGGGTTAAGGCTTCCACTGCTAAAAATCCTGTCCCCTCGGATAGGGATTCCAGAGCTCTGACAGATGGGGGAAAAAAGTTGGCTTCTTTAGCTGTAAGGGTTTTAAATTGTCAGTTTCACATGCTTAAATATCAACAGTACCTCATATCATTGTTAAAACAGAAAATGGTTTCAAACTCAAAGTCCTGACAGTAAGGCAATGCAGGATTTATTGCTTGCAGCTGAACAAGTGGGAAAGCATACTCTGCAATATGGTTTTGATTCATTAGAGGCTTCTTGCAGAGCCACAGTTACAGGCTCTGTTATTCGAAGGCATGCTTGGTTGAAAGAACAAAGGTTACCTGACCATGTTAAAGTAAAATTATTAGATGCTCCACTACAACATGATACTTTGGTGTTAAGGCGGAAGAGGCGTTAAAGAAAATGGAGGATAAAGCAAAATCAATGCAGACAGTAAAGGATTTCTTACAGGTTCAACCACCTAGGTTTAGCAGAAACTGGCCTTCAAAAAATTGGTCCTTTCCGGTGTCAGGCCACAAAGAGGCAGATGTCAGCCCCAAGGCCCCTACAGACCTAAACAATGGGGTGCATCAGCCCCCAAAAGAGGGGAAGACAAATCACAACCTTAAAGGGAACAGTCCCAATGACTTCCCTCTACAGATGCCAAGCACTTACCTTTTGGCAGCACCCCTAGGGGGAAAGCTAACACTTTTCTCAAAAAATTGGCACATGATCACCCATGACAAATGGGTACTGAATATTGTTTCTCAGGGTTACAGGTTCCACTTTCACACCTTTCCAAAATCAAAAGGTATGCCGGACCTGCCACAAAACCAATGGGCAGAGGCATAAAAACAAATTACTGCTCTCATGGACATGGGAGCTATTCAAAGAGTAGCACAGCAGGAACAGGGGCAAGGATTTTACTCGAGGCTTTTCTTAGTACCCAGCAAGGACAAAGCCTGGTGACCAATACTGGACCTGTCTATTCTAAATACTTTTCTGGACGTTCCAAAATTCAAAATGTTGACACTGCAGCAACTTCTGCCCATACTGGGCAAAGAAGGCTTGGCTCGTAATTTTCGACCTCAGAGGCATACCTGCATGTCCCAATCGGACAAACTTGCAGAAGATACCTCAGATTCATAGCTGGCTCAATGCACTACCAATTTTCTGCACTGGCCTTTGGCTTAACTACTGCTCCCAGGGCCTTCACGAAATGCCTGGCACCAGTAATTGCATTTTGCAGACAAGTAGGAATTC
This sequence comes from Protopterus annectens, assembly GCF_019279795.1. Classification (NCBI taxonomy): domain Eukaryota; kingdom Metazoa; phylum Chordata; order Ceratodontiformes; family Protopteridae; genus Protopterus; species Protopterus annectens. Next base: position 1,583,886,881 of record NC_056732.1, on the reverse strand, counting down.
AAATATATCACTACTTGGACAACTGCCTTATTCAAGCAGAGAGCAAGGACATTCTACTAAAGCATCTGGCATTTGTAAAAAGATTACTAATTTGCCTAGGGTACACAGTAAATGAAAAGAAATCAATACTAGTGCCGTCTCAAAAGATAATATTCCTGGGTGCAAGCTTAAGTACAACTGCCCAGATGGATTATCTCAAGCCAGACAAAGGCAACTGACTCATTACTTCCAAATGATGGCAACAAAAACCCAGTTACCTGCAAGAAAAATTCTGCAGGCTTTGGGCTTTATGGCATCCTGCATTCTGCTAATTCCACATGCGAGACTACATATGAGGAAGCTACAATTGTATCTAAAAAGTGTTTGGACTCAACATTGCCACAGCCTGGAAACAATATTTACTCTCATTCCCTGCCTGCAACAGGAGTTTCTATGGTAGGCACTTGCCTGTCACCAAAACAAGGGGCAGCCATTCACTTTACCCACAGCCAGGCAGACACTAACAACAGATGCATCGGATTATGCCTTGGGGGCACACATGGCAGTAAAATGTATTCAGGGCACGTGGCCTGCAAGCCAAATGCATCTTCATATCAATCAAAAAGAGATGCTAGCTGTACAGAATGCCCTGACAGCCTTCAAGGATCTACTCCATCCAGGACAACTATTGCTAAAGACAGACAATACTACAGTCATGTGGTACATAAGTAAGGGGGCACACATTCCTACCCCCTCTGCAGGCAAGCCATGACTTTGTCGAACACAGCATTGACCTATCAAGTGCATCTGCAAGCACAATTCCTGCCAAGAAAGGAAAGTACTCTGGCAGACTAAGCAGAAACATCATGGACCCTCACGAGTGGTAACTAGATCCACAAGTCTTCAGCATGATGATAAGGAAATGGGGATGCCCAGACATAGATCTATTTGCCTCCCCTCACAACCGCAAACTACAGAGATTCTGCACAAGGACTTATTACACACAAGCATGGAAGGTGGATGCCCTATCATTCAGCTGGAAAACCCTCACAGTTTATGCCTTTCCTCCACTGCCTCTCTTCCCCAAGGTACTCCTAAAGGTCAGACAAGAGAAGCCAAAAATGATTGATTGCCCCAGACTGGCCACACCAACACTGGTACCCAATCCTAAGGAGCTTGTCTCAAGGCCCAGCCTGGACTTTACCTCAAATTCCTCATCTTCGGACCCAACAAGACAATCTGATCCTGCACAGCCAACTCAGAACCTTAAATCTGGCTGCATGGTGAATAATATAACCACTCAGAACACACCTCTCTCTAAAGCAGTTATGAATGTCATTTTGGAAGCCAGGAGGCCCAGCACCAGAAAATCTTCTGCAGAAAAATGGAAGAGATTCTGTGCTTGGAATCGGGTACAAGGATTTGACCAGCTTGTTCCAAATATTCCTCAGATTTTACAATACCTGACTGAGATATACTGGACAAAGGCCTATTCTTCTCATCAATTAAGATCCATGCCTCTGCCATTTCAGCTCATTATAATACGGAACCACCTATTTTTTTCACATCCACTGCTAAGGCAGTACCTCAGAGGGGCCAAAAACATAAGAACCCCAAGGAGAGGACCGATACCTACATAGGACCTCAATTTTGTCTTGGAAAAACTCACACTGCCTCCTTTTTAGCCAGCCAATACAGCTGAGATAAAATTCTAATGGAAAACAGCTCTGCTCCTAGCAATAACTTCAGCAAGTAAAGTCCGAGTTACAGGCATTAATGGCAGTGGAACCTTTTATCATTTTCCATCTGGACAGGGTTTCTCTAAGGACAAACCCAACATTTATGCCAAAGGTAGTATCCAGTGTGGCTCTTAATCAAACCATTCATTTGCCTACTTTTTATCCAAATCCCCCCAAAAAAGGTGAGAGACTTCTGCATTCTTCGGACATACACAGGCAGCTACACTTCTACTTGGACAAAACCAAAGCTTTCAGAAAGACTGAGCAACTTTTAGTGGCATATGCTGCAGGATCACAAGGAAAGGCTATCTCAAAGCAGACTATTTCAAAATGGATAGGGCACTGCATTCGTTTCTGCTGTGCACAGCATGGCAAATCAGTGCCTAAGGGCATTAGGCCACATTCGCCCAGGGCAGCAGCCACATCAGCCTTTCTCAGAGGAGTACCAACCAAGGAAATTTTGGAGGCTGCAACTTGGAGTTCAGTGCACATTTTTATCAAGCACTACCACTTATCTCTTTACTCTAAATCCAGAGCAGGCTTTGCCACTGCAGTTCTGCAGGGCCTCATAGCCACTCCTAATTCTATTTAGACCCATCCGCCCAACCTCAGCTTTGGGATTTAACCTAAGTGTAATGACTGCAACAGTGAAACATGATAAACATAGTACAGTTGTGTACCTACCATAAATGCAGATGTTTGAGTGTATTCACAGTTGCAGTCCAGGTTACCCACCCACCATCCCCCCTTTTTTTGCTGGGACTTATCTGTACTTCTCTCTTCTAGACAACCTATGTGGTGTATTTGCTTGTAGATGAAGGTACTGTTTTAGTGCATGCTTTTTATAAGCAAAGTTTTTAGCCTACCCTTTTGGGGGCACCTGACATCTGGGTTAAGAAAAACTGAGGAAAATGGCGTCAGCTGCATCTTGCATACCCCTGGTGCACTGACGTCAGGGAAGAAGCGACAGCAACCGACGCTGGACCAAGACTTTGGAATTCAGGCCGACAACCGGTAGCCTGCCAGCAGGATAACCCAAGTATAATGACTGCAACAGTGAATACACTCTAACATCTACATTTATGGTAGGTACACAGCTGTACTTTCCCTACCCAGACCCTGACTATCGAGATCGAGGGGGAACCACACTTAACCGAGCCTCCGACATGGATTCCTCCTACTGACGCTGCTACTTAACTTGCGACTCCAGGCCTACGCCTAGGGGTACTCCTGCAAAAGAATAAACATACCACCTCGACCAAAGAAGGCCTTCCTGACTGATGGTCCTTCACCTATTCCTTGATGCAAGCCTTTTTGGCTCTTAGGCCCTCAACCCCATCCCCCACTGCTCTGTCACTGCTTAACCCTTGACCTGCTTCTGCTACTTCCCTCCCTCCTCTGTCCTCCCAGGACAGGGAAGAAGAGCAAGACACCTACTACTCTTCTGAGGAATCCATTTCTTACACCTTCCAAATTGCTTCACCTCAGGCGTGCTACTCCCTAGATGAAGAATCTATTGAGGAAGACTCTCCTCCTGAGGATATTACATTTGGTTAAACTATCACCAAAATGAAAGACTATTTTAAATGGGATACCTCTCAAATGTCTGATACTCAGAAGAGGTATTTTGAGCTTTTGCAAGTTGAATCCCCCTCCCTTTCTGCCATCCCACCTGTCATACCTGCATACTTGGATGCTTTCACCTCTGAATCAGGCTCCAGACTCAGCCACCTGCCCCTAAGAGGCCAGACCGCTTCTACAAGGTTTCTGATGGCCAAACATTCTTTGTCAAACCCTTCCTAGCAGACCCAGCTGTGATTGCCACCTCTCCTGACAAACAATCCAGACTTATTCCGTCTGCCTCTCTCTTACCCACTGATAAAGACATGCAAATGTATGGATAGGATTGGTAAGAAAGTGCATACCTCTTCCACTTTGTCATTCCAAGCCATCAACTGTCAGACACATGACCAAATATGCTTTGGACCTGATCTCTCAAGCATCTTCCTTGCTGGCCACTATTCCTGACTGCCCTACAAAAGCTGACATCTCTTCTATACTATCTCTGGCTGCCCAAGTAGCCAGCCACTCAGATGCAGCTGCAGTGCTGCAGAAGCTTCTGCTTGCTCTGCAGCATCTGCCTCTTTTCTCAGGCAATATTCCCGGCTTAGACTTCAGCACTTACCAGTAGACATTCAGTCTGATCTTGGATGTCCCCCTGGACCCCAATTTTCTATTTGGAAAACAGTCTGCAGATCTTTTTTAAAAACTTGCAAGGAATTACAAGACATCAAACATTTTGGTGTCCCCAATCCCCAAATATTACAGAAATTACCCTGCCAAGGCCATATTTCTCAGACATAACCCATCTTCTGCTGGAAACTACTGTTCCAGGCCTAAAAGAGGAACCAGAAGACAAACCACTTTAAGATCAGCTGCCCCTCACCCTACTAGACAGCCTTTTCAAGACGGAGGAAGCCCCAGTAATGTGTGACTGCCTTGCGCACCTACCTGTCTTTCCACTTCTCCCAATGCCTCCTGTTTTGGAAAACCATCACCACAGATAGATGGGTTTTTGCTTTTGTCCAAAAAGGATACTTCGTCTCCTGAAAGAAGAGCCACCCTTAAGAGGCATTCCCTTTTCCCCAAGAAATCAGATACCTATTACCACAGGTCCTGTCAGACCGTCTGAACCAGAGTACCATAGAACCAGTCTTTCTGGATAGGAAGGAAAAGGCTTTTACTCATGACTGTTTTTGGTCCCCAAAAAGGAAGGACCATGGAGATTTATGCTAGACCTTTCTTCTTTAAATCTGTTCCTAAAGGTACCCACCTTCAAATTGTTGTCACTCCCAGACTTCCCTTTATCCCAGCCAAGGCTTTCATGGCCACATTGGACCTAAAAGAAGCCTACTTGCACATACCCATTCTACCTTCTGACAGGAAATTTTTACATTTCTCTGGTTTCTCCTCATTTCCAGTTTACTGCCTTGCCTTTTGGTTTGTCCACTGCCCCCCAAAGTGTTCACAAAATGCCTGGCTCCTGCCATTGCTTGTTGCAGAACACCGGGAATTCAGATTTTTCCTTACCTAAATGACATCCTGATCCTAGCGAATTGCAAAGAAACCCTTTAAGCCCATCTGCATTTCACCATGTCCCTTCTACAGAAACTGGGGTTCACCCTCAACCTCCCAAAATCTTCCCTCACCCCAGAGCAAGACAAGATTTTTCTGGGTTGCAGAATCAAAACAGAAATAATGAAAGCCTTTCTACCCCAAGACGGTCAACTCCCTGACCTCACTTTTGAAAGCCATGCTGCAGACACAAGTGTTAACTGCAAGGCAATTCTTAAGGACTGTGGGCTTAATGGCAGCCACCATCCCTATGCTTCCACTAGGCAGAATGCGTATGTGAAAGCTGCAATGTTATCTTAAAATAGGTTTGGTCCCAACATCAGCATCCTCTGAAGCAAGAAATTTTGCTCCTACCCTGCCTGAATGCAGAGGTCAGCTGGAGGATCCATCAAGTCCAGCTGACCCTTGGCCTTCCCCTCCAGCCCACTCTCCCAATGCAGATTATGCATGCAGATGTGTCAAACTCAGGATGGGGAGCCACAATGGCATTCTACAGGTTTCAGGCAACTTGGCAGCCTTCCTTAAAGACCAAACTCATCAATGTGAGAGAAATTACAGCAGTCCTCCTGGCTCTGAACGCCTTCAGACCCTTGCTATTACCCGCTGTTTTTCAAGTAATTACAGACAACACCTCAGTCATGTGGTACCTCAACAAACCGCGAGGAACAAAAGCATACCGCCTGCGCAGAGTAACCTTATTTGTATGGGCTGTAGCCTCTTGCCTCAAACTGTCCCTGTGGGTATCTTACATCACCTTGCAGGACAACAAACAAGCAGACCTAAGCAGGACATCCTGTCCACAACATGAGTGGATGCTGGACAGGACTGTATTCCTAGACATTGGCCACCAATGGGGCACTCCTCAAGTACACTTGTTTGCTTCCCCCCTGAACAGGCAACTGCAGACCACCTGCTCCAAGACCTACTCCCCTCTAGCTTGGAGAGTAGATGCTATCAGCATTCCTTGGAAGGGGAAGTTTCTATATGCCTATACCCCCTTCCCACTAATTCAGAAAGTCCTCTTGAAAATCAGGAGAGACTAACCAAAAATCTTGTTGGTGACTCCCTACTGGCTAAGGCAGCACTGGTTCCCCCTACTTTACAATCTAGCCAAGGGCAATCACCCCACAAGGTGGACCTTCTGACACAACAAAAGAACCCTCATCCACCCACATTTGCAGATGTTGTCTCTGACACTGTGGGTTATAAACTTTTAATTCCCTTCAGACACCACTACTCAGAGGACATGCTTTCAGTCCTGGGAGAGGCCATGAAACCTACTACAAGGAAGTCATATCTAGCTAAATGGGAAAGATTTTCCAAATGGTGTCTGGATAAGGGCAGCGACCCATGCATTGCTATCTCCCCCCTTCCCCCAGTCCTAGCATGTGTGTCAACTAGTAAAGGCTGGGTTCTCATACTCTTCAGTTAAAGTACACCTTTCTGCTATCTCAGCCTGCCTACCACTAGACCCCCCCTTTCTGCTATCTCATCTTGCCTACCACTAGACCCCCCCCTTACTAGCAAGGCTCGATATAAAGCTTTTCTTAAGAGATTTTTACACGGTAGACCTCCAAGAAAGCCCATCCCACCACCCTAGGATCTTAACTTTATTCTGGAAAAGCTTACCCAGCAGACATTTGAATCTGCTGAGACAGCTATTCTACAAATGTGTACATGGAAAACAGTACTGCTGGTGGCCATAACTTCAACCGGAAGGGTGTCCAAACTTCAGGCCCTAATGGCCGGCCCCCCTTACACTACCTTCCACAAAGACAGGATGGCACTAAGAACTAACCCCTCCTACATGCCTAAGGTGGTCAACGATTTATTTATTTATTTTACATTCGTTTCCCGGTAAAGTCCGACTGCAACTAGGTCCATTTACAGCGGAGGCCTGGGGAGAAAAGCTCCACAACAACAATTTTATACAGTGTTATATATACAATCAAAAAATGTCGTACAAAATATCTTTCAAGGCAGATTTACATTTCACAAAGATGACCTTAGATATTGGTTATTTGGGAAGGGAAAAAAAAAGATATACGTATTGTCTGATGCAATCAGTGACCTCACAGAAGGCAGTATAGTAGGAAAAAGTAGCTGAAAGTAGTCTTGGTCTAGGAGTTTTTGAAGTACTGAGTATTAGGCATAGTGAGCAGTGATAGAAAGGAGAATAGAAGAAATGGAGGAGATTACGAAAGCATTTATGTGATGCAAGGACAGAGCCCTGACTGCAAGAGCTGTGGCTTGGGTGATTTTTTGAACAGTGAGATAGATGTTGCTGCGGATATATTTTAGGGGAGCTTATTCCATTCCTTAGTGATGGTATGAGAGAAGAGGGCTTTGCCTGCAGTGTTGGCTTTGGATATACAGTGCAGGGTCTTATTTGATGACTGTAGAGGACGGTTTGCGGAGTATTGATTTAGTTGGTTTAGGGCTGGCGTTTTGTGTGGATTCTTTAGTATGTTGAAGGTGAGCACTAGATAATACCTAATTAGCTGAGGGAGTTCTAACCATTGTAGGCGTTTTAAAGCAAGACAGTGATGACTTCTAAAAGTGGAGTTATTGGCATATTTTGCAATCTTATTGTAGCATGATTCTGGTTTGTCTAGGTCTGTTTTCAAGGTCTGTTTTCCTGATGTGAATTAGGATTGATGCATGTAGTAGGGTAGACAAGAGGTGGGTTTGGGCTAGGGTGATTCGTGCTTTGTCTGATAGGAACTGTTTGTATAAAGTTCCTATTTTTTATGAACCTTTTTAATGGTTTGAGAGATGTGGACATTGAAGTTAAGAATCCTGATCTATTTCTACACCGAGTAGCTTAGTATGGGGAGAGGGAGAGATTAATGTGCCGTTGTTGGAGGTGATGGTGAAGAAAGAGGTATAGTTTTGTATTTGTTGGGAGTGAATAGATGTAATTTGGTGGTCTTGGGGTTTAGAATAAGGTGGATATCAGTAATCCATTTTTCTATGGAGCAGAAGGATTCTTTGTTAAGTTTCTGAAGAGTGGTTATGGTTGGGGCTGAGCAGATTAGGGTTGAGTCATCTGCGTACTGTATAAGTGATGTATACAGGGTTGAGGTATGTAGTTTGTTGGTGAAAATGATAAATAGTAAAGGACCTAGTATTGATCCTTGTGGAATGGCTACAGTAGTTGGTAGTAGTGGTGATAGTATGCCTTGCCATTTTACTGACGCACTTCTATCAGAGAGATAGTTTTTGAACCAGGAAGTAGCAGATGGGGCAAAGGAGATGTCTGTCAGAACCGTGCCTGTCAGAACCGTGCCTGTTAGTAGACATGTCAAATGCCTTGGATAGATCTAAGAAAATGGCAGATACAAAGTTGTTTTTTTTTTTCCTAAGTTGATTAATCTGGTTGGTAAAGGAGAGAAGAGCAGTAGTTGTACTATGGTTTGGGCGGAAGCCATGCTGTGTGAGGGAGAGGAGATTGTGAGGTTAAGAAGTGCATCACCTGGGTGTGAATGCATCTCTCCAGGAGTTTAGAAAGGGGGATAGAATAGCAATGGGGCGGTAGTTTGATAGTTCATAGGAGTTACCTCCCTTGTGTAGGGGTATTATGTATGACAGTTTCCATAGTTGAGGGATGTAGGCTTCCTGTATGGAGCGGTTTAAGAAATGAGATGGGGTAGGCTAGGGATTCTGCTGCTAATTTTAGGAAAGTAGTGGGTAGGCCATCTGCTGCGAGAGTGGTGGGTTTTAATTTTGAGAGTATTTTTTTTTTTACTGTGGAGGGTAGGTATGGGTGAGAGGGTAAAGGGGGGTATATTATTGTGATCTATAGTTGGAGAGAGTAAGGGGGTTATTGTTGGATAGCTGGGTAGATGATAGAATAGAGTCTGTGAAGTGATGGTTAAACTGGGAAGCTATGCTGTCATTATTGTTGGTGTTGGGAGCTGGGGTTGTAGTTTGGCCGGGTTTTAGAAGGGAATTTAAAGCCTGCCAGAACTTTTTGGGGTTTTTGGAATGTTTGTTTTGGATCCCTAAGAAGTACTTTTGTTTGTCCATTTTTGTTTTTTGACCTGGTTCCGAAGTTGATATATTTGTTTATCTTGGTTGGTGGTGGTCTTTTTCCAGTTCTTCCAGGCATTATCTTTGGCTTTTAGTAGTACTTTCGTTGCCCTATTTAGCCAAGGGGCATAGTTAACCTTAGTTCTATGTTTCCTGATGAGAGCTAGTATGTTTAGCACTTTCATAAAAGTATTCTTGAAATATTCAACTGCCTGGTCTAATGGTAGGGTTTGTAGTGGGTGCCAGTTACTTTGTTGTAGCATACTGTTAAGGATTTGTGGATTTACCTTGTGCTCATTTCTGGTCTCCTTGTATAGTATAGGTTTGGGTAAGTTTACTTGTCTACGAAGGAGGAAAGTGGGGCAGTGGTCACTCAGTAGATCGGGTAGGCAGCCCAGATGATTTTCTTTGGGGAGGTTAACTCAAGTCGAATCGAGAATGGAGAGTTGATTGGATCTTTTGCCAACTCTGGTGGGTTCTTGATTAATTGTGAGAATCCAGATAAGTTTATATGGTTTGCAGGATTGTTGGCATTGCAGGCTAGCCAGTCTAGGTTTGGGTCTCCTAGCAGGATGGTTTCTCGGGGCAGGTTGATTATAGCCCATTGCAGCATATCCTCTGTTATAGGCGAGTTATTTCCTGGAGGAACATAACTGCAGAGGATGTTGATTCTCTTTGTTTTTGAGGGAGATAATGGAGCCTAATGTTTTGGAGTTGCCAAAAATGGGAGGTGGACCTCCCAACCGTCCCGAATTACTCGGTTTTTACCGAGTTTTGGGGTCAAAATGAAGGGGTGCCACGATTCCCGAGTGGCACCCCTTCATTTCCGATTTTTTTGCTTTCTTTTTTTTATGTTTTGAATTTTAGCGCTGTCGGAGCTGATGTCATCATGTGCGCGATGACGTCAGCACCGTCAACGCTACCAGCCAGTCGGAATTGAGCTCAAGGAGCTCGCGTCATTATTTCTGGCTGGCTATGAGCAGGCGGGAAATGAAAATTAAACAGTAGCAGCACTAATGCTGCCGAGAATGCGCTTATTATTTCTTTTTCTAAGTACTGCAATGCTGCGAATGGGCTTTTCAAAAATTTTCCAATGGACTTTGGCTTTGGGGCTTGGGCTGCAGGCTGAGAGAGAACCATAGCTTTATGGCTACGGTCCTGTCTATTTACATGACAGAGTGGTTGTATACTTAACTCGCTTACAAACAGACATGTCTAAAGAAAGCCGTGGTGATGGACGGCGAAGGGGCGGATTGGGACAGCATCGTATCAGTAGAAATGAGGGACAGAGCGGGTATGAGATCAGGGCCTGGCGGGGATAGAAGAGACAGATCCGGACCGGCAGCAACAGCTCGGGATCATCCCATGGAGGTGCTCCTTATGGAAAAGGGAAACATGGCTGTGGAAACGCAGGGCCTTTAAAGGTAAAACTGTTCCTTTTATTACTGTTAAATTAATTAGACTAGGTGTACTGATTATGCAGCATTTCAGTAGTAGGCAAGCTTCTTTTCGTCTGATGTTTTCCTTCTTTACTAAGCACATGGCGATGGCTGTCAGGTGACAGAAATGTGACTGACAGCTGTGTAAACACACTGAATTTCTAACGTACTTTCCACATACTTGCTGAGATGTTATTTTCTTGATTCTAGCACTTCAAATATGCGTCATTAATCCTGCATTTAGGTTCATCTGTTTGTAAATAAACTTGCATCCATGCGAGGGTGACTGAACACTGTACTGTATTGGAATAGTAGTAGAGAATCGGACTTTTGATATCATTAAATTACGTAAAAATAACACCTGTATATGAGAACTTGAAAACGTACATTGTTTTGTATAAATTGTCTAAATCAGCTCTTCTCTTGTTCAATATGCCTTTCAGTTTTTGAAAAACAGTGGTACGCTGTGCTGCTTGTACTTCAAAAGTAGGAGTGCCTGCCTTTCAGTTTTTCAGTGTATTTTTAATTGGATAGCTTCCACTGAAAAGGGCCCTTTCACAAAGGATACTACTGAATTGTTTCCATTACACGTGTTGAATGCAACGGCAGATTACGGTATTACTATCTCATTAGTATAGCAAGCATACTGTGGTTAACAAGTGATCTTGGATCGTCAAAAACAAGTGGAAACAATTAGGATGTAGTATAATGAGGTAGAAGAACAGAGAATTGAGGAACTCAAGGAGAGGTAAGCATGCTGTGACGGGGACATGTGGAACAACAGTTCACAGAGGGCCAGAGGAAGTAAAAGGAATAGAAAAAATTAAGACAGAAGGAAAGAGTACTATAGGTGTAGTAGAAAGAATTGTAAGGCGGAAAGGTTCTAATAAGGAGTATAGTAACGAATGACTGGGGTTTCTTTCAGTTTTGTATGTTATTAGTGGTATTGTTATCATTGGTTATTTGTAATGATTGTTGGTCTTTAATTATCTTAAATTAAAAAAGCCATGGGGTGGGGGTGGGTCCTAGAAACATATATGGTCTTGTAATGGCAACATAATATGACTGAAGTGATGCCAATCAGTGGTATAAGCTGCAGCTTTCTTAACTATCCAGATTTTTGCACAATGTCCAGATTTGTACTTCATATTTTTGATCTGTTCTTTATAAAATATGTGGTATTCTGGCGAATCACCAAGGATTGAAATCACTAAATAATGACGCACATTTGGGCTTCAGACTATATACTTTAGAAAATGCATGTATTCTAGCAACGTTTTAAGTTGATAAGAAAAATATTTTAAATCTGTCCCTATTTTTCGGCCTTTGTCCCCCCCATTATTGTAGGATTTGTGCAGATTTCTTACACTAAAAGGTTGAGAGGTGTGGCACCAACATAACTGTTGACCTGCTAAACAAAAATGCAGCTGTATAAACCCATAGATTAGAAGCAAAGCTCCCACACTGTAGATATGGTGCAAGGTGCTGAGATTTGTATACATTTGCCCTAGGTAAGTAATAGCAACTAAACAGTTTGTAAAGCTTGGAACTAGGATACTAAATGGGAAAAGCTATGTCTACATAGAGGCTCCCTTCACTCTGGAATAAAATCCCAGTCCAGGTTAGGCAGAGTCCCTCATTGATTCTCTTAGAGGAATCTTGATGAGTGGATGGGAGATCGTAGGTTTACCCCGGGTATCACTTCTGTGTCACTGTTAGACAGAGGCACAGACACAGTATAATAACCTCGAAAAAGGGCATAGCAAACTTAATTTAAAATGGGTGGCGAAAGCCATACACACTCTGGCTAGGCTTATGCCCTAGGGCAGATAACCTAGTATGAACCTATGAACCTATTACCCCATTCTGTAGCCATTTAAGTGAAATTCTTAACATTGTTTGTAACTTGTATGATTCAAAAGTGTCAGATCTTAGCCTGAGTCTTGAAGTATAATGAATCTTTCAGTCTGCTTTGCAAGACTGAGTTGGTATATATCCACACAGGCACAGAACAGTTTGCCCCAAGGTCAGCTTTCTTTGTTAGCAGTAAGATAAGAAAAGTATATTAGTAGTTTGTTTGCTGCACTTTGTTATACTGAATGTAACTGCACAGTGTGAAGACACTTCAGCTTAAATGAGTAATATCTGGAGGACAGGTTAGGTGCAATCATTTTTCAAATGATTGATGTATGTACTGTTGCTATGAGGTAAGTCAGAACAGCAGTGAAATGATGCCACTCCATTCCCTATTTCAATATTACTAGCTTATCTTTTTTATGTAACAAAGGCAATTTATTTATCAAGGACAAGAGGCACTTTTTGTAGATAAAACAATGAAATATAAAGTTGTTTGCTAGCAACCTCTTAATTAGTTACAGATCTCTAATGTGGAATTATGTTGGAAATATTCTGAATTGGGCAGTTTTGTCATTATTGGTTCATGCATTTTGTTTCTCTGATTACTGGAAAAATGTTCAAACAATACACTTAAAATGTGCTCTAACAAGTGTGCTCTATTATACAAGGAATATAATTTAAAGTCAGGAAGGTGTAGCAAAGAACACGTGTATGTTTCTTGTTTTGTGTGCAAAGGGCCTATGATTTGAAAATGGCACAAAATTAATCTTTATCTGCCACTGGCCAGATGCTGCATTTTTCTTTGGATGTGTGTTTCAAGTCTGTTAAAATTAATGTGAGTTTCAAGGGCAGGGAAGTTTTAATGCTAAGTCTATTTTCAATGTGAGACTGTATTGCTTTGTTTATCAGACGTCTGTTAGTGTTTGTGCTATAAAATGTAAAATAAAATCCAAGTAATCATTGTAGAAGTAAAGCAGTATGTACATTAGTGTTTATGGTAAATGGAGCGAAATAGCCAGGTAATGGGACACTGGAATGGCTGCAGGGGGCTCTGGGGCCATATTTTGGTTCTCTTCTTCAGTTTGCATCTGAATGTTGGTATCCCACAATTCCATTGGTGTGGGCGGGGTTACAGAATTATGTATGCAAATGTTATGTTAATCAGTGTACAGATTTGTACCTATTTTTCACGGGCCTTGTCCAGATTTTTGATGTTTCCAGGTTGAGAGGTATGGAGGTGGGGTTTTAAGGGGTTGGAATTTACGTGTGTTTTTAAATAAGATTGCATCTCCGCCACCCTTTTTGGTATTTCTGTCTTGCCTTAGAATGCTATAACCAGGGGGGACAATTTCTTCATTTTGGGTGGTGGGTTTTAGCCAGGTTTTAGTTATGGTTAGTGTTAAATAAAATCAAGAATTCAATACACAGGAGGTTCAGATTCAAAAGTTTACTAGTGCACACCAGGATGCAAAAAACGTACAAGTACAGAATTTTGTCTAACATGAAACAGGAAGCACACAATTTTATATAGGTTTAACATTCAAGCTTTGCCCACCTTACTGACGTGGTATGTCGCAGGGCATCTACATCACTTTAGCTTACAGTCCTCTCCTTAAAAACTGCTGATGCTGTATCTTTAAAAAAAGTTTTCCTCTGGTAACAATACGGCCTTGCTATCCACCTGGTCAGACATAATGTCTTTCTGTAAAGTTACTTCTTCAAGGTTTTATATCAGTTCGAATACAGTAGCAGATTCAGTCTTTTAATACACATCTTTGTTCACTGTTACACTTTCCCACCAGCTGCATGCTATCTCAGTAATACATATACAAGGCCAACTCATCCCAGCAGGAAAGAGAAGATTTCATTATTTCACACACTTAATTTCCTGACCCAGCAGATGATCACTTGTGAAAAGCATAAACATTAAAACTTGCTAAGCTAGCATCTGCCAGGGTCGAAGGTCAGCATGCTTCAAGCCACACTGCAGTTTCAAAACTACTTACATTTAAACATGAATTAATCCTCTCTGCTATATGATTAATAGAATAAAATGCATTATATACTACTTTGCTTTTAAACTAGCATTTCTCATATATTCAAATACACATTTTTCTAACATTTTCCCCCCTATTAATACTTTTTATTCTATTTTGAAATATGCATAGTGTCATTTCATCTCCCAAGGTTTGGGTGGGTGGCCTAATGGTTAAGGTGTTTGCCTGACAAACACAAGGTGCAGGGTTTGAGTCTCACAAGGGATAATTGGCTAAGCTTAAAATGGTTCACAAGGGCAGTTAGCTTAGTGCTAACCTATGAACCTATGAACTTCTTCCACTTAGGATTTTCAGCTAGGTGAGTCATTCAATCTGTACTTCAGAAAAAATGTCATCCGAGATCAATTTTTCAATCTCAATGTCTTGGTACAAAGTTTCAGTAACAGATACATTAATAAAATCTTTGATTTAATCTTTTCATGCAGGGAATTACACAGCAAACACATGCTCCTATTAGGAGTATACCCACACAAATGGCAATCAGAATATACATTAGGATGGAACCCCACCCCCCCAAATAGATTCTGGAAAAAGTCCGTCAGCGGGTTTGGGCCTGGTTCAGTCATGGCTGATACTTGCTGAATTATCTCTAAGTGGTTATTAATTTCATGCCTGTTATCTGGTATATACGCACAGCATTCTTATTTGATGAGCGCGCACGTACCAGCTCTCGCCGCGAGGGTGAAGTCAAGAGCCATTTGATTTTGTAGTACAACAGTTCTCATTGCATTCAGTTCATCAGTCACCAGTTCTAAGGCAGAAAAAGTTGCATTACTCATTACTTAGAGAAGTTTTGACAACTTCCTCAGCTCCCAGATCGATTTGACTGCTCCATAGGCTGGGAATATTCCTGCCCAAGATACAACACTGTCAGTCAAGTCCATATGAGTCTATTTGCTTTCGTCTTTCACGGAATTGTGATCTTTCCAGCCAGCTTTGATCTTTCCAACTGGATTCACAGGTTTTTCAACTGGACCATCGGGTTTTCGGGCTGCTTCTCTAACGTTTCGTATCTTACCCAAAGGTAATTCTGCAGTATGTCTTATTGCCGGAACCAAATAACCCAAAAAACAACTGCCGGACCAATTCTCAGGTAACCATTTATATGCCGTCTTCCCACAAATAAAATAGTTTTCTACTTTGGTACTAATACGCATTAGCCCTGCATGAAACATTTTCTGATCTATATCCGATAATTGTTTAAACAAAACTGGATTCTTGCGAATGTCTTTCATGGTTGTTTTCAGTGAGTTCAAATATGAGTCATAATTAGTATTGCAAAAAGTATTGTCATTACTATTCTTAAAATAACATCAGTAAGATATGGTTATATTACAGTTGCTCCAGCCCACCTGGAGAGTATCGTTTTTATAAAAACATACAATTCCTTTTTGTGTGACAGGTAAAAATAAAGCTATTTTGTCCTGTGATCTCACAGTTCCTGTATCGAAGAGTAAATTCTCCCAAGTCTCATTTACCCCCAAAGGGACAGCGGACATTATCAGTCCTCCATATGCTGTTGGTATAGCTGTACAAACCCAGCAATTTGAAATGTTCATAGTCTCTGCATATACACGCTTCATGGCTAGGTATGTGTTAAAGTTTGGATGCCAGTCTATAGACATTTCATCACGCCTTCCCACTTTCACTTGTGTGGTTGTGTGTAGGACAAACCACAACAAGAGGAAAATTGTCACAATTA
The DNA here is from genome assembly GCF_019279795.1 of Protopterus annectens. NCBI lineage: Eukaryota > Metazoa > Chordata > Ceratodontiformes > Protopteridae > Protopterus > Protopterus annectens. The sequence continues at coordinate 1,583,870,941 of NC_056732.1, read as the reverse complement.
CAGTCAATAAATGTATACTCAACAAAATGATTATGCAACATCTCTAGGGTTGATCTAAATTTCTATTCGCTTTGTTTTTGGCCATCTCGGTCTGGTTGTGTATCAGTCCCACAGTTTTTATCAAGCTGAAAGTTCTTTACCGGTTTGCAGTGTGTCAAATGAACCCAGGACGTCCTCTCGGCCTGTCTGACTGCAGTAGGCGTTGCCAACAGAACCTGGTACGGTCCTTCCCACTTTGGACTCGCCCAATTCTTCCTTTTCGTCACTTTCAGCCAAACCCACAACCCTGGGGCCAAGACTATTTCTACCGGTCTGGTCTGTTCCTTATCTGAAAAAGAGTTAAACTGCAAAACAGATTTATTTGTTAACAGTTTCCTCATTTAACTAGCTAATGAACTGTCAGCCTCTTGCTCTGCAGGCATGAGAGCTTTCCACTGAGGTACATAATATGCTCTCCCAAAAACCATTTCAAAGGGAGTCAAACCCTTTACATTTGGAACCGTTCTCATACGCAGCAGTGCCAAAGGCAGACAGTGTATCCAATTCTTTTGGGTTTCCTCAACTAACTTCCTAAGTTTACTTTTGAGGGTACCATTTTACCTTTCCACTAGTCCTGCTGACTGTGGGTGGTAAGCACAATGGTTCTTTAAGGAGATACCAAAAAATCTCCCAAGTTGCTGAATTGTCTGGTTCACGAAATGTGCCGTTGTCGCTATAAATCCTTTCTGGAATGCCAAATCTAGGGATTACTACTTTTATCAGGGCTTTCGCCACTGCTGCTGCATCCGGGTTTTTGGTTGGAAAAGCTTCTACCCATTTGGAAAACATGTCTATAATAACTAAACAGTATTTCTTCCCTTCACACTTACTCAATTCTATGAAATCCATACAAATAGTATGGAACGGATATGGTGGTATAGGAAAACTTCTTTGCTTGGTTTTAAATGCCCCTTGTGCATGGTGCTTGTTACAAGTATGACAAGCTGCACAAAATTTTTTTGTCTAGTTTGTGTATCCATATGTTTGGAATATTCTGTTTACTAACTGTACCATCCCCCCTGTTGAGACATGGCACTGCCCATGGCTCAACAAAGATGCATATCTAAATAAATTAGACGGCAATATCGGTTTTCTCTCTTTGGAAATGTACAGTCCATTCTCAAGAGTTGCACCTCGTTTTATCCATTTTTGTTTTTCAGCTTTTGTAGTAAGCGTCTGCATTGTTTTTAACATGTCTAAATCTAAAATTTCAGAGGGTTGTAATTCCTCATTCAAAAGTAAAGTTTCTGAGGCTGCTTGCTTTGCAGCTGCATCAGCTCGTGCATTGCCTTTCGAAATCCTATCTTGTTGTTTTGTATGAGCTACACATTTACAAATAGCTACTTTGGTAGGTAACTGAATAGATTCTAAACTCCAAAATAAATTGCGCATGATTAATAGGTTTTCCACTAGATGTTATCATTCCTCTTTTTCCATTGTTGCGCAAATACATGTACTGTAGAAAAAGCATACTGACTATCAGTATATATGTTTACACACTTGTTTTTTGCTAAAGTACATGCCCCGTCAAAGCTATCAATTCTGCTGCTTGTGCAGATAAGTTATGCGGTAAGGATCGGGCTTCTAAAATTTCAGTGCCTGTAACTACTGCATACCCTACTAGATTCTTAACTGTAGGACCCCTTCTGCATGAGCCGTCCACGTAATATGTCACCTTGGCATTATCCAAGGGCATATCTGTGAGATCTTGCCTAGGTAAAGCTAACTGTTCAATTTCCTGCAGGCAGCTGTGTGGTGTGCCATCCGCAGGAGTTGGAAGTAATGTTGATGGATTTAATGTCGTACATCGTTCAATTGTCATATGAGGTTGGCTCAGCAGTATAGTCATACATGAAAGATGTCTAGGAGAAAGGTATGCCACTTTTTCTTGCAGTAAAATTATTGCAATTGCATGAGGCACACTCAATGTGAGAGGGTGGAATAACGCCACTGAGGCTGAAGCCTGTACTGCCATTGCAGCTGCAACTACTGCCTGTACACAGTGAGGCAAAGATCGCGCCACTGGGTACAACTGCAATGAATAGTAGGCTATGGGGCGTTGCTTGTCCCCATGTTGTTGCATCAATACTGACTTCATATATCATTGCTTGCAATCTACGGTATGAAAGAACTGTTTGTGATAATTTGGAAGTCCTAAAACTAACGAAGAAGCTATCATCTGCTTCAACCTGCAGAAAGCTGTTTCTGCTTCGGGTGTCCATTGTAAAATATCTTGTGCTGCCATTGGTGTCTTATATATCAAGTCAGTCAGTGGAGCAGATTCCAAAGCATAATTTGATATCCAGCTCCAACAGAAATTAGTTGTACCCAAGAAAGACATTGTTTCCTTCTTGGTTGCTGGTTTGGGTGCTTGCAAAATTGCTCTCTTTCTTTCCTCATCTAGTATTCTACCTTCATTGGATATTACATATCCTAGGTATCTAACTTGTTTTCTCCAAAGTTGTAACTTACTTTTGTTTACTTTGTGTCCTTGTGTTGCTAAAAATTTCAATAACGCTACAGTATCCTACCTGCATTGTTGCTGGGTGGGGGCTGCTAGCAAGATATCATCTACATAAAGTAGAATTTGACTACCTCCCAGTGGGGTAAACCCTGCCAGGTTGCTAGCCGTTTCTTGTGCAAATATTGTTGGGCTCTCACAATATCCCTGTGGTAGTCGAGTATATGTATACCTTTTACCCTGAAATGTAAATGCAAACCAATATTGACTATCAGGATGTATAGGTATCGAGAAGAAAGCATTGCTGATATTTACCACAGAGAAATACTTCTGTTGTGGATGTCCTTCAAGGATGCATCTGCAGTCATAACAAATGGGTTGTCCTGTCGTCAGGCAGCCCTTCGGTCGGCCGGATTCCAAAGTCTGGGTCTGGCCTCGGCTGGTGTCGCACTTCACCCGACGTCATCTCTGCTGGTCTTCGGGTATAAAGGCATCAGCCGACGCCATTTTCCTCAGTCTTTCTTGCCGCGTGGCGCCCGAAGCAGAAGCTGTTCGCAAGTGCCGGTCGGTCAGATCCAGAGATTACTACTACCGAATACTACTTCAAGACTTCTAAAAGCTAAGTACCCCGTTGGGGACTCTTTCTTGCCTCAGCTGATGTCAGAAAAAGTAAATAACTGTTTAACTTGTGGGAAACAAATACCTCATAAAGATTTCCACTCTTACTGCTTACCTTGTTTAGGCCCAGACCACGACGTAGCAGCCTGTTTAGCCTGTGCTTCCTTCAACCGACGAACGCTTAGGCGTCGGTCGGAGTTTGCTGAACAGTTTTTCGGCTCAGATTTTGCGTACATTATGCCGTCGGATCCTCCGACTTCTCAAATTGTTAAAAAACGCAAAGAAAAAGACCGACACTCGCGGTCCACGGTTTCGGCCGAAACCACGGTTAAGCAAACCGAGTGTCTCTGTTTCGGCCGAAACCGAGCAAACGGGTCAATCTTCAGCCGAATCCATGACTACTACCGAGGCTCCTGCTACCCTAGTTGAATCGGCCTCTGAAGTTTTGCCTACTAATGTGGCTCCTATAGAATTATCAGACACCATCCCTTTGGATGTCTCTACCCCAGCACGTGGTGCTGCTAGGCCTCCTGCAGCCATGTCTATTAAGGCCTTTGCCAGGGCTAAAGCAGCCAAAACTGCTAAATCAGTGCCTGTTAAGCCCCCCTCACACAGGCCCAGTTCCAGTTCTCAAATGCTTACTCTGGCAGAGGATCTCATCTCTTTAATAAGGGGATCCCAATCTCACCCAGACAGGGCCTCTCAGCCTCCAGAAAAGAGACCTAGAGCAGAGCCCCCAGAGCCAGTGTCCTCAGATGATTCTTCTGATGATTCAGACATTACAGACCATCCAGAGGCTCCTTTTTCTACTTATGAAGATTCCGATGCTGAAGAATCTATTCCATCTGCCTCTCCACCAGAGGAATTTTCCTTTGGGGAAACCTTACATGCCATGAGATAGCAATTCCAATGGCAGGGACAAGATTTCTCAGATTCAAGAAAAAGGCTTAGGACCTTTCTACACTTACCGCAACATAGGCCCTTAGCTATACCTCCAGTTCTGCCTGTTGTGGATGATGCATTTAATGATGTTTGCACTGCTCCTGATACTTTACCTCCAGCCCCTGCCAAACCAGATAGGTTTTACAGGGTACCGGACACTCATCACCACCTATACAAGGCCCCACTTGCAGATCCTGACACTATCTCCCAGGGGCCTAAGGCAGTAGCTTCGACCTCAGCAAAAAACCCTCTACCTTCTGAAAGGGAATCCAGGTCCTTAGAGAGATGGGGTAAAAAAGTTTACACCTCTGCTACTCTCTTAGCTAGAGCTTTGAACTGTCAGTTTCATATGATCCAATACCAAGAGTTTATGCTTGATCAGTTAACTAAGAAACTGTCCTCCTGATGACTCCTTAGATAAGAAATATGTTTTAGAAATGGTGAATAACATTCAGCAGGTTAGTAACCATTCTTTAAAATGTGGCTATGATGCACTGGAGGCTTCATTTAGATCAGCCATGACTGGCACAGTTATAAGAAGGCATGCATGGTTGAAAGAACAGGTCTTGCCGGATCATGTCAAAGCAAAGCTGTTAGATGCTCCTATGGATAAGGCCAGTCTATTTGGTTCTCCTGCCCAGCAAGTAATGAAGAAAATGGAAGAGAAGGCAAAATCTGTACAAACAGTTAAAGATTTCTTACAGGTTCAGCCCCCAAGGTTTAGCAGGAACTGGCCTTCCAAAATTGGTCCTTTCCAGACTCCTCTAAATCTCAGAGAGGCAGGAATAGACGTTCCAGAGGCAGAAATCAATCCAGAGGAGGTGCCTACAGAGGACGCCAGTGGCAAGGCAATAACCAGCGAGGCACAGACACAACCACTGCCACTGCAACAGGACAATCACAGTGACTTGGCTCTGACACCGCCTACCAGGGAACAAATAGCAGCACCCTTAGGCAGAAAGTTAGCCTTATTTTCAATAAATTGGCACTATATCACAAAAGACAAGTGGATTTTGCAGACTATAGACCAAGGCTACAGGTTTCACTTCCACACCTTACCAGTAAAAAGAGGAATGCCAAACCTACCTCCAAATCAGAAAACAGAAGCTCTAAAACAGATAGCTCAATTAACAAAGATGAGAGCTGTGGAAAGAGTACCACCAACAGAACAGGGCAAAGGATTCTACTCCAGACTCTTCCTAGTACCAAGAAAAGAGAAAAGTTGGAGACCTATTCTCGACCTGTCCGCCTTAAACACATTCATCATTGTCCCAAAATTCAAAATGCTGACCCTACAGCAATTTCTTCCCATGCTGGGCAAGGAGTGTTGGCTGGTAACTCTAGATCTCAAGGAGGCATACCTGCACGTCCCCATACGACCAAATTGCAGAAGATATCTCAGATTTCTTGCAGGATCAGAGCATTATCAATTCTCAGCATTGCCCTTTGGCTTATCTACTGCGCCCAGAGTATTCACAAAATGCCTGGCATCAGTAATCGCTCATTGCAGGCTACAGGGAATCCAAATTTATCCATACCTGGACGACTGCCTGATACAAGCGGACAACAAAAGCAAGCTGACAAAAGACAGAGTCATTTGCTTACTACAAGCCCTGGGATACACAGTCAATTTAAAAAAGTCAAGACTAATACCATCCCAAACAAAAACATTCTTGGGTGCAGAATTGGACACAGTAAAACAGATGGCATTCCTAACTGCAGAAAAACAAGAACAACTCCCTCTTTACTTCTTGGCATTAACAAAGCAGAACAAACTAACAGCAAGGAAAGTACTGCAGGCCTTGGGCTTCATGGCATCATGCATAATCCTGGTCCCCCATGCCAGATTGCATATGAGGAAACTACAGTGGTACCTAAAGAATTTATGGTCTCAACACAGGCACAGCTTAGAAACCGAAATACCACTAATCCCATGCCTGAAACAAGAGTTCCTATGGTGGGCTCAAGCATGCCAGTCAAACCCAGGCTTGCCCTTCCACAACTTTCAAGCAAGCCAAACCATCACAACGGACGCCTCAGACCTAGGTTGGGGGGCCCACATACTGGACAAATGCATACAAGGATTATGGACCCCAGATCAACTGCACCTGCACATAAATCAAAAAGAAATGCTGGCAGTAAAACTAGCAATCCAGAATTTCAGACCATTCCTCAACGAAGGCCATTTGATGATAAGGACAGACAACACCACAGTCATGTGGTACATCAACAAACAGGGAGGCACTCATTCATACCCCCTATGCCGAATGACTCTGGACCTATGGAATATGGCTCTGAGCTACAACATTCAGTTACAGGCAATATTTGTACCGGGAAAAGAAAACATCCTAGCAGACATGTTAAGCAGAACTACCTCGGATGCTCACGAATGGATGCTACACGCGGACATCTTCAAGGCCATCACACAGAAATGGGGAATGCCACAAATAGACCTATTCGCATCCCCACTCAATCACCAGCTCAAGAAATTCTGCACAAGGACATACCACCCACTTGCATGGAAGGTGGACTCTCTATCCTTCAGTTGGAAAGGCCTGACAGCATATGCATTTCCACCTCTTCCTTTGATGCACAAGATACTACTGAAAATCAAAGAGGAGCGTCCAAGGATAATTCTGATAGCTCCAAATTGGCCAAGACAACACTGGTATCCATTGCTGAGGAGCATGTCTCGGGGAGAACGTGGACACTACCCTGATGCCTTTGATGTTAACTCAGAACGACTACAACATCATGCATCCAAATCTAAAAACTCTGCAACTAACTGCCTGGAACATTACATAACAGCAACTAACCCAGATTTATCCCAAAGGGTTAAAGACATTATCCTGGAGGCCCGCAGACCTTCTACCAGAAGGAACTATGCAGGGAAATGGAAAAGGTTTGTCATTTGGAGCACTGAAAGAGGAAAAGATGTGTCAAAGATAGATATTGCCAACATCCTGGATTATTTGGCAGAGCTTCTCCATACAGGCCTGTCCTATTCCCCCATCAAGATACATGCATCAGCTATTTCTGCAGAATACAGCTTCGATCCCCCTGTCTTCTCACATCCTCTACTCAGGCAGTTCCTCAGAGGAATCAAGAATGTAAAACCTCCTAGGAAACCACCATTACCAGCATGGGACTTGAACTTTGTGCTAGAAAAATTGACACTCCCTCCATTCGAACCAGCAGCAACAGCAGATCTTCAACACCTATCCTGGAAAACTGCTTTCCTACTGGCAATTACTTCAGCAAGAAGGGTTTCGGAACTACAGGCCTTAATGGCAGTACAACCCTTCCTAATCTTCCATCAAGATAGAGTATCCATGAGAACTAATCCTACATTTATGCCTAAGGTGGTATCCAGAGTGTCTCTAAACCAGGCAATCCACCTACCTACCTTCCTTCTTTCCCAATCCACAGAACAGGGGGGAAAGACTGCTGCATACCTTGGATGTACATAGACAGTTGCGCTACTACCTGGACAGAACCAAGGGCAATAGAAAAACTGACCAGCTTCTAATAGCCTATGCAACAGGAAGGGAAGGAAAAGCAATTTCCAAACAGACAATCTCCAAGTGGATAGGAAATTGCATAAGATTCTGTTACTCCTACCATGGAAAGCCAATTCCACAGAACATAAGACCTCACTCTACAAGGGCTACAGCCACTACCACAGCTTTTTTACGAGGAGTGGCAACCAAGGACATTATTGAGGCGGCTACTTGGACCTCCGTGCATACATTTGCCAAGCATTATAACTTACCTCTATACTCTAGATCCCGAGCAGGGTTTGCCACTGCTGTATTGCAAGGGATCCTAACTACACCATAATTCTTCTTCCTCCTCCCCTAGTTTGGCTATGGTATTCTACCCATTTGTTATGACTGCAGATGCATCCTTGAAGGACATAGTACAGTTTTGTACCTACCATAAATGTAGATGTCCGAACAGGATAGCATCTGCAGTCAGGATTACCCACCCTCCTGCCCCTCTGTGGTATTCCTAGGGTATTTACCCTCCTAATAGCTAGCTGGGGGGGGATCTCTTATGGTGTATTTGTTTGTATATATGTACATACATGCTTATTTTTTGTGTTTGCCTACCTTTTTTTTGGAAACATTGGCATTTACCCAAAATTTAGTTTTCCAAGAGGGCAACTGGCATCTGGGGCAAGAAACAGAGGAAAATGGCGTCTGCTGATGCCTTTATACCCGAAGACCAGGAGAGATGACGTCGGGTGAAGTGCGACACCAGCCGAGGCCAGACCCAGACTTTGGAATCCGGCCGACCGAAGGGCTGCCTGACGACAGGACAACCCATTTGTTATGACTGCAGATGCTATCCTGTTCGGATATCTACATTTATGGTAGGTACAAAACTGTACTTTCTAAATCGTTTAACAAAGTATATGGGTCTGGCACCGTAGGTGCTGTAGGTATTACTGCATTATTTACAGCTTGTAAATCTTGTACCATCCGCCATTCCCCATTTGCTTTTTTAACAGGAAATAGGGATGTATTACATGGTGAATCAGGAGATTCTACCAGTACTCCTCCTTTGAGTAATGCTGCTATTATAGGCTTAATTCCTATTTCTGCATCCTTTCTCAAAGGGTGTTGTCTTTTCTGTGGTCTAAAAGCTGACTTTGGGGTAATTGTAACTGGTCCTGCTGTTCGAATAAGTCCTACATCTGACTTGCCTGTTGACCAAAGAGTTGTTGGAATTTCACATAAGGCCTTTTCTTCTAATAAAAATGCTTATCAGCTGTCCTCGCTAGATTGCAAGTGAACAGCTGGATGTGTCTGTGTCAACCAATTCAGTTTTTGTATCCCTTGTTCTGATGATTCTAAATCAGTCTGTTTCTCCCATCTTGTTACTTTTTCTCCTAAGTCTGCCCATTTTACACTTTTGTTCTTTGTCAAGCTGATATGTGGTAATCTATTTGATCTATATAATTTAAGGAATTCTTGAGGTAATGAACAGCTAACAACACTGTTCCCCTCAGTATCCCAGTACAAAGTACGCAATACTAGTCTAGTTGCACGATTTCTGAACAATTCTTGCTCATACTCTCTATCAGATCCTGGTGTAGTACAGTAGTATAGAGTACAGTGTAACAAATGCTGTTGATCAGTGTCGAGGGAGGGGGCTTTACTGATGGCTACGTTCATCAGTTCCTATGTTACTGCCCCTGGACCAGTCGTGACTAGGTCCTGGCTGTACCAGTAAAAAGTTTCACCCTCCGATCACACTACAAAAGTATCCATTTGTCTCTGTGCCTCCATACCTTGTACAGTTGGAACTACTGCTATGCCACATCTGCATAAGGTCCCTGCCCAATAGGTTTACTGGACACTTTGCAGAAACAACAATTTTACTTCTCTGGGTCATACCTGAAACAGGGTCAGTTATTGCTATATCATGGGAAAGTGGTTCCCTGTATAGCTGTCCATTTGCTGCTTTTACTAGTATATAATCAGGTGATTCGGTATGTTCTGGTAACTTGGAGGGGTGTATCAAAGTCCGTGACGCTCCTGAGTCGCACAGGAATTTGACTTTCCTTCCCTCCACCAGAAGTGTAACTTCCGGTTTCGTATCTGCTAAGTAGAGCTCTAAGCTCAATAATGCTAAGTCTAAAATTTCACTTTCTTCATCCTCCATATCTACTTGCACTTCCTCTACTCCTATCACATTTACATTTGTTTTCTGTTTATTAACTTTTCCTGATGATTTCTGACTTTCACATGATGTATCTTCACTATCATATAGTCAGTCCTCATCTCCCTTATCTTCTGAAATTACCTTTTTGTTTTGCTTACAATCCCTTGCTAGATGTCCCTTTTTCCCGCACTTGAAGCATTCACCTCTCTTTTTCCTCTCTCCAAAATCTTCTGATAGTTTGTCAGACTGTTTGTTTCCCTGGGCATTCTTCTTGCCCTTTTTACCCGACTGTAGTACAAATACTTCAGCTCCGTCTTCAGCAGTGAAGACTTGCGCCACCTTTTTCTTTTTACTATTAAAATGTCTTTCAGCATGTCTAGCGTAATTAAGTAAGGCTTGTAGCCTCCCTGTTCAATGGTCTATCATATGCTTCGTAATGTAGCTACTAATAGGTGCAATGCAACCTTTCAAAAATGCATTTTTTAATCGTTGTTCATACGGGGAATCATTCATTTGGTTCTCAGGAACCGACATACCGCTATGATTATTAAAACATTCTAATAATCTAGCATAATACCCATCTATTGTCTCATTTTTCTGTTGTATGCATTGATTAATGCAAGTCCAGTCTGCTCTAGGTTTCCATTTCTCAGAGATTCGGTCTGTAAGACCTTTCACTCTGTCTAACTCTGCTTCACTATGTGGGAGTGGTTTAAGCTCTGCATTACGAGGATTCCAGGTGCCATAAATCATGTGCCAATCTGGACCTATAATTTGTCTTACTACTTTTTCTACTTCCCCATTCAAGTGGTAACTTAACCTCATGCCTTGTAAATCTTCTAAAAACTTCGTAAAATTAACTTTTGGATGGGAGATTCCCTCAGTAGCTTTCCGGATATCTTCCGGTGTCCATGGTCTATAAACTAGGAGTGTTGGGTTTTGCCCTTCCTGTCCTGCCTGAGGATTTGGAACTTCTATAAGTGGGCATATTTCTTCCTCACTCTCATCCTGTAGGTTTCTCTCTATTTGATATGATTCTGTGTCCCTGTGTGTTTTACGTGTTCGGGACCTAGTTTCAATAGGATCTCTAACAAATGGTTGTGGTCTTGCTGAAACTTCAGGATAACGCGGAGGCGGACCAGCCTGTCCACTTGCTTCATATTTTGAAAAGGGTAGGGGAGGGGGCAAGGGAGATGGAGGAGGAGCTGTTGCTATTACCAAGTTATTATCTTCTTTGTCTAAAAATAATGTTTTTGAATTTTTAAGCTTCTGTTCTCTACGATTTGCTTCCTCAATCCACCTGTGTGCCTGAGGGATGCCTAATTGGTGTTGCTTTTCTGCCTGACCTCCTGCATCAGATTTAAGCTGCTTAAGGAGTTTAACTAGTGAAGTTTTATCTAGTTTACCATCAAATTCATATTTGTTAACCCATTTCGTATAATACCTAACGTTATCGGAACGTTGTAATTGCATGTATTTTGCGTCTTCGATTAGGGGCAGATCTCGCAATGTTTTAGTGCACTGATTTCCCATGGCAAAGAAAATGTTACGTGACCCTGTTTATCACGTGATATCAAATTCTCAGTTCCTGTTCACAGTTTATCTAGAATAACTGCCTACCTTATTCTGTTACCCTGATCTATGACCAAATGTACAGTACTTCCTTTTGTCCCTGATCTGCAAAACAAATCTTGACAACATCATACTGTAACCTAGTCCCTGATCTAAAACAGAAAAAAGGCAAATTCTTCCTACCTGAGCCTCCGGTATTGAATCGTCCAATATCCGCTCTTCGGCCACAGATCAGAAAGTGGCCAGCCTCTTTAAACGACAATTCAGTCGGAGGTCTTTTCACCCAAGAAGAACCGTTTCGGTAACTTCTGCGCAGTATTCGACCACCGGTAGACTCTGATCTGTAGCTGTCCGAGGGAATTCCGGCTAAGAAGGACCAAACTGTTAAATAAAATCAAGAATTCAATACACAGGAGGTTCAGATTCAAAAGTTTACTAGTGTACACCAGGAGGCAAAAAACGTACAAGTACAGAATTTTGTCTAACATGAAACAGGAAGCACACAATTTTATATAGGTTTAACATTCAAGCTGTGCCCACCTTACTGACGTGGTATGTCACAGGGCATCTACATCACTTTAGCTTACAGTCCTCTATTCATAAAAACTGCTGATGCTGTATATTTAAAAAAAAAGTTTTCCTCTGGTAACAATACGGCCTTGCTATCCACCTGGTCAGACATAATGTCTTTCTGTAAAGTTACTTCTTCAAGGTTTCATATCAGTTCATATCCGTTCGAATACAATAGCAGATTCAGTCTTTTAATACACATCTTTGTTCACTGTTACACTTTCCCACCAGCTGCATGCTATCTCAGTAATACATATACAAGGCCAAATCATCCCAGCAGCAAAGAGCAGAAGATTACATTATTTCACACATTTAATTTCCTGACCCAGCAGATAATCACTTGTGAAAAGCGTAAACATTGAAACTTGCTAAGCTAGCATCTGCCAGGGTCGAAGGTCAGTGTGCTTCAAGCCACACTGCAGTTTCAAAACTCCTTACATTTAAACATGAATTAATCATCTCTGCTGTATGATTAATAGAATAAAATGCATTATATACTACTTTGCTTTTAAACTAGCATTTCTCATATATTCAAATACACATTTTTCTAACCGTTAGTATATCTGGTGAGTAGTGGGCTATGAATGCATGCAAGTCCTGTAGTTTGTTGGATATAGTTGAGTTTAAGTTAATAAGTAGGTCTGTTTCCTGTTTGTGGGAGAGAATTTCATAGCTTGGACCTGGGTTTAGGTGTATGTTCCTGAGATTAGTAGCCATCTTTTGAGGAATAACTTGAGTTTGATGGCGTGAGCTGGGTCTGTATGATGCCTAGCTGCTGTTATTCTATGGGGAGGTAATGTGGTGTGTGGTTTGTGTATATAATATAATGAGCTACTGTTAAATAGTGTGGGGCAGATGAATGTTTGTATGTGTGTGTAAGGTATGTGTTGTGTGGAAGGTAGTGTTTAATGGTATGATAGCATGTATGGATGTGGTGTAGGCTAGAGTAGTAGTGGTGGTATGCCTTACATGATATGTCAGGGATTAATAGAGGAGATGGATGTATGTAGGAGGGTGTGTGGTAAGAGAGTGGGAGTATGGCAATTGAGGGAAGGTGATAGGTTGTAGAAGTAGGAAGGTTTGGTATGAGTGGGAGTGGATATGGCATTTGAGGGAAGGTGATAGGTTGTAGAAGCAGGAGGGTGTCATGAGTGGGAGTGGATATGGCAATTGAGGGAAGGTGATAGGTTGTAGAAGTAGGGGTGTGACTATTAGCAGTATAAAGGTATGACCACTGGGGGCGGGTGGAAATTGGGAGCAGGGTAGGGGAGCGGAGTGAGCCCAACGGGCAAACTGAGCGGGAAGAGCTGAGAGGAGTGAGAGTCCCACGACAAACTGTCAGTGAGTTGACCCTTTGGAATTGTAAGGCTCAACAGCTATATGCTAGGTAAGTGAGATTCTCTGGGTGGGGTAATACACAGCAGTCTAGGGAGGGGAGATGGGTAAAAACCAAATATACAATATATAGTACTACTAGGGCTAGGGGTACAACTAAAATAGGCTGGTATTTAGAGTGCTGTTTTCTAAAAGTGGGTAGTTGCTGCCACCTAGTGATGTAAATCGTACAGTGATGCACTATTTTGTAAAATGCAGGCAGCTAGAAATTGTTAAATCAGGAAGTGGAGTAAAGGGGGACTGTGGACGGCAGTAGGCTGCTATTGTGTTACGCCGTGGGTACTTTAGGCATTAAAATACAACAAACTAGGTTGAAGCAAGTAGCTAGTTCTTACTTGATCACAAAATAACAATAGGTGGAGACCCATAGATAGTTCTATATACATGCTGACCGCTGTTTGAGGGAGAGCAGGCTACAACCAGCGCTGTGGTTGTTTTGTGTCCAGACAGTCCAGCGATGATCTCCTTAGGAGCTTATAAGTCTTTGGTGGTTAACTATACTCTGAGAAGCACCCGAGTTTGGAGGGCAAGGGTAACAGCGAGCAACTAGCATTCACGAGCAGCCTTACCGCAGGACAGTAGAGCGGGTTTGGGGCGGAATTTGAAAACCATTTGTCATTAAACCAGTCTATTTACCTTCCCACCTTTTACCTCTCTCCCACCTATGAGGGGGAGAGGATACTTCACTACCTGGATGTACATAGACAGCTAAGATTTTACCTGGACAAAACAAAATCCATTAGAAAATCCATTCAAGTGTTTTTGTTTCCACCCCAGGGCCCTGGGCAAGGCAGTCTCCAAACAAATCATCGCTTGTTGGATCAGAAAAGCCATTTGCCTCGGTTACTCATGCCATGGCAGAAAACACTCACTGGGGGTAAAAGCTCATTCCTCCAGGGCAATGGCAGCCTAAAAAGCCTTCCTCAAAGGCCTGGACACTGCTTCCATTATGGAAGCAGCCACATGGTCTACCATTCATCTTTTCACCAAACACTGCAAGTTAAACAGTGTCTCCAGAGCATGGGCAGGATTTGCTAGGGCAATCCTACAGGTCTTTGTAGAATCAGCCTCTTATCCGCCACCCTTCCTTTCAACTAAGCTGTGGTACTCTCTCATAACAGGAATACTGCAACATAGGAATAGAAAGACCTAGAATAGTTGTATAAAATCTTACCATAACCATAGACGTCCTTTTCCATGTTGTAGTATTCCTTCCCTCCCTCCATACCCCCTTCTCCATTTTAGGGATGTTTGGTCTACACCACCGTATCCTCTCCCTTAATGCTGTTCTGTTCAGCACTGTAGGAACATTTGCTCTTCAGCTTCTCCTTGTGCTTATTCGCACTTAACTGGGCTTCAGGTTCTGATGTCTGTGTGTGCAGACTTTACATTTATACTCCCTGGTTTATGGTCCTACATGTGACATCCCATGCAGCCAGGCTTAAGCTTTTGTATAGGAGCCGATGTCAGATCGCCTGAGGGATGGAAATCCCACAGTATGAATACTGCAACATGGAAGAGGACATGTATGATTATGGTAAGATTTTGCACAACTATTCTTTCTTAGCTTTATCCCAGCCTCATATCTTTCAGCCCGACATTGTGGAAGAGGATTCTGTTCCCTTTCAGACAAAAATTTTTATATCATGTGCTGCAGGTTCTTTAAGAGGCAAGCAAACCTACTGCTAAAAAACGTGTCTATCCAAATATAAAATATTTTCTGTCTGGCATCAAACAAATAGAATCCTTTTCAAATTTGAATTTCTAATATTCTTTCATGTTTGTGCCAACTCTTAAAAGCTGGTCTAGCCTATTCCCCTATCAAATCACATTTTTTTGCGTGTATGCATTTAGATCCACCACTGCTTTTCAGAATTGAGGTCAAAAGTTTCTCAAAGGCATCCTTCATTTGAATTCACCTAGGAGGGCTAATCCCTCTCTGTGGGACTGATGTACCACATTTTGAGCCGGTAGCTTTTTCTTTCGTGAATTTCTGTACATAGAAAACCAATATGCAAGCAGCTCTTAATTCTGCTAGAAGCGTTGCTAAGCTTAAAACCCTTACGGCTTCTCCTTTCCTTATTTTTTTCATATGGACAGGGTTACTTTAATGATCAAATTGTTTCTTTATACCTCAAGTGGTCAGTGAGTTTTCCATCAACCAGACCATTAATCTTCCCACCTTATTTCCATGTACTCAAAACAAAGGTGAAAGACACCTATCTGAACGTCCAAAAGCAGATTCCGTTTTATTTGGATAAAAGTAAAAGCATTCAGAAAACTGACAATCTGTTTTCTTCCAGGAAACACATTTCATAACCTTACTTCTAAGCATAACTGTTAACTGGATTTCCAATTTAATTTCTTTCTGCTGTTTCCATCATGGGAATTCTGTCAGTCTCCAATTAAGGCCCATTCCACCAGGGCAGCTGTTGCTTCTGAATCTTTTTACAAAGGATTTGATTTCAGGGCCATTGCAGAAGCAGCCACTTGATCCATCCCTCCACTTTAACAAAACATTGTAGACACCTGCTCTAGAACCAATGATTTTAGGAAGGACTTGGTACAGTTGTGTGAGAACTTTCCAAAACAGTAGATGTTCTTCGTGTTTCACTGTTGCAGTCCTCACGTTTGGGTTATCTACTTGCAGTAGCCCTCAGTCAGCCTAATTAACAGTGTTTGGTCTGTGTCTGTTGCTGTCCCTTCTTCCATGACGTCCGGTCTTCGGGTATAAAACATGCAGCCGACACCATTACGTCAGTGTTTTCTTGCTGTGCAGTGCCCGAAGCAGAAGCAGCTCACAAGTGCCAGTCAGCTGACTCCTGAAATTTTCATTTTCGAGTTTCAGAACCAAAGTCTTCAACTAAAGCTAAGTACCCCATTGGGGAAAATTTTTTTCTTGCTCCTTACCGATGTCAGTAAAAGTTAATAATTGCATTACTTGTGGAACGCAAATACCTCAGATTTTAATTCGTGCTGTATTCCTTGCCTAGGCCCTGACCACGATGTACTGTGGTGTCGGTTTTGTGCTTTATTTAATCAGTGCACTATCTGTTGTCTGTATTTTCGCCTCTAAATATTCCGGTTCTTGGTTCAATTATCCAGAAATGTCGGCGATTAGCCATCCGACTACAGGGATTCCAAAAAAATGCAAGGATAAAGACAAAAGCCGCCGAGGTCCAAAACTGCTGATGGCGCTTCTCCTAAGCCAGTCGCCAGTTCGCCGGTACTCAGTAAGGCACATTCGCAGTCCCCTCTACTGAGACCCATTCGGAGTCTGGTATGCCGCGAGATGCTTCAAATATGGGACCCGTGGATGTCTGTACCTTGGATGGGTCTGGAGCCACTGTGCAGGCACCTGCTTCTGAGGGTGTATTCAGGCCTACTGACTGGCATATTAAACCGATGTCATCTTCTTCTTCTAGGCCTAAAACTTGAACCATGCCTAGAAAACTGAAGCCCAGACTGCATGGTCAGGCCTGTATGCCTAAAAAACAAATGATAATGTCTGATGACCTTATTACTTTAATCAGCGGAAGCCAACCTTCTCCCTCTGAGACCTAAGACTGAGTTTGCTTATGATACTTCTGACCAGGATTCTGAAGTTTGTTTCCTCTGATGATCAGGATTTGCCTTTCTCTACCTATGAGGATTCTGATGCTGAGGACTGTATTCGCTCTGCTTCCCCCTCAGAGGATTTCTCTTTTGGTGAAACCTTGCATACTCTCAGGGAGCATTTTAGTTGGGAAAGTTAGTATTTCTCTGATTCTAAAAAGAGGCTTAGGGATTTCTTACTCCTGCTCCAGCACAGGCCTTTAGCTGTACCTCCTGTACTGGACATTGTTGATGCCTTTTCGGAATCTAGCATGGGCCCTGACTCTCTACCTCCTGCTTCCAGAAAACCTGATAGATATTACAGGGTTCCTGACCCTCAAGTTCCTTTTCAAAGATCCTATTGCGGATCCTATTACTCCATGGTGCTTGATAGATGGGGTAAGAAGGTATGCGCTTCTGCAACTTGGGCCATTAGGGCCTTGAATTACCAGTTTCATATGTTTAAGTATCGGCTGCATATTATTGGATTGCTTAAACAGAAAATGATGTTGATTCCTGTTTGTGCTGAAAATAAGGATTTACAGGATTTAATGCATTCTGCTGAACAAGTTGGTAAACATACATTGCAATGTGGTTTTGATTCACTAGAGGCATCTTGCAGGGCTGCGGTAACTGGGTCTGTACTTAGAAGGCATGCTTGGCTTAAGGAGTAATCCTTGCCAGATCATGTTAAAGCAAATTTACTGGATGCTCCCTTAAATCAGGACTGCCTGTTTGGCAACAAGGCCGAAGTTCTTAAAAAGATGGAAGTAAAAGCTTAATCTATGCAAACTGTTAAAGACTTTTTACAAATACAACCTCCAAGATTTAGTAGGCATTGGCCTAATTGGTGCTTTACTGCCTCTTCCAGAACTTCTCATTCCAAACCCAGATCCAGCAGAGCACCCAGGCTTCAGTCCTAGGGGGGCGCACATGACTAACCAGTGGGGGGGGGGGGGGGGGGCTCCACTTTCAAATCTGGGAGTAAAAAAACTACCTCCTATGGTAAACTGTCTCAATGACTTATTTTTAAAACTTGCAAGCACTTCTCAACTGACTGCCCGTTTGGGGGGAAAGATTGCACTTCATGCAAAGAACAGTGGACTCTTTACCCAGTACAAATGGCTTTTAAATGTAGTGTCTCAAGGATACAGATTTCACTTCTACACATTACTAACTCTAAGCGGTTGGCCGGATCTACCTCCGTCAGTGGGCAGAGGTCCAAAAGCAAGTACTCTCCCTCTTAAGCATAGGGGCTATTCAGTTTGTACCAGAAGATGAAAAGGGACAAGGTTTCTACTTGAGATTTTTCCTAGTACCCAGAAAAGAGAGTTCATGGCGTCCTATCCTGGACCTGCCTACTCTAACCACCTTTTTGGTGATTCCAAAATTGAAGATGTTGACTTTTAATTTGCTTCCTATGCTAAGCAACTATGCCTGGTTGGCAAGAGTAAATTTAAAGGAAGCATACCTGCACATCCCAATCAGGGAATCTTGCAGAAGATACCAACGCTTCTAAGCAGGCTACATGCACCATCAGTTCTCTGCACTGCCCTTTGGCTTATCTACTGCGCCCAGGGTATTCACAAAGTGCCTAGCTCCAGTCATTGTATTTTACAGGCAAAGAAATATTCAAATATACCCATATCTGGACAATTGTCTAATTCAAGCAGAAAACCAGGGCATACTTTTGAATCATCTGGCTTTTGTGCAAAGGGTGCTAACTTGTCTGGGGTACACCATAAACGAAAAGAAATCACACTTGGTACCCTGTCAACAAATTGTATTCCTGGGAGCAAGCTTGAATACAACTTTCCAGATGGCTTTCCTCACGCCAGAAAAACAAATTCACTTGACAACCTACGCCAAACAAGTGGCCAAAAAAACTGCTAACTGCAAGGCAAATACTACAAGCCTTGTGGTTCATGGCTTCCCGCATTCTTCTAATTCCATATGCAAGACTGCATATGAGGAAACTACAGTGGTATCTAAACCGCCTATGATGTCAACATTCTCAGGATCTAGAAGCAATGAATTCCTATCATTCCTTGTCTACGACTAGAGTTCCTTTGATGGGCAGAGGCCTGCCACCAAAACAAGGGACTACCATTCACACTACTCCCTGCCGCCCAAACCTTAACAGACGCATCAGATTATGCATGGGGTGGGGGGGGGGGGCACCTGGCTGGGAAGTGCATTCAGGGCAAATGGAACCCAATCCAAATGCACCTTCACATCAATCATAAAGAAATGTTAGCTGTACAGAATGCTCTGACAGCCTTCAAGGACCGCATTCTTCCAGGACAATTAATGGTAAAGACGGACAACACCACTGTTTTACACAAACAAGCAGAGGGGTACACATTCTTACCCCTCTGCAGACTAGCCATTGCATTGTCGGAACACAGCCTTGAGCTACGAAGTGCGTCTACAAGCTCAATTCCTCTTCTGCCTGTGTTCTCCAAAGTACGACTAATGATCAAACAAGACAAACCAAGGACGATTTTGATTGCACCAGACTGGCTACGTCAACACTGGTACCCCCTCTTGCACATTGTCACTGTGCGCCCCATGGCACCTGCCTCAGACTCCTACTCTATTGTCTCAACAGGTTAACCAAATTCTGCACCCTCAGCTTCAAACACTGAATCTAGCAGCCTGGCTAATTACATCATTTCTTTTTTACCATCCCTCAGTAAACCAGAGATGGATATCATTTTAGAGGCAAGGAGGCCTAATACCAGAAAGTCTTGCCCTGAATAATGGAAATGATTCTGTGCCTGGAATAAAGCTCAAGTGATGAACACAACAGTGCCCAACTTACCTCAGATTTTACAATACTTAACTGAGATGCTTCATAAGGGCCTGTCTTTCTCCTCCATCAAAATTCACACTTCAGCCATCTCAGCTCAGTATAACACAGAACCCACCCCTCTTTTCTCATGCACTGCTTAAGCAGTTCCTCAGAGGGGCCAAAAATCTACTACCACCCAGGAGAGCTCCAACTCCAGCCTGGGACCTCAGCTTTAAGTTGGAATAGCTCACCCTTCCTCCTTTCGAGCCAGCTGCCTTTGTGGACTTAAAATTCCTTTCTTGGAAAACATTTTTCCTTTTAGCAATCACTTCAGCAAGAAGGGTATCTGAATTACAAGCCCTCATGGCAGTGGAGCTTTTCATCATCTTTCATGCGGACTTGGTGTCCCTCAGGACTAATCCCCCCTTTATGCCCAGATTGGTATCTAGTGTGGCCCTTAATCAGACCATACATTTGCCAGCCGCCTTTCCTAATATACAGAACAAAGGAACAGGTTCTGCACTCCTTAGACGTGCACAGACAACTTAGATTCTACTTGGACAAAACTAAACCTCAAAGGAAATCTGATCATCTGCTGGTGGCCTTGGATGCTGGGGCAGAGGGGAAGGCTATTTCAAAGCAATCTTTTTCCAGTTGGATAGGCCATTGCATTCATTTCTGCTACAAACACCATGGAAAACCTATCCCACAGGGGATCAGACCCCCACTCTACCAGGGCTGCATCTACCTCTGCAGCCTTTCTCAGAGGCGTCCCTACTGTGGACAATCCTAGAAGCTGCTACCTGGAGTTCTGTATATACTTTCACCAAGCATTACCATCTGCCAATTTTGTCTAAATCCAGAGGTGGCTTTGCCACTGCAATCTCTCAGGGCCTTTTATCTTGTTCTAATTCTATTTAAATTCCTCCTCTCAGCCTTAGCTTTGGGAATCTACCCAAAAGTGATGACTGCAACAGTGAAACACTAAGAACATAGTACAGTTGTGTACGTTTACCATAAATGTAGATATTTGAGTGTATTCACTTTTGCAGTCCTGGGTACCCTCCCTCTAGCCCCCTTCTTTTTTTGCATATACCTGTACTTTCCTTTGCTATTTTCAAAAGCTTTTTGGTGTATTTGCTTTTTTGTTGGAAATATAACCTTGTATATTTATAGATTTAATTGGCTTCCCATTCAGTGGGCACCTGACATTTGTGGCAAGAAAAACTGATGTAATGCAGTCTGCTGCATGTTTTATACCCCTGATGACCTGATGTCATGGAAGAAGGGACAGCAACCATCGCAGGACCCAAGACTGTGTTAATAAGGCCGACTGAGGGCTACTGCAAGCAGACAACCCAAAAGTGATGACTGCAACAGTGAATACACTCTAACATCTACATTTATGGTAAGTGTACACAACTGTACTTTGTCCTACTGATTCTTGTAGCTTTAGTCTCTCCCCTTCCACTTAATTCTGCATAGAGAGTGAGACAATTCTGTACCTTCACTCCTCTTGGGCAATTTTCATTTTATTACTACATTTCCTCATGTATCTCCAAATCTCCTGGCTTTTGATGTAGTTTAAGGAACTTGTGCTCATATAACAACTTTGGTACCCTTGTGCTCATGAGCTTAGGTCATACTTTAGCTGTATGGATGGTTTTGGCTTTAGTATCCTAGCCTGAAGTCCAGTCGGGGAAGTAACCCAACACTGTTGGAATACTGCAACAGTGCTCATTATGACTTCTGTTAAATTATTACATAAGTTTTGTTATCTTTTCTTTCTCGTGTTCACTCTGTTACACTGTCATTTCTGTGTATTACTCTTTGGGTTATCTACATAGGTTCATACTAGGCTATCTGCCCAAGGGCATTTATAAGCCTAGCCCAGAGTTTTGTGGCTTTCGCCACCCCTTTAGTTTGGAGGATACTATGCCCATTATTTTGCTGTGCCTCTGTCAAGCAGTGACACTGAGATAATCCCTGGGGTATATCTGCGGTCACCCATCCATTGGTCAAGATTTCTCTTGAACAAAGCCAGCGAGGTGCTCTGCCTCGCATGTACCGGGATTTTGTTCCACAGCATAGGGAGTCTCTGGGTGATGAATCTGTCCCTCCAGCACGTCCTATTAATAACAGTGTCAAGGTTTAGGTCTCCCGCCCTTGTAGTTCTGAGGGATCTAGATTTTTTGAGGTGAAGCATGTTTATCAATTCTGGGTTGGACATGGCCTTGTATGTCAGGCACAGGTCACCTCTGAGCAGACGGTAAGTGACTGAATAGAGCTGAAGTTCCTTCAGTCGGGCTGCATAGGGCATATTTTTGAGACCCTTTATCCTTTTGGTGAGGAACTTTTGGGGCCTTTCCAGCTGCTGCAGGTGTCGTGTCAGATACATTCCGAATGGGGCATTGTACTCAATCATTGGTCTGATGAGTGATGAGTACAGGGGGACGATGACTTCCCTTGATCTAGATGTGAATCCCTTCATGATCAGGTGGGCAATGTAGAAGGTCTTCCTAACTAATTTGGCTACGTGAGTGTCAAATGAAAGGTTACGGTCAACCTGGGTACCCAGGTCCCTGATAACCTCTTCTGTGCTTAGTGGGTTGCCGCCCATATGGTAGCTAGGAGTAACCTTGTTTTTCCCGAAGGGTATGACTATGCATTTTTTGGCGTTTAACTTTAGGCCATGGCTGTGGCACCAGTTTTCCGTATCTATAAGACCCTTTTGAAGGATATCTGTGTCAGATGTGTTCTCAACTATAGCGCCCAGTTTGCAGTCATCTGTAAATTTTGTCAGCCATAATCCTCCTGTGTTTACTTGTACTTCTGAAAAGTAGATGCCGAACAGGAGAGGGCCCAGGACTGAGCCCTGTGGGACACCACTTGACAGGCTTTGAGTCTGACATGGTGCCAGCAACTCTGACCCTGTGGGTTCTGTCACTTAGCCAATTAGCAACCCATCTTGTGACGTATGGGTTTACATTTAAGCTGATGAGTTTTTCAATGATACCCGAGTGGGGTATTGTGTCGAAAGCCTTTGCCAGGTCGAGGTAGGCTGTGTGGACTGCCTTTCCCTCATCGATGGGCTTGGTGACGGTTTCGAAAAAGTCAACCAGGTTTAAAAGGCATGATCTGCCCTTGACAAAGCCAAACTGGGTCGGATCCAAAGTCTGCAAGTCTCCTATGTCTTTATTTATGAGTTCCATTATGATCCTCTCCATCGCTTTGAAGATCAAGCTTGTCAAACTGATGGGGCGGTAATTTCCCGGGTCAGTGGAGGCACCGCCTTTGTGAAGTGGGACCACAGTTGCTGTACGCCACTCCTTAGGCACGTATCCTGAGGTGAGGCTAAGATTAAACAGCTGCCCTAACTGCGGGTTGAATTCCTCATTGAGTTCATGGAGCACACATCCGGGGACACCATCTGGTCCCATGGATGCTGGGTTTTTTGCCTTGGAGAGAGCAGTTCTCATCTGAGCATTAGAGATGTTTGGGGGCTATAATTCTCTGGTATAGATATCTCACCTTTTGGAGTTTGCACTGAACCTGTCAGCCAGTATGTTGGCGATGTCTGTAGGTTCAGTAATTTTTACATCATTTTGAACTAATTCTGAGCATATCTGGGAGTTTCCTCCCAGGGTTCTAACATAGCTAAAGAAGGCCTTATGATTGTCCTTTGAGTCCTTAGCGACTCTTCTCTCAAAATTTGCCTTGGATGATTTTATGAGAGATCTTAGTTTTTTACTTATAATGATCAAGGGTGTTTTCCCTTTTAAGGATTTTGCTCTATCTTGTAGTAGCTTCCTCCTTTTGTTGTAGAGCTTGTTTATGGCTGGGGTCCACCAAACTGGGCTTGCCTTTGGTACAAAGAGTCTTTGTTTTGTTTGGGATTGCCTGATCCATGCAGTCCTGTAGGTGCTGGTAGAAGGCATTTGTAAGTGATTCAGCGGCTTGAGTAATGGTTTCCGCAGTCTCGGGGCCTTAAAAGAGACCACACTAGCCTTTAGAAGTGTGAAGTCGGCTTTTGAGAAGTTCTTCACTGTGGTCTTTTTTATCTCAGGTGGGGGCGGGATGTGGACTCCCAGTGAGATTAGTTTATGGTCTGATCTCACCAGTGAAGGGTATACCTCCGGTGTTGAACATTGTGACCCCATGTTCGTGATGATGAGATCTAGTATGTTATCTCCTCTTGTGGGGATGGTGACTAGTTGTTCCATGGCATTAGAGTTTATGAACTCTAGGAACCTTTGGGCTAGAGTGTTTGGGCTTGAGTAGTGATCCCAGTCTATATTCGGGTAGTTGAAATCACCTAGTATGATGGTGTTTGGAGATGCATTTATCCCCTCCAGTGTTTTCAGGAAAGCTACGTGAGGTTCCTGAGATTGAGAGGGTGGCCTGTAACATGCTACAAATTGTAGAGCAGTCTTGCCTATGGTTAATTGCACCTGGATGGTCTCCGATGCATCGTGCGTTGCCAACAACCTAGAGGTGTGGGTGTTCTTGATGAATATAGACACCCCCCCTCCTTTCTTGGTGTTGTCCGGATTTTGGGGCCGGAACGCATGATATGAGGTAGCTTTGAGTATTCATAAAGCGCCTGACCCCTGGAATAGTCATTGGTGGCTTCTAGGCTTTTTCATATGTCTTTATTTGGATAACTTAATTGCCTTTGCAGAGTCTCTTCCCAGAGATCAAGAGTCTGTAACCTTATTTATTTCCTTCTTCACCAGTCTCTGGTTCCAGATGTATATTCTAAATCTAAACCACTGTCTGTCTCTGCCATGCAGGACTGTTTTTTTAGTTTCATGAGAATTTTGCAATTATCCTTTGGAATTTCAAACTGTGTAAGTGGAGACTGCACATCAGTTAGAATTTTGGGGTACCTTTTTTCCTTGTATCCCAACAGTCTGTGCCAACAAATGCCTTGGATTTTGGTTGCGGAAAAGTTTCAATAAGAGTAAAAGAATGCAGCCTATGGGATATGTCAAGACAAGTTCAAACTAAGCACATCAGTGTCAAAGGAATACTTGCTGGCCAGCTATGCTGTAATTTTTCATCTTTGTTGTCTGGGACGTTTGCACGTGATTACAGACACGACCACAGTGATGTGGCACTTCAACTAGCAGGGGATCACCAGGTCTTTCCCATTGTGCCAGCAGGCTAGGATACCCTTGGGAAGCATTTTTTATCGTCCAAGCATCTTATTTTGTCAGAGCAATATGTAGTGGCTGGTAAGCTGAGCAGGACTTTGATAGACTCTGAGTACAGCAAATTAGTCAAGAGGATCTTCTGAGATTGATCCATTTGTGTTGAGCACCTGAAATAGATTTGTTTTTCTCTTTTCAAAAGAGACACCCAACCAAATTCTGTTCCAAGATTCCTTACAGGGAGACTGAGAGAACCAATGCTTCTCTAAATTTTCCACTGATATGCAGGTCATTCTCAAGATTCCGAAGAACGTTTCAAACATCTTTGTTTTAACTCCCCCTCAGGCCTAGGCAGCAGTGGTCCTGCATTTTAATGGAACTGGTCGGGGGGCAGTTACTGCAACCTCACAGACTAGATCTGCTCGTACAGACTAGGTTGTTTGATCCACCCCATTCTCGACCTACTACAACTGACTACCTGAATGATTCAGTTCTGATACCATTAGGCACCTCTTTCATGAGGGCATGCAGCAGGTACTAAATGAGACAAGAAAATTTGCTAAAATTGTACATCAGCACCTGGTAAAAAAATTTCTAGCTGGTGCTTGGCCAAATAACCAGGGCCCTATCACTTGTTCTCTAATATTTGTGTGAGTTTCTATCCTCTGGCCTATCTTATTGCTCTGCCAAGGTTCATCTCGCAGCCATTTCAGCATATCGGCCCATGACTCCTCTCAATCCTCTTAGTTTCTCCTTAAGCAATCCTTGAAAGGGGTTTTACACTTGAGCCACCTCGAAAGAAGCAGACTACTTCTTGGAGCCTTAATTTTGTCTTTGAAAAACTAACCATGACTCCATTTGAGCACACTTGTATAGCAGATTTACAGTTCATTATTCAGAAAACCGTTCTTATTGCTGTGACATCTGAAAGAAGAGTATTTGCGTTACAAATGTCATGGTGGGTGAACCCTGTCTGGTATTCCACACGGATAGTTACTTAAGAACAAATTTTTCATTATGCCCAGAATAGTCTTGAGTTTACTTTTCGACAGGCCATCCATCTCCCAGTGTTACCCAGAAGCTCAAAACCAGGTAGAAAAAATCTACTTAACTGTTCTATGTATGTCTACAGTAGTACCGTGACAGATCCAAGTTTTTTTAAAAAAGTTGATCAGCTTTTTATTTCTAATGATGGAAATGAGCAAGAACAACATGTTCCGAGACAAACTGCTTCTAGATGGCTTTTCTCTTAAAAAAAATTCACCATGGCAGATTCAAGATATACTCTGAAAAGATTATTCTGTAAGAAGGCATTCAGGAAAGGGATGGACTCGAGAAGCATTATAGAGGCAGTTACTTGATTTTGTGCACATAAATTTACAAACTGTTGCAAACAGCAGCCTTTTCCAGATATGGTACTAGTTTTGCAATAACCATGCTCCTGGATACTTCTCTTTCCTTCTTTTAGGTTGGATAAGCTTTGATAATCAACCCAAGTAGCCAGCGTCTACTGCAGCAGTGAGAATGATGAATATAGTACATTTGTGTAAGAAGGAGTAGTTGTGTAAAATCTTACTGTAGCATAGATATTCTTTTCTCCCAGTTCCCTGACTCGTACGTTCTACTAGTAATACCACATCAGCAAACGTATGTCAGTCCTAGAGAGATGGGTGTAAAACAAATGTCAGCACACACCAGCTTCATAACTGATTCCGCCAAAGCATCAGCCTGATCCTAGGAGAAGAAAACATGCCACCAGAAGCAAGGCAAGCATCAGGGAGAAGGCGGTGGGGAGGAGTAATAACTGCAGAATATCAAAGAGAAGGGCATGTATGGTTATGGTAGGGTTTTACAAAACCATTCTATGTCCTTCTGTTCATATGCTGCAGTATTCATAACATGAGGGGGAGTACCAAAGCTCATGGAAAGGAAGAATAGGGCAGATGAGTAGAAGCATTCTCCAGAAACCCATGCAAAATAGCTCTGTCAGAACTAGCCCTGGATCTTTAAATGGCATCCAATTTATATTGTTTAAAGTATGCAGAGAGGACCATGTGGCTACCTCCTGGATGGAGCAAGTATTCAGCCCTTTAAAGAAAGCTGCAGAGGAAGACACTGCCCTAGGGGAATGAGCCCTAATTGGAGAGGAGAGAATCTTTCCATTGGCTATGTAACAAAAAATAGCTTTTGAAATCCAGTAGGAGATGGTCTGCTTTGAAACAGGTTGACCCAGGGCCCTTGAGTGATAGAAAACAAACAGGCGTTCAGACTTGCGGATTAGTTTGGTTTTGTCCACATAGTATCTGAGCTGACTCTGCATATGTTGAGTGTGCAGAATCCTCTCACTTGGCGGATTGAGGAGAAGAGAAAAAAGTTGGAAGGTTGATAGACTGACAGAGAGAACTCATTAACTACCTTGGGTAAAAAGGATGGATTAGTTCGTAAAGAGACACTATCTCAATGAAAACTGTGAAGGGGGGAGGAAGACATCAGAGCCTGCAACTCAGAAACCCTTCTGGCAGCGTTAATGGCCATGAAATGGGCAGTTTTTCCAGTTGCAATGTTGCAGAGAAGAGGAACTTGCTGGCTTAAAGGAAGCCAGGGTAAGTTTCTGCAGTAGAAAATTGAGATCCCAAAGGGGGTGGGGGTGGGGGGGGGCTGGTTTCCTTAGTGGTCTGATGTGAAGGATGCCTTTTAAGTAGAGTTTAACTTCCAACCTGGAAGCGATAGGGTGAGACGTAGGCAGATATTCCGAGATGGCAGATACATGGGCTTTAACTAAGGAGTAAGACAGCTCACTTTTCAGTTATCCTCTGATAGGACAAGACCACTGGGACAGCCGCTGACAATGGCTTTTACTCCTTTTTGTGACACCAGATGGAAAACCTCTTCATTTGGAAACTTAAAATTTCCTAGTTGTGGGTTTTCTGGCCTCCAGAATTTGAAGCATGTCCTCAATAAAAAGGTGTCTGAAGGGATTCAAAATCCTATCACCCACCGAGTTAGAGTTGACATTTTGTATGTACTACAGTTCCCTTGTCCTGTGTGAGTAGGGTCATTCTGTTAGGCAGCTTGTGGTGATTGCCCTTGTCTAAATGCAGGAGAAGGGGAAGCAATGCTAGACTGGCCAGAAGGGGGTCACCAACAATATTTTTGGTTGCTCCTGCTTGGATCTTCAGCAGAACCTTTTGGAAAAATAGGAAGGGGGAATGCATAGAGGAGGAACATCTGATTCCAAGAGAAAGATATACCGTCCACCTTCCATGCTAAGTGATGTGGTACCCTGGCAAAAAACTTGGGAAGTTGTCTGTTCATGGGGGAGGCAGAGAGAGCTACCTGAGGTATTAACCCATTAGTAGACCATGTCCAGAATCACATACTTGTGCAACATCCATTCCTGGGATTGAGTCATGGACCTGCGCCATATTTGGAGTTGAAGGAATGTAAACAGCCTGGAGGGAGATTTGACTCTGCAAGACCAACTCCCAGACCAGCATTGCCAGTCTGCACAGGTGGTAAGACTTTGTCCCTCTCTGTTTGTTGACATACCAGAGGACTGTGGTATTGTCTGTGAACCACCTTAGAACCCCCAGAGAAAGCATGGGCTTGAAAATTTGGAGGGTGAAAATCAAGGCCCTCATTTGGCCTGAAGACCAGACATCTCTGACCCTCCAGGATGCCAGTGCTGCTCCCCATCCCAAGTCTGAAGCATCCATGCACAGCTCTTGAGTGTGGGGGGGGGGGTTGCAAGGGTAGACCTGGGTTTCTTGCAACCTGAAGTATCCACCAGGTTAACTCCTATTTCAAGCAAGGCAGGAATGGGATAAACTCCAGAGGATGTGTGTGTTGAATCCAAACTGTCCTCCGGAACCACTGGAATTGAATCTTGTGTAATTTGGCTAAAGGGAGCATGGGGATAGTGGAGGCTGTGAACCACAATAGCAGAAGGTCCTGGAAGTAGGAGGTTAGGGACAGGACCTTTTTCTGGAGGCAAGTAGGCTAGCATCCTATCCGAATCTTGCAGCTAAGGAAAATGTGGTGCTCAGAAGGTGTCGGAGTGGATTTCTGATAGTTGATTGTGAAAGAGATTCTCCTGAAGGATGTCTGGGAACATGGCTGGGAAAAGTAGGTTGTGTAGGTAAGGGAAAGTGTGCATGTCCTTGAGTCTGCAGAAGGCTATGACAGGATCTAAGCATTTTGTGAAGACCCATGGTACCGTAGACAGTCCACAGGGCAAGGCACAGACCTGAAATTTTGAGGAAGTTATAGCAAAGTGAAGGAATTTCTTTACCTGAAGATGGATGGGGATATGAAGGTAGGCATCTTTGATGTTTAGTGACACCATAAAGGCCTGGGTAAGAGAGAGACTGAGATGTTAGCATATGAAATGTGGGAACTTTCAGAAAGGTATTTAGATTGGAAAGGTCAAGAATGGGCCTCCAAGGGCCATCTCCCTGGGGACCTGGAACATCCTGGAGTAGAATCTTTTTCTGACTTGGGAGGGTGGCACTTACTGAACAGTACCTTGAGACGGACGTTAGTTCTGTATTATAGAAGATAATAGTACGATAATATATTTTAATTTTAGTTGCATTACTTTCTGAATTCCTACTTTGATGCCTCCCTGAAGAAGGACCTGAAAGCGCTATATTAACTCAGAAACACTTTACATTTTTATAATGTACTGTAGGATTTTGGACCAAAGTATTCATTATATCCGTAAGACAGAATGTTGTATCCAAATGATAACATTTAATGCAGTGTCTTCTACTTGGATCCCCATTGATTATAAGACATTATCCCTCATTTTTTTTTTCACCAATATCTTAAAACACACTTTTTTACTACGATTTGTGTTCTGTAACTGTTACTAACTTAACTGAGCGAGAACTCGTGTTAGAAGATGGCCACTGTAGTTACTTCCACTATAAACTGATGTCATAACTGTACTTTCCTGGGCAACCCGCTAACACCATAGGGATTAGAGCAATAAAGGCAACACCACTACCACTCCCCCACTGGTTTATTGGTCTTTCTCAGATGTCCTTCAAGAATGCAACTGCAGTCCTGACAGTATGGGTTGTCCTGCCTCAGGCAGCCCTTCGGTCGGTCGGATTCCAAAGTCCGGGTCCGGCGTCGGCTGATGTCGCCTCTTCCCCGACGTCAGAGCGGCTGGGGTAAAAGCATCAGCCGACACAATCTTCTTCAGTCTTTCTTGCCGCACGGTGCCCGAAGCAGAAGCAGTTCGCAAGTGCCGGTCGGCCAGGTCCTGTGTTTTCAGTTACCGAAGTCATCAAAAAGCTAAGTACCCCGTTGGGGAACCTTTTCTTGCCTCAGCCGATGTCAGATAAAACTGCTAAAGTTAATAACTGTTTGTCTTGTGGTAAACAAATACCTCATAAGGACTTCATTCTTACTGCCTTCCCTGCCTTGGCCCAGACCACAACGTCTCGGCCTGTGCTGCCTGTGCTTGCTTCAATAAGCGCACACTCAGGCGCCAGGCAGAATTTGCTGAAGACTTTTTTGGGGAAAATTACTCCTATATCATGCCGTCGGAACAACCGACAGCACATATTTCCAAAAAACGGAAGGACCGGGACCGACATTCTCGGCTCGCGACTTCCACCAACACCACGCCAAAACCTACCGCGAGTGCATCGGTCTCTTCAGAGGCGGTAATTCAACTGCTCCAGACAAACACCGCTTTACCACACACTTCAGT
Organism: Protopterus annectens; assembly: GCF_019279795.1. Lineage (NCBI taxonomy): Eukaryota > Metazoa > Chordata > Ceratodontiformes > Protopteridae > Protopterus > Protopterus annectens. The sequence goes on along the minus strand of NC_056732.1, from coordinate 1,583,840,411 downwards.
CCCGGAGGCTACCCCGGTGCCGGTTGTTGTTTTTCCTCCTAAAAACCGAAGCCCAAGATTTGCCTGACACCATACCGGTGGACAAAGTTACTCCAGCTCATGGGGCAGCTAGGCCTCCGGTGTCCATGTCCATCAAGGCCTACACACGTGCTAAGGCTGCCAGCCAGGCTAAGTCTCACCCTCCTAAATCTTTTTCCCAGGGTCCCACTTCTGATAAACAGATCATGACTTCAGCTGCAGATCTAATTTCTTTAATCAGAGGCTCTCAGGCTCATCCAGACAGAGGTTCTCAGCCGCCTGCAGACAAAAGGCCTAGGGTTGAGCAGACGGATACCCTTTCCTCAGATGAAGCCTCTGGTGACTCAGGCCATTCAGATTCCCAGGAAGAATCCTTCCAGGCCTACGAGGATTCTGATGCTGATGAATCCATTCCCTCTGCCTCTCCTCCTGAGGATATTTCTTTCGGGGAAATTCTCCACTCCATGAGAGAGCATTTTCAGTGGCAGGGCCAGTATTTCTCCGACTCCAGGAAAAGGCTTCGTAATTTCCTTAAGTTACCCCAGCACAGGCCTTTAGCTATTCCACCAGTGTTAGATGTATTGGATGATGTGTACTCAGACTCGAGTGCTTCTCCTGATTCTCGGCCTCCTGCTCCTGTCAAGCCAGACTGATATTACAGGGTTCCTGAAACTCATAAACATCTGTTTAAGGCCCACTCTGTTGATCTATAAACTATTTCCCAGGGACCCAAAGGAGTGGCCACTTCCACGGACAAAAATCCTTTGCCCGCCGACAGGGAATCTAGGTCCCTCGAGAGGTGGGGCAAAAAAGTTTATATCTCAACCACCCTTGCCATGAGGGCACTTAACTGTCTTTTTCATATGTTTCAGTATCAGGATTTCTTGATGGATGATTTGCAGAAAAAGTTAGCCTCTCCTGAGCCTTTAGATAGAAAGGCCTTGCAGGATTTGGTTCATAATACTCAGCAGGTTAGCAATCACATTCTTCAAGTGTGGTTATGATGCATTGGAAGCTTCATGCAGGGCAGCTATGACAGGGGCCGTCATACGTAGACATGCTTGGTTGAAAGAACAGGCATGTCCAGATCATGTTAAAGTAAAGCTTCTAGATGCACCTCTGGAAAAACACAAGCTATTTGGTGCTAATGCTCAGGATGTGTTGAAATCAGTTGAGGAAAACGCTAAATCAGTACAAACAGTCAAAGATTTCCTCCAGGTTCAGCCACCAAGGTTCAGCAGGAATTGGCCTTCGAAGAATTGGTCCTTTCCAGACCCTGACAAGTTCCAAAGGGGAAAAAACAGGCATACCCGAGGTAGAGGGCAATACCGAGGCTCCTACAGGGGCCTCCAATGGCAACCAACTAATCAGAGAAGTGGCGCAGTGACTTCTACTGCTCCACAGGGACAATCACAATGACTTTACTTTGACACCGCCGACCAAGGCTCAAAGAGAAGCAGCTTTTAGGCGGAAAATTATCTTTATTTTCAAAAAATTGGCACGTTTTAACAGAGGACAAATGGATTCTGGACATAGTAGACAAAGGTTACAGGTTCCACTTCCATACCTTACCAGCAAGACAAGGCATGCCAAACGTACCACAAAATCCAAGGGCAGAGGCACTCATACAAGTTTCAAAGCTGCTACAAATCAAAGCAATAGAAAAGGTTCCTCCTCAGGAACAAGGCCAGGGATTCTGCTCAAGACTGTTCCTTGTTCCAAGAAAAGAAAAGCAATGGAGACCTATACTGGACTTGTCCACTCTAAATACCTTTCTCATTGTGTCAAAATTCAAAATGCTGACGTTACAGCAACTTCTTCCCATGCTGGGCAAGGGGTCTTGGCTGGTTACTCTGGACCTCAAGGAGGCATACCTACATGTCCCGATCAGACACAGTTGCAGAAGATACCTCGGATTTCTTGCAGGGTCAGAGCATTATCAATTCTCAGCATTGCCTTTTGGCTTATCTACTGCGCCCAGAGTATTCACGAAATGCCTGGCATCAGTAATTGCACATTGCAGACTCCAGGGGATACAAATATACCCTTACCTGGACGACTGCCTTATACAAGCGGACAGCAAGCAAGCCTTGATAAGAAACTTGGACTATGTCATTCACTTACTACAGGCTTTGGGATACACAGTCAACATTCAAAAATCAAGACTACTGCCATCCCAACAAATAATTTTTCTAGGAGCCAAACTGGACACAAACTCACAAATGGCTTTCCTCACAGAAGAAAAACAAGAACAATTACCAGATTACTTCAAAGGCCTAGCAAAGCACACTCAGATGACTGCAAGGAAAATCCTGCAGGCCCTGGGTTTCATGGCATCTTGCATTCTTCTGGTTCCACTGGCAAGACTACACATGAGAAAACTACAATGGTACCTAAAAAGTTTATGGTCTCAACACAGCCACAACTTAGAAGCAATTATTCCACTCATTCCATGTCTACAAAAGGAGTTTTTGTGGTGGGCACAAGCAAGCCAGCTAAACAAAGGCATGTCTTTCAACAAACCTCAAACAAGCCAAACCATTAAAACAGACACCTCAGATCATGGATGGGGGGCGCACATGGAGGGCAGATGCATTCAAGGGCAATGGGCACCCCGGGAAGTGCATCTACACATCAATCAAAAAGAGATGTTGGCAGTGATTCATGCACTCGAGGCCTTCGGAAAATTTCTTCAGCAAGGTCATCTGCTAATAAAGACAGACAAACATCACTGTTATGTGGTGCATAAACAAACAGGGAGGCACTCATTCTTACCCCCTCTGCAGACTAACATTGACTCTTTAGGAAAAGTCCCTGAAACTGAACATGCAGTTGCAATCCCAGTTTGTTCCAGGCAAGGACAATGTTCTGGCGGACAGTCTAAGCAGAAACATCTTGGACCCGCACGAGTGGATGTTGCATCCAGACATTTTTTCACAAATAACTCATGCATGGGGGAGGCCGGACATAGATCTCTTTGCCTCACACCTCAATCATCATCTGAAGAAGTTCTGCTCGAGGACACACCATCCTCAAGCCTGGAGAATGGATGCTCTCTCCTTCAGCTGGAACTCTCTAACAGTCTATGCATTCCCACCTCTACCATTAATGACCAAGGTGTTACTGAAGATCAAAGCAGAACAACCGAAAGGCATTTTGATAGCTCCAGACTGGCCAAAACAGCACTGGTATCCATTGCTAAGAAACATAACTCTCACCAAGCCGTGGCCCCTGCCTCAATGGCCTCTGCTTCTAACTCAGCACAATTACAGAACGGTTCATCCCAACCTGCAAACATTGCAGCTGACAGCTTGGAGGGTTCCATGACTTCTCCCCATATCTCTCTCTCCAAGAAAGTTCAAGAGATCTTACTGGAAGCACTCAGACCTTCCACCAGAAAAACTTATTCAGCCAAATGGAAGAGATTCAACATCTGGAATGCCAACAAGGGTCAGGATGCATCAGTAATGAGCATCCCACAGGTACTAGAATACTTGGCAGAAATGCTACATAATGGCCTTTCATATTCTTCCATAAAAATACACGCTTCAGCAATTTCAGCAAAATACAACAGTGATCCACCTGTGTTTTCACATCCTTTGCTAAGACAGTTTCTAAGAGGGATAAAGAATATCAAACCTCCCAGAAAACCACCAGTGCCTGCATGGGACCTCAACTTCGTGTTGGAAAAATTAACTCTTCCTCCTTTTGAGCCAGCAGCATCTTCAGAATTGCAATTTCTCTCCTGGAAAACAGTTTTCCTGTTGGCAATAACCTCAGCAAGAAGAGTCTCTGAGATACAGGCCCTCATGGCAGTACCTCCATTTCTCATTTTTCATCAGGACAGAGTTTCTTTAAGAACTAATCCTTCATTCATGCCAAAAGTGATATCCATGGTGTCTCTAAATCAAGCAATTCACCTGCCTACTTTCTTTCCCAATCCTCAAAATAAAGGAGAAAAGCTGCTGCACACTTTGGACATACACAGACAATTACGCTACTACTTGGACAGAACAAAGGCCAACAGAAAGTCTGACCCAACTATTTGTAGCTTACGCTGCTGGAGTACAAGGAAAGGCAATTTACAAACAAACCATTTCAAAATGGATTGGACACTGCATCAGATTCTGTTACTCTTTCCATGGAAAAGGTGTGCCAGCCAATATCAGGCCACACTCCACCAGAGCTATAGCCACCTCCACAGCCTTTCTAAGAGGGGTGGCTACAAAGGACATTCTAGAAGCTGCTACATGGAGCTCCGTGCATACATTTTCCAAACACTACAAACCTGCCTTTATATTCCAGATCCCAAGCAGGCTTTGCTTCGGCAGTCCTGCAGGGCATTTTAGCTACACCATCTCTATCTTAGATCCTACCACCCCCAATTTGGCTATGGTATTCAACCCATATGTCAGACTGCAGTTGCATTCTTGAAGGACATAGTACAGTTTTGTACCTACCATAAATGTAGATGTCCGATAGATATGCAACTGCAGTCAGGTTTTCCCTCCCTCCTACCCCTCTGTAAATTCTCCTTTTTGGGTCCACTCCCCTTTTTCAAATTAGTTGGGGATATCTGTTATGGTGTATCTGTTTATTACTGTTGTGCATGTCTGGAATTTTTTATCCATTCTCTAAATTTAGCCTTCCTTGGAGGGCACCTGGCATCTGGGGCAAGAAACACTCAAGAAGATGGCATTGGCTGATGCTTTTATACCCCAGCCGCTCTGACGTCGGGGAAGAGGCGACATCAGCCGACGCCGGACCCGGACTTTGGAATCCGGCCGACCGAAGGGCTTCCTGAGACAGGGCAACCCATATGTCAGGACTGCAGTTGCATATCTATCGGACATATATCTATCGGACATCTTCGTTTATGGTAGGTACAAAACAGTACTTTACCCAACCCACTAAAACTAGTATAAATGTAACTCCTCAACAGCTGAGATATTCATTCTGAGCAGCAGTAGGAGAGTTTCATGAAGTGTTTATTCTGGGCAGGACTGAGAAATAAAAAGGACTAGTTAGATTTTAACCAGAGTCCAATGTCTCTTTCACATCAGCAGCTCTCCTGTACAGCTTATATATTTGTTTTCATCTTTTTTCTTAACACAAGTTCTTGTAAGGACTAGTACAGCTATTCTCTTAAAAAGTTAATCTGATGTGGTTAATCTTTCCATTCATCACTGATGGGTTTGGTTCCGAGCCCTCGGCACTGAGTCTGCTTATTACCAAGCTCGTGCCAGCCAAAAAAACTCTCAAGCCAAGTCTTTACCCAGAATGCCCTTCTCCTTGTTACTGCAGATCTCGTTTGAGCGTAGCTGTAAAGCCACGCTTCAGCCGAGCTCTCCGCTAAGTGAAATCTTTTTGATATTTGTGTAAACGTTTTTGGGTATCTTCATATTTTATTAAGCGATTAGTATTTCTAGTGTCATTTCTTCTGTCTAACCTTATTCTTTCCTCTCTACTCATTGTTACCATTGGTAAACTCTCAAGTACCATCGTTGGTATAGCCTTTCTCAGCTTACCCCCTTGTATTTCTTTAATACCATAGTTGGTATTGTTTATCCTGTTTAACCTGTTAGCTTTAAATTTTTTTCAGGTGTTTCCCTTCTTTTCTGCATATACCAGTGTATTGTTATATTTTTGATTTATTGAACAGAGTTGATTTCATTATAGTTGGATTATACAGTTGACCTGTATTGTTTTTCTACCAAGATGTCTGATAAGAAGAGTACTTCAGGTTTTAAGCATTGTACTTCTTGTAAGGGCAAGTTACCCAACAGTGATTCTCATGATGACTGTGTATACTATTTGGGAGTGACGCACCTTTCGGTGCAGCCTCCATGTGATATTTGTCAAAGTTTTAGCCAACACACACTTAATGAGCGCAAAAATTGTCACCTCACAGCAAGAGGTTCTCCGGTTCGATTCTCGGCTGGGGTGCCTTCTGTGTGGAGTTTGCATGTTCTTCCTGTGTTTGCGTGGGTTTCCTCCGGGTACTCCGGTTTCCTCCCACATTCCAAAGACATGCATGTGGAGCATTTCTCCCCGGGCCTCCGCTGAAAACAGGCTCTGTGGAACCTAGTCGGACATTCCCGGTCAACAAATGTTAAATAAATAAATAAATAAAAAATAAACTTATTCTGAATGTCTCCCTTCTCAGAAGCCATTTCTGCGATGGAGGTCTCAACCCCTCCTTCTAAGGATAAAAAGAGATCCCACTCTGTTCCTTCATCATCGGGTGATCAGAGCAAGCCTGGGAAATCAAAGGTCCCTAAGTTATCATCTGAGCATAAATCTATCTCTTCAGCTCCGACCATTTCAAAACCTTCGATACTGACACCTGATGTTTGTGTTGCACTGCTGCAGTCATTACACTTGGGTTATCCTGCCATCAGGCGGTCCCGCAGTCAGCCAGAGTTCCAAAGTCTTGGTCCGGCGTCGGTTGCTGTTGCTTCTTCCCTGACGTCAGTGCGCCAGGGGTATACAAGATGCATCTGATGCCATTTTCTTCAGTCTTTCTTGCCGCACGGTGCCTGAAGCAGAAGCAGTTCGCAAGTGCCGGTCGGCCGACTCCTGAGTTTTTCGAAATCGATTTTCAGATCCGAAGACTTCAGTAAAAGGTAAGTACCCCGTTGGGGAAACTTTTTCCTTGCCTCAGTCCGATGTCAGAAAAAGTTAATTGTATTTCTTGTGGGAAGCAAGTACCTCATAAGGACTTCCACTCTTACTGTATTCCATGCCTAGGCCCAGATCACGACGTCACTAGTTGTCGGTTTTGTGCTAGGTTTAACAAACGCACCATAAAAAGACGTTTTGATTTTGCGTTGCATTACTTTGACCGAAGGTTCAATTATACTATGCAGTCGGATCAACCGACTACCACAATTCCGAAAAAACGCAAAGACAAGGATAAAGGCAGACATCCGAGGTCCGAAACAGACGACAAAACCTCTTCTAGGCCAGTTGCCAGTTCTCAGTGAGGCACTTTCGCAGCCCCTGACACCCGCTACCTCAGAACCACAGGCCGCCTCCGACTCCCACATGGAGACAACTAGGCCTCTGGAAACTCAAGGTATTGGGCCTACGGAAACTAATCCCTCAGATGGGTCCGGAGCCGCTGAGCAGGCAACAGCTTCTGAGGGTGTTTTCAGACCTTCACAACTTACCATTAAAGCAACAGCCAAGGCAAAAGTACCATTAAAGACAAAAAAGCAAGTACAGCATTCTCCTTGGACAGTCCTCCATGCCTAAGAAACAGATGCTTAAAATGGCGAAACCCCTCATTGCTCTAATCAGGGGTTACCCCCCCCCCCCGAGAAAAGGCCTAGGCAGGATGCAGACTGATTCCTCTGATCAGGTTTCCATTTCCTCTGGTTCCTCTTCAGACCAGGGATACTCTCTACCCCCCGTATGCGGACTCTGTTGCTGAAGAATCTATCCCTTCAGCCTCTCCTCCTGAGGACTATTCTTTTGGGGAAACCTTACATACCATGAGGGAGCATTTTCATTGGGAAAGTCAGGATTATTCAGAATCCAAGAAAAGGCTCAGGGATTTCCTTTTATTGCCTCAGCACAGGCCCCTGGCTATTCCGCCTGTGCTTGATATTGTGGATGTGTTCTGTGAATCCAGCTCATCTCCTGATTCTTTGCCCCCTGCACCAGCTAAGCCAGACAGGTATTAGAGTCCCTGACTCTCACAAGTTTCTTTACAAAAACCCTTCTGCTGATCCAGAAACTATTTCCCAGGGTCCAAAAGGGGTTAAGGCTTCCATTGCAAAAAATCCAGTACCCTCTGACAGAGATTCCAGAGCTTTGGATAGATGGGGGAAGAAAGTTTACACTTGTGCAACTTTAGCAGTAAGGGCTTTAAATTGCCCGTTTCACATGCTTAAGTACCAACAATATTTAATGGCTCAGTTAAAACAGAAAATGCTTGCAAGCTCAGAAGCTCCTGACTGTAAAGAAATGCAGGATTTATTGCATGCAGTTCAACAGGTGGGAAAACATAATCTGCAATGTGGTTTTGATTCTTTAAAGGCCTCTTGGTAGAGCTGCAGTTACAGGTTCTGTGATTCAAAGACATGCTTGGTTAAAAGAACAGAATTTACCTGATCATGTTAAGGCAAAATTATTGCATGCTCCTTTACAGCATGATACCTTGTTTGGTGTTAAGGCAGAAGAGGTGCTAAAGAAAATGGAGGATAAAGCTAAATCTACGCAAACAGTCAAGAATTTCTTGCAGGTACAGCCACCTTGATTCAGCAGAAATCGGCCAACAAAGAATTGGTCCTTTCCAGTGTCAGACAGGCCACAGAGGGGCAGATACAAATGCCCAATTGGCAAATCTCAACCCCAAGGCTCTAACAGACAACGACAGTGGGGCACCTCAACCCCAAAAGGAGGTGAGAACAAGTCTCAACCTTACAGGAAACAGTCCCAATGACTTCCCCCTTTGTACGCCAAGCACTTCTTTTTTTTGGCAGCCCCCTTAGGGGTAAAACTAGCACTTTTTCCTCAAAACTGGCAAACAGTCACCCAAGACAAATGGGTTTTGAATATTGTCTCAGGGTTACAGGTTCCACTTTCATACTTTACCAAGGCTAAAAGGAATGCCAGACCTGCTACAGAATTAATGGGCAGAGGCACAAAAACAAATTTCAGCCCTCATGGACATGAGAGCTATTCAAAAAGTACCACAACAGGAACAAGGACAAGGATTTTACTCAAGACTCTTCCTGGTCCCCAGAAAGGACAAGGCCTGGAGGCCCATACTAGACCTTTCAATTCTAAATACTTACCTGGATATTCCGAAATTCAAAATGTTGATATTACAGCAGCTTCTACCCATGCTGGGCAAGAAGGCTTGGCTTGTTACTCTGGACCTCAAAGAGGCATACCTGCATGTCCCTTTCAGACAAAATTGCAGAAGATACCTCAGATTCAAAGCTGGTACAATGCACTACCAATTCTCTGCACTGTCCTTTGGCTTATCTACTGCTCCCAGGGTCTGTACAAAGTGCCTGGCACCAGTAATTGTATTCTGCAGACAAAAAGGAATTCAAATATATCCATACCTGGATGACTGCGTCATTCAAGCAGAGACAAAGGACATTCTTCTACAGCATCTGGTGTTTGTAAAAATGTTAATTTCTTTAGGGTACACAGTAAACGAAAAGAAGTCAAAACTAGTGCCCTCACAACAGATTATATTCCTGGGTGCCAGCTTAAATACAACGGCCCAGATGGCTTATCTCACGCCAGACAAATTCAATTAACTCAATATTTTCAATTACTGGCAAAAAGGTCCCATCTCCCTGCAAGAAAAATTCTGCAGGCCCTGGGATTCATGGCATCCTGCATACTACTAATACCATATGCCAGACTGCATATGAGGAAATTACAATGGGTACCTAAAAAGTGTTTGGACTCAACACTCACAGTTTAGAAGCAGTAATACCAATGATACCCTGCCTACAACAGGAGTTTTGATGGTGGACACAGGCTTGTCACGTAAACAAGGGTCAGCCTTTTACCCTACCCACAGCCAAGCAGACTCTAACAGATGCTTCGGATAACACCTGGGGGGAGCGCACATGGCAGGAAAATGCATTCAGGGTAAGTGGACCACAGACCAGATGCATCTTCACATCACTCAAAAAGAGATGTTGGCTGTTCAAAATGCCCTAACAGCTTTCAAGGACCTTCTGCATTCAGGACAATTATTATTAAAGACAGACAACAACACAGTAATGTGGTACATAAACAAGCAAGGGGGCACTCATTCTTATTCCCTATGCAGGCAAGCCATGACCTTGTGGAACACAGCTCTAACGTATCAAGTTAATCTGCAAGCACAATTCCTGCTAGGAAAGAAAAATACTCTGGCAGATGATCTAAGCAGAAATATCATGGACCCTCACGAATGGAAATTGAATCCACAAATCTTCAGTATGGTAACGCAAAAATGGGGATGCCCAGACATAGATCTTTTTGCCTCCCCACTGAATTGCCAACTTCAAAAATTCTGCACAAGGGCTTATCTCACACATGAATGGAAAGTGGATGCTCTCTTGTTCAGCTTGAAAAGCCTAAAAGTTTGCCTTCCCACCACTGCCTCTCCTTCCAAAGTTGCTCCTAAAAACCAGACAAGGAAAACCACAGATGATCCTGATTGCTCCGGACTGGCCACGCCAGCACTGGCACCCAATCTTGAACTTGGTTCAAGGCCCACCATGGATTTTGCCTCAAATTCCACACCTTCTGACTCAACTAAACAATCAGATCCTACATGGTCGGCTCAAAACCCTAAACCTGGCTGCATGGCAGATTTATTAGTCAAGCAGGCAACACCTCTCTCTAAAGCTGTTATGGATGTCATTTTGTAGGCCTAGCACCAGGAATGTTTACTCAGAAAAATGGAAGAGATTCTGCGCCTGGAGAAAGGCTCAAAGCCTTGACCCTCTTTTCGCAAACATTCCTCAGATTTTACAATACTTAACTGAGATGCTGGACAAAGGCCTATCCCTTCTCATCAATTAAGATTCACGCCTCTGCCATTCAGCACATTACAACACGGATCCTCCTTTATTCTCTCATCCCTTGCTAAAGCAGTACCTCAGAGGGGCTAAAAACATAAAGCCACCCCGGAAAGCACCAACACCAACTTGGGACCTCAGTTTCGTTTTGGAAAAGCTGACCCTGCCACCTTTTGAGCCAGCCAATACAGCCGATCTAAAATTTTTATCATGGAAAACAGCTCTGCTCCTGGCAGTAACTTCAGCACGAAGAGTCTTAGCTACAGGCGTTAATGGCAGTGGAACCTTTTATAATTTTTCATCAAGACAGGGTTTCCTTGAGGACAAAACCCTACCTTTATGCCAAAAGTGGTATCTAGTATGGCTCTTAACCAAGCCATCTATTTGCCAACTTTTTATCCAAACCCCCAGAATAAATGGGAAAAACTTCTGCACTCTGGACATACACAGGTAGCTACGCTTCTACTTGGACAAAACAAAAGCTTTCAGGAAAACTGAGCAACTGTTTGTAGCATATGCTGCAGGATCACAGGGCAAGGCTTATCTCAAAGCAGACTATATCCAAATGGATAGGACACTGTATTCATTACTGCTACACACAACATGGAAAATCAGTCCCTAATAACATTAGGCCACATTCCACCAGGGCAACAGCCACTTCAGCAGCCTTTCTCAGAGGAGTACCTACCAAGGAAATTTTGGAGGCTGCAACTTGGAGTTCAGTGCACACCGTTAGCAAGCATTACCACTTGCCTCTTTATTCTAAATCCAGAGCAGGATTTGCCACTGCAGTTCTGCAGGGCCTCAGCCAATCCTAACTCTTTATAGACCAGCCACCCAACCTTAGCGTTGGGATTCTACCCAAGTGTTATGACTGCAGCAGTGTAACACGATGAACATAGTACAGTTTTGTACCTACCATAAATGTAAATGTTCGAGTGTTCACACTGCTGCAGTCCAGGTTACCCTCCCTCCATCCCCTCTGAACTAGCTGGACTTATCTATACATTTCTATCCTATACAACCTTTGTGGTGTATTTCCTTGTATCTGAAGGCATTGTTTTTATTTTATATGTATAGTTTTAATTAGCAATATGTATTGCCTACCTACTTGGGGGCACCTGACATCTGGGGCAAGAAAAACTGAAGAAAATGGCGTTTGATGCATCTTATATACCCCTAGCACCCTGACGTCAGGGAAGAATAGACAGCAACTGACACCAGACCAAGACTTTGGAACTCTGGCCGACTGCGGGACCGCCTGATGGCAGGTTAAGTGTAATGACTGCAGCAGTGTGAACATTCGAATATGTACATTTATGGGAGATGCAAAACTGTACTTTTTGGCACTGGTCCTGCCTCCGGCACCGATCATGGATCTTACTACGCCTGTTTTGACTTTGGCACCTGTAGCCACTTCGGCTCAGGGCACACCTTCGACTTTATTGGTTTCTATTTTGGAACTGACCGTTTCGGCTCCGAGTGCCACTTCAGCACCAAGCGTTGTATTGATCTCACTGGATTTGACCCCTTTACTTCTGGTATCAGAACTAGAGACTTTGGTGGTGGCAGACCTTGCACCATGGACCCGATACTCCCCTCTGTAGATCTGTTTCTGGGCCAAGCGTATAACCCATACCTCGAATGTCCTGACTCTTTATCTGGAGTATCCACTAGGTCCACCAGGAGACTTTCGGAACACTACGTGGTGCACCTTGTAGACCAGCTGTTAGCCAGGGGGATTCCCTCACTTTAAGACCCATCCACCAGCAGGATTTTGGTTACCTTATCCATAGACTCCATCTTACACTCCTTCGACCATCCCTGTTCCGAAGGCCCCTGCTCCGACTTCCTTCTTGGAATCACCTCTGCACCTACGGTGCATCTCACTCCTGCTCCGAGTTTGTCCCTTTGGTCTTTAGTTCCCCCTGAACCGGTCCTTCCTCAATCTGGGGATTGGGGAACGGGCGTTTCAGCCTGGAGTACGGAGCCCCCCCCTCTCCATTTCCATCTTCTGTGCCAATGGCTGCATCCACGCCGATGCTTTTTGAAGCTCCATCCATGGGGGCGGGTTGGTCGGAGCGGTGTGTGACCCCGATGTTCTTCTTTCCCTGTTGCAGTAATTACATGTGGGTAGTCCTACTGGCAGGTTGCCCTCAGCTGGCCTGAATTCCAAAATCTTGGGTCCTGCTTCGGCTGCTGTCGCCCCTTCCCTGATGTCAGGTTGTCAGGGATGTAAAAGAAGCAGCAGACGCCATTTTCTTCAGTCTTTCTTGCCACGCTGTGCCCGAAGCAGTTCGCAAGTGTCAGTCAGCCGACTCCTGAGATTTTCGTGTTTGAGTTTCAGATCCGAAGTCTTCAATAAAGCTAAGTACCCCATTGGGGAAACTTTTTTCTTGCTCCAGACTGATGTCAGAAAAAGTTAATTGTATTTCTTGCGAAAATCTAATACCTCATAAGGATTTTTATTCTTATTGTATTCCTTGCCTAGGCCCTGATCACAGCATTACTGGTTGTCGGTTTTGTGCTAGATTTAACCAACGCACTATTAAGCATCGGTATGATTTTGCTTTAAACTTTTTTGGATGCCGGTTTAATTATCCTGAAATGTCGTCGGATAGCCGTCCGACTACCTGAGTTTACAAACAAAAAGAAAAACAACCGAGGCCCAAAACCGACGACGAAGCTTCTTCTAAGCCAGTCGCTGGTTCTCAGTGAGGCGCTTTTGCAGCCCGTGACGCCTGCTACTTTAGAGTCGCAGGCCGCTACCGACTCCGACGTAGAGTCTGCCATGCTGCTAGATACTCAGGGTATTGGAGCCTCGGACGCTAATCCCTCAGATGGGTCCGGAGCCGCTGAGCAGGCACCAGCTTCTGAGGATGTATTCAGACCTAAACATCTTTACATTAAAACGACTTTGTCAAAGACTAAAGCACCTTCTAAAGCAAGGAAACAAACTCGAGAGCCACGTGGACAGGCCTCTATGCCCAAAAAAACAGATGCTAAAAATTGCCGTTGACTTGATTACCTTGATCAGGGGTTTCCATCCCCCTCCTGATAAGAGGCCTAGGCAAGACACCGACTATGAATCTTCAGGTTTCTATTTCTGCTGATTCCTCTTCTGATCAGGAATATTCTCTTCCCCCCTATGAAGATTCTGATGCTGAAGAATCTATACCTTCATCTTCTCCTGAGGACTATTCCTTTGGGGAAACATTGCATACCATGAGGGAGTATTTCCACTGGGAGAGCCAAGATTTTTCAGAATCTAAAAAGAGCCTCAGGGATGTTCTATTACTACCTCAGTACAGGCCTCTAGCTATTCCACCTGTTAGACATTGTAGATGTATCTGGACCTCGCTAAGGCGTTCGACACCATCCCACACTCAGGAATCATAGACAAACTCACCAGCTTAAATATTAACCCCTATGTCACGAGATGGGTTGCCAATTGGCTCTCACACAGAACCCACACTGTAAGAGTGGCGGGCGCCATGTCTGACTCTAAACCAGTCACAAGCGGAGTCCCACAGGGCTCAGTCCTGGGACCCCCTCCTGTTCGGTATACATTTCTCCGAAGTACAGGCAAAGACGGAATGACTGTGGCTAGCCAAGTTCGCAGATGACTGTAAATTGGATGCAATAATTGACTCTCCAGCTGACAGACATCCTGCAAAAGGGTCTCTCAGAGACAACACCTGGTGTCAAAGTCATGGCCTCAAGCTAAATGCCAAAAAACGCATAGTAATCCTATTTGGGAAAAAAAGTACCTACAAACTACCACATAGATGGGAATCCACCAAGTACAGAAGAAGTAATTAGGGACCTGGGTACCCAAGTAGATAGCATGCTCTCCTTTTATAACCACATAGCCAAAATGGTCAGGAAATCCTATGTGGCACACCTGATCACAAAGGATTTCTCATCCAGATCCAAGGAGGTGATTGTGCCCCTTTACTCCTCACTCATTAGGCCCATAATAGAGTACAATGCCCCATTTGGGATGTACCTCACTAGACACCTGCAACAACTAGAAAGACCACAGAAGTACCTCACTAAGAGGATTAAGGGCCCTAAACAATTACCTTATGAAGCACGACTAAAAAAGCTCCAGCTCTTCTCAGTCGCTTACAGTCTTCTCAGAGGTGACCTATGTCTGACTTGTATATAGGGCCATGTCAAACCCTGAACTTATGGACATGCTTCATCTCAGAAAAACGAGATCCCTCAGAATCACTCGTTCTAGCGACTTGAACCTATGTACAACAATAAATAGAACATGCTGGAGGGATAGATTCCTGTCCCAGCAACTCCCCTTACTCTGGAATAGAATCCCAATCCATATTCGACAGAGCTCCTCTCTGACCCTTTTAAAGAGAAATCTTGATGAGTGGATGGGTAATCGTAAGTTCTACCTTGGGATCACTTCAGGAGCCCTGTTGACAGAGGCCCAGGTTACTAATCTAATGGGGAGGCGAAAGCCATCACTCTGTGGCTAGGCTTATTTAATGCCCATGGGCAGATAGCCTAGTGCTTACCTATGAACCAGTGTGTTTTCGGAGTCTAGTCTGACCCCTGACTCCTTACCCCCAGCTCCTGTTAAGCCTGACAGATATTACAGGTTTCCTGACTCTCTCAAATTTATTTTTAAAAACCCTGCTGCTAACCCAGAAACTGTTTCACAGGGTCCAAAGGGAGTTAAGGCTTCCACTGCAAAAAACCCAACCCCCTCTGACATGGATTCAAGGGCGCTGGATAGATGGGGAAAAAAGGTTTACACATCTGCAACTTTGGCTATAAGGGCCTTAAACTGTCAATTTCATATACTTAAGTATCAGCAACATGTCATGGGATTGCTTAAACAGAAAATGTTAAATTCTAAATGTGCAGAAAACAAGGCAATGCAGGATTTGTTGTATGCAGCAGAACAAGTTGGAAAGCATACTTTGCAATGTGGTTTTGATTCTTTGGAGGCCTCCTGCAGGGCTGCTGTTACGGGTCCTGTAATTAGGAGGCATGCTTGGTTAAAGGAACAAAATCTGCCTGATCATGTTAAAGTTAAATTACTAGATGCACCTTTGCAGCATACTTTTAGTATTAAGGCAGAAGAGGTGTTGAAGAAAATGGAGGACAAAGCTAAATCTATGCAGACTGTCAGATTTTTTTACAAGTACAGCCACCCAAGTTTAGTAGACACTGGCCTACAAATAATTGGTCCTTTCCTGTGTCAGACAGACCTCAAAGGGGCAGACCCAGACGCCCTAGGAGTAGATCCCAAGCGCAAGGTTCTTATAGGCCCAAACAATGGGGTGCTTTTACCTCCAAAGGTGGAGAAGATAGATCACAAACATACAGAAAACAATCCCAATGACTCCCCCCTGCCTGCACCAAGTACTTAACTTCTGGCATCACCCTTAGGGGGGAAATTAGCACTTTTTGGTCAAAATTGGCACATCATAACCCAGGACACGTGTGTTCTAAACAGTGTCACAAGGATACAAGTTTCATTTCCATACTATGCCAAAGGCAAACGGATGGCCAGA
Source organism: Protopterus annectens (assembly GCF_019279795.1). Classification (NCBI taxonomy): domain Eukaryota; kingdom Metazoa; phylum Chordata; order Ceratodontiformes; family Protopteridae; genus Protopterus; species Protopterus annectens. The sequence continues at coordinate 1,583,824,309 of NC_056732.1, read as the reverse complement.
TCTGCCAAAAAATCAATGGGCAGAGACGCAAAAACAAGTCTCATCCCTTATGGACAATGGGGGCCATTCAACAAGTACCAGAACAAGAGCAGGGACAAGAATTTTTCTCAAGACTGTTCCTGGTACCCAGAAAGGACAAGGCCTGGAGTTCAATACTGAACCTATCTATTCTGAAGACTTTCCTGGATATTCCAAAATTCAAAATGTTGACTTTGCAGCAGTTTCTGCCCATGTTGGGCAAGAATGCTTGGCCTTTTGACTTTAGATCCTGCATGTTCCAGTCAGACAATCATGCAGACGATACCCAAGATTCAAGGCTGGTTCAATGCATTACCAATTCTCTGCACTGCCCTTTGGCATATCTACTGCGCCCAGGGTTTTTAGAAAGTGCCTGGCACCAGTAATTGCATTCTGCAGACAGAGGAATACAAATATATCCTTACTTGGACGACTGTCTCATTCAGGCAGAGAACAAGGACATTCTTCTTCAACATCTGGCGTTTGTGAAGAGACTTCTATCATGCCTAGGGTGCACTGTCAACAAAAAGAAATCAAAACTAGTACCCTCACAAGAGATAATATTCCTGGGTGCAAGCTTTGAATACAACTGCCTAGATGGTTTATCTCACGCCAGACAAAGGCAACTGACTACCTATTTCAGAATGCTGGCAACAAAGGCCCAGTTATCTGCAAGAAAAATTCTGCAGGCTTTTGGCTTCATGGCATCCTGCATCCTACTAATTCCATATGCAAGACTGCATATGAGGAAACTTCAATGGTACCTAAAAAGTGTTTGGGCTCAACATTGCCACAGCCTGGAAACCGTCATTACTCTCATTCCCTGCCTGCATCAGGAGTTTCGATGGTGGGCAATGGCTTGTCACCAAAACAAGTGACAGCCATTCACATTAGCTCCAGACAGGCAGACACTAAAGACGGATGCATCAAATTATGCCTGGGGCACCCACATGGCAGGAAGAGGCATTCAGGGCACATGGTCCTCAAACCAAATGCATCTACATGTCAATCAGAAAGAGAATGTTAGCTGTTCAAAATGCCCTGACAGCCTTCAAGGACCTACTTCATCTGGGACAACTACTGATAAAGACAGACAACACCATGGTCATGTGGTATATAAACAAGCAGGGGGGCACACACTCTTACCCCCTTTGCGGACTAGCCATGACCTTGTGCAACACAGCTTTGACTTGCCAAGTACATCTGCAGGCACAATTCCTGCCAGAAAATGAAAATACTCTGGCAGACGAACTAAGCAGAAACCTCATGGATCCCAACGAGTGGAAGCTGGATCCATAGGTCTTCAGCATGATAACAAGGAAATGGGGATGCCTGGACATAGATCTATTTGCCTCCACTCTCAATTACCAACTAAAAAGATTCTGCACAAGGACTTATCACAGACTGGCACGGAAAGTGGACGTCCTATCAGTATATGCCTCTCCTCCCCAAGGTGCTCCTAAAGGTCAGACAGGAGAAGCCAAAGATGATGCTGATTGCCCCAGACTGGCCACGCCAGTACTGGTATCCAATACTAAGGAACTTATCTCTATACCCAGCTTGGACCTTACCTCAAATACCTCGACTACTGTCCCAGCAAAACAATCAGATAATGCACAGCCAACTCAGGACATTAAACTTGGCAGCATGTAGACATGCAAAAAACACCTCTCAGTAAAGCTGTGATGGATGTCATTTTGGAAGTCAGATGGCCTAGTACTGGAAAGTCTTATGCTGGAAAATGGAAGAGATTCTGTGCCTGGAACCAGGCACAAGGAACTGATACAGCGGTACCAAATATTCCTCAGATTTTGCAATACTTAACTGAGATGCTGGACAAAGGCCTGTCTTTTTCATCTATTAAAATTCATGCCTCTGCCATTTCGGCTCATTACAATACAGAGCCACCACTTTTTTTCAAACCCTTTATTAAGGCAGTACCTCAGAGGAGCCAAAAATTTAAGGCCTCCAAGAAGACTACCAATACCCACATGGGACCTCAACTACATCTTGGAAAAACTCACCCTGCCTCCTTTTGTGCCAGCAGCTACAGCTGATATGAAGTTTCTATCTTGGAAAACAGCTCTGCTCTTGGCAATTACTTCTGCAAGAAGAGTTTCAGAACTACAGGCGCGCATGGCTGTGGAACTTTTCATCATTTTTCATCCGGACAGAGTCTCCATGAGGACAAACCCAACATTTATCCCTGAAGTGTCCAATGTGGCTCTTAACCAAGCCATCCATCTGCCTACTTTTTACCCAAATCCACAGAACAAGGGGGAGAGAATTCTGCATTCTTTGGACATACATAGACAGCTTAGTTTCTACTTGGACAGAACCAAAGCTTTCAGGAAAACAGAGCAATTACTAGTGGCATATGCTGCAGGATCCCAATGAAAGCCTATCTCAAAGCAGACTATTTCTAAGTGGTTAGGCCACTGCATTCGTTTCTAGTACTTAAAAGCCAGTGCCTAAGGGCATTAGGCCTCATTCCACCAAAGCTGCAGCCACCTCAGCAGCCTTTCTCAGGGGAGTACCTACCACAGACATTTTAGATGCAGCATCCTGGAGTTTAGTGCACACCTTTACAAAGCATTATCATCTGCCACTCTACTTTAAATCCAGGGCAGGCTTTGCCACTGCAGTTCTGCAGAGGCTCCTAGCTGCTCCTACTGCTTACTAGTTCCAGCCTCCCAACCATAGCTTTGGAACTCTACCCAAATGTAATGACTGCATCAGTGAAACAAGAAGAACATAGTACAGTTATGTACACTTACCATAAATGTAGATGGTCGAGTGTATTCACTGTTGCAGTCCAGGTTACCCTCCCGCCTTCCCCCTTTTTCTTTTGGATCTTATCTTTCCTTCTCTGATTTATACTACCTATATGATGTATTTGCTTATATCTGAAGGTAAAATTTGTATCTTATTTCTGAATCTATACGTAAAGTTTGGCTACCCTTTTGGGGGGGCACCTGACATCTGGGGCCAGAAAAACTGAAGAAAATGGCATCTGCTGCTGCTTTTATACCCCCGGACGACCTGATGTCAGGGAAGGGGTGACAGTAGCCGACGCAGGACCCAAGACTTTGGAATTCATGCCGGCTGAGGGCAACTTGCCAGCAGGATTATCCAAATGTAATGACTGCAACAGTGAATACACTCTAACATCTAAATTTATGGTAGGTTTACACAACTGTACTGTCACGAGGTAGTCTTTCTTGATTCCGGGCTCCCATCTCTCTTTGGGTGGGCCTGCCTTCCGCGTGATGGAGAGGGCTCTTGCTTTTGGCAGCACTCCTGTTATGTCGGAACTCCAGTTTTCACCCCCCTGAGCTACAGTTGTCACAGCCCCCCCAGACACCAGCCAGAGAAGCCGGAGGACACCCACCCCTGTTCAAGGTACCCACTCTTCAGAATCCTCCTCCGAGACCCCCACTTTGGAGCCCCCTCGAAAGATGTGCAAGAGGAAGCATGTGAACTCACCTGAGGAGTCCTTAACTGAAGACATATTACAATGATGGTGAAGGGTCCCTATCGTCCCCTCCTGATGTCTCCTTCGGAGACATCCTGGAGATGTAAAAGCAGAGAGGTGCCTGGAAGCCTTCCAACCCTTTGTCTGAGGAGTCCGTGTTCCTTCTACTTCTTGGGTGAACCCCACCTTTCGACTAGCTCATCCAGCTCATTGGAAGACCCCTGATTCCACAGAGGCGATCCCTCGGAGACCAGACAAAATTCTTTCCCCTCCCAAGGAGAACCCGGATTGGTCCAAAGGTTTGCCAGTTGATGCTGTGATGGTGGCGTCCACGAAAAAGGACTTGGCTGAGGAAAGTCCTACTGTCCACCCACCTAACAGGGAGTCCCGGGCGGTGGACAAACTTGAGAAGTGTGTTTTTGCATCAGGGACCTTTGCCATACAGTCTCTGAATTACTTGGTACATTTTATGAGGCTCCAGAAGGACTTGATCTCCGAAATCTCTGGGACGCTCGCAGGACAGTTGTCTGACGAGGTCAGAGACAAAGTGGCCTTGCAGCTCGCATCCCTGGAATCAATATCCAACTCGTCCGTGAGGGTGCTATTACAACCGACCGAAGGGGTGGCTAGAACAGTGGGATCGGCCATTGAGGTGTCATGCCGTGATGCGCATTTGTGACTTCGCAGATCCCTTCAAGTCTTCCTTTCTGAATGCTCCCATCAAAGCTTCATCCCTCTTTGTTCAAAGTGAAGGACATGCTAGCCAGGTGCGAGTAAGATGGAAAAACCGTGTCTGCCATAGGTCTACAGTTTTCCAACCTTTAACGTACCTTCTCCAGGAATCAGAGGAGTGGGAAAATGTGGCATAAGAAATCTTAGGGCCCTTTCCGTGCTGCACATGGTGATACTCCCAGAGGCAGAGGGGGGTAACTATTCCAGAAGACTCCGCTATAGAGGCAGAGGGGGGTCCTTGTAATCAAGGCTCCAGGGACTCTCGCTGGACAGCCTTATCAGCACTCCTGAGGGGGCGGCCTGATTGCTTACCTCTGGAAGCAGCCGTGGGTCTTTTCTCTCTGCAGCAAGCTGCCTGGCAGTCTCACCACAGATCGTTGAGTGTAGAACATTATCACCAGAGGTTAAACCATTCCCCTACTTGTTAGCCAAAATTTCCAAGAAAATTTCCCGATGGTCCACCCATTCAAAGGGAAGAAGCGGCTTCAGATATTATAAAGCTGTCTCAAGAGTCCTCCAAACAGTCCCATCAGACCAGCGCAGATGTGGATTTTACTCTAGATTCTTTTTGGTGCCAATAAAGACAGGGGACTGGAGACCCATTTTGGATCTCAGCAGTTTGTCTGTTAGCCAAACGAAATTTCGGATGTTCATGGTTCAGTCCATCCTTCCCTTTTTAAGAGAAGGCGATCTGATGTTCTCTATAGATCTCCGGGATGCCTATTACTACATCAAGGTGGACAAACTCCTGGAGTCTGCGTCGCTTCCTGTTTAGGAGCCAGTCATTACCAATTCCGTGCCCTGCCGTTCGGTCTCTCTACATCCCCTAGTGTGTTCACGAAATGCATGGCAGTGGTAACAGCTCACTTGAGACTAAAAGGATTATGGGTGTTTCCATATCTAGAAGACTGGCTCCTTACTGCCCCTACCCAAGCATCTTCTAGTAACAGCACTGCACTATACTCTCTCTGGCAAAATTGGAGTAATGATATATTGGGAGAAGTCAAACCTTATCGCTGCACAACAGAGTTCATTGGAGCAGTGTTCAATACTCAGTCCTGTCTGGTATCACTCCCAGTTCACAGACTCCATCGATTGAGGCTTCAACTCTGGGTGATAAATGTCAGACAGTCTCGGCAAGGTAAGTTCTTCAGGCCTAGGTTCTATGGCTGCATCGATTCCAATAGTGCCTCTAGGAAAGCTACATATGCGGATTCTGTAGTGGCTCCTTCTGTGTCAGTGGTTCCCAAACTATCATCCCCTCGATTACCAGATTTGAATAACCAACTCCTGCAGACAGGACCTGGTTTGGTGGATGAGGCCAGACATAGATCTTTGGACTTGCCCATTTCAACTTTCTCTGCCATTGTGACTACAGATGCTTCTCTGATCAGGTGGGGGGGCATTTCCAGGGAAAGACTGTCCAAGGCACATGGTCCACCTCAGAGGCCCACCCTTCATATCGGTGTTCTGGATCTGAGAGCTGTGCTGTTAGCATTGCAGGCCTTCCATTTGGCTCTCCCTTCCAGGACAATTGCAATTCAGTCAGACAATATGTTAGTGGAATGATGCATCAACAAGCAAGGAGGAACCAAGTCCTACCCCCTATGTTGAGAAGCCATGAGAATTTGGCAGTGGGCGATAGCTTCCAACGGCTCTCTTACAGCAACATATGTCCCGGGGAGTTCAAACGTGATTGCTGACAAACTGAGCAGATGCATCCTTATACCCCACGAGTGGTCACTTACCCCCGAGGTAGCATCTGTACTCAGCCACTTGGGCCAGCCTTGCTGTGATCTTTTCGCTTTCCCATTAAACAAGTGCAGCAGCTATTTTGACCTACCTCCCCAGGGGGGGGTTCACCGAGGGACGCTGTGATCCATGATTGGCCCATGGGATTTCTCTGTGCTTATTCTCTCATCCATCTGATCCCAAAGTTTCTAAGGAAAAGCTCTCTGGTTGAGATGCAAGTTGATCCTCATAGCTCCAATCTGGCTTCGGCAAGTTTGGTTCCCCTTCGACCTCACGTTGTATAACCACTGTGGATTCCGGATCCTCTACCAGATCTGATTACTTACCCAAATCTGTCCAGTCTCAAGTTGACAGCTTGGTTTCTCCACTTCCATTAGTCACCAGACAAGCTAGTATCTCCTTGCCTGTTCGAGACATTATTCTGGCCTCTCACAACCATCCACCAGAAGATTGTAGCAGAGTAAATGGAAAAGGTTCTGCATGTGGTCCAAGGATAACATGCTAGATCCTTATTCTGCTCCATTTACTGAAGTGATTCTATACTTGGCTAAGTTTTTTGATAATGGAACCTCTGCCTCTATGGTACGAGTGCATCTAGTGGCAATTTCCACAACGGTATAGATGGCACCCCTCATCTCTTTACGCCTTTGCAAGGCTTTCCTCAAGGGGACCTCTCATCTCAGGCCTCCTGTCAGACAGCCCTTGGAACCATGGAACACCTCACTGTAGTCTTGCAATCTTTGACTCAAAAATCTTTTGAGCCTGTTGCTAAGTGTGACCTAAGATTTTTCTTGGAAATCTTTGTTCCAGGTAGCCATTACCTCTGCCAGAAGAGTCTCGGAGCTGCACGCATTTTCTATCAAGATGCCCTATCTAGTCTTTCATAAAGGCAGTGTGTCACTTCAGACAAACCCATACTTTTTTCCCAAAGTTGTTTTTGAATTCTCCATTAACCAGACCATTGATCTACCAGTGTTTTTTTCCGAATTTTGCCAATAGTTGAGAGTATTGCCTCCTTAGACATACATAGACAATTGAGATTTTACCTAGACAGGACCAGACCTATCCATAAATCTGAATAACTTTTCATTTCTTTTTCTGGGCCCAAAATGGGGAGAGGCCGTTTCCAAGGTTACGTTAAGATGGCTAAAAGACTGCATAAGTTTAATTTATTCCCTCCATAATGAAGCCATGCCAAAAGTTAAAGCTCACTCCACTAGATCTATGGCAACATCTATAGCATTCCACTCCAGGGCTTCCAGGATGACATCTGCGCAGCAGCTACTTGGGCTAAGTCTCATACCTTTATCAATCATTACATATTGGACCTGGTCTTCAGAGGGGGAGAGCTGCCTTCGGCTCAATGGTACTCAAGAATGTTCTTCCATAAGGACCACCCATGGACCTCAAGGTAGCTTGGGATTCTGTCCCATCATGGATGAATGGAAAGAAGACTAACAACATTAGATAAAGAAGTTGTCTTACCATCATTTTCCATCTGTGTTGTTAATCATCTTTCATTCATCACTTCCCACTCTCCATCCCCCCTCTAAAGGCTCCTGGGGGATGCTTTGGGTCTAAGAGGTGTAGGGTACTTGCACAGAAGTGGTCTCTGCTTTACTTCCCTTTCTTAGCAAACACAATCTAAGGTAACTGGGAGAAGGGCATTCTGGGTCGAGACTTAGGTAGAGTGTTTTTTGGCTGGCATGAGCTTGGTAATAGGCTGACGTGGTTCCGAGGTCTCGGAACCAAACCCATCAGTGCCGGTTAAACTATTTCTGGCTCCGTAAAGTCTGCTCTTCAATTTTTCCCTTAGAACTTCTCTACTTGCAATCTAAACAGCCTATTCTCTATCTCAAAAGCTCAGCACTTGCTCCTAAAGCATTTTTATATAGGTAAAGTACTTGTATACTAAACAAAGTACTACATTAGCCTAGAATCCCCTTGAGTACCCATTTCCCTGTAGGTCCCTTCTGATTCAGTTGCACAGCAAACTTTATCACTTTTTCTAGCATGTCGTAGGGTCAGTTGCTAGCGTCCTCTCCTGTTCAGTAGGTGAATCTTGGCATCTTGAGGCAATGTTACAATTGCCTCATGTGCACAGACAACCCACTCCTTCTCCCACAAAACACAAATACATTTGAGAGATGCAACTATATAGCCAAACTGGAGGCTGAGCTCTCTCAACTCAGGACTGGCAAGATAAGACAGGAGGAGAAGGAAACCACGCACACCACAAATCCAGTTTCACATAGAACTATCACAACTGCAAAACAAACACAAACACACAAAGACATACTCGGAGGCACTGATCAAAAATCTACCAAAACTACAGAGGCCTCCATAGCAGACACCCAAGCAACTGCCACCTCAAGACATAAGACATGCAACACATAGCTCTCAAAGTCAGTGTGCTAAACAGTCACAGCCCTTAAGGCCAAACACAATGCCAGACACACTTGTTATAGGTGACTCCATAGTCAGACACACTGACGTCCCACTCACCAGACTGAACAAGGAAAAGATCACAGTAAGCTGCTTGTCGGGCGCTAGAATCCGTCACATTACACAAGCATTCAGGTCACTCCACAGCAAGTACAAGTATGACTCAGTCATTGTCCATGCCGGTGTGAACGACCTGAGATGTACCTCCCTGGACTACATGAAAAGAGACATAGAGGAGCTCTCAGATTATGTAGCCCAGGCCGGTATGACCCTGACCCTGACCCTGAGCAGTATCCTATCCTCACCAAGAATGATGCCACAATACAGAGACAAAATGATCAGCTTTAATAATTGGCTTAATTACTGGTGTCATTCTAAGGGGATCCAATGTCTGTCTGCCTGCGATGACATGCTTGACAAGCCACGCTGCTTTGCAAGGGACTGCTTGCACCTGTCACACCTGGGCTTCTGTATATTGGCAAAGGCTTTTGCCACCCCCATAGTGCCTTTTTTAGGCAAAGCTCAAATGATAAACCTACCGCCCTAGAAAACAAAAATGGAAAAAAACTAAGGGTAATACTGCTGAATGCCAGAAGTCTAAACCTCAAGATGCACGCCCTCGAAGCCCTCCTCAGTATGGAGAACATCGATGTATGTGCTGTGACTGAAACCTGGTTCAAGACTCCTGAGAGCACCCCAGCACTATCAGGTTATACCTCATATCATGCGTTCCGGCCCGAACCACAAAAGGAGGGGGAGTATCCATATTCATAAAGGATACCCACACCACCAGGTTAGTGGCAACGCACGAAGCATCGGAGACCATCCAGGTGCAATTAACCATAGGTTAGCATGCTACAGACCACCCTCTCAAACTCAGGAAACCCACAGAGCCTTCCTTAAGACACTGGAGAGTATGAATGTCTCTCCAAACACCATCATATTGGGTGACTTCAACTACCCAAACATAGACTGGGAACATTACTCGAGCCGCAACACCCTAGCCCAAAGGTTCCTGGAGTTCATAAACTCAAATGCTATGGAACAACTAGTCACCATTCCCACAAGAGGAGAAAATATACTAGACCTGATCATCACAAACATGGGGACAAAATGCTCCACACCGGAAGTATATCCCTCATTGGTGAGATCAGACCATAAATTAATCTCACTGGAGATCCACATCCCGCCCCCAACCCCAGCAAAAAAGACCACAGTGAAGAACTTCTCAAAAGCAAACTTCATACTTCTTAAGACTGGAGTGGTATCCTTCAAGGCCCCCGAGCCAGTGGAAACCACAAACCACGCTGCTGAATCCCTTACAAATGCCTTCTACGAGCACCTCCAGGAATGTATGGATCAAGCAATCCCTAATAAAATCAAGACCCTTTCCACCAAAGGCAGGCGCCCGGTCTGGTGGACCCCAGCCATAAACAAACTCTACAACAAGAGGAGAAAGCTACTACATGACAGAGCAAAATCTCTAAAAGGGAAGGCATCTCTGATCAATACTAGCAAAAAACTACGATCACTCATAAAATCATCCAAGGCCAACTTTGAGAGAAAAATCGCTAGAGACAAAAGACAATCATAAGGCCTTCTTTAGCTATGTTAGATACCAGGGTGGAAACTCCCAGATATGCTCAGAATTAGTCCAAAATGATACAAAAATCACTGAACCCACAGACATTGCCAACATACTGGCAGACAGGTTCAGTGCAAATTTCTCCCCTCCCTCCCCCCCAAAAGGAGAAATATCTATCCCACCAGAGTCTAGCCTCCTAAACATCTCAGATGCCCAGGTGAGAGCTGCTCTCTCTAAAGCAAAAAACACAGCATCAATGGGACCGGACGGTGTCCCTGGCTGTGTGCTACACAAACTCAGAGGAACTAAACCCACACAAGGCTGCTGTTTAATCTTAGCCTTACTACAGGATACGTACCCAAAGAATGGCGTACGGCAACTGTGGTCCCACTCCACAAAGGTGGTGCTTCTACGGACCCTGGAAATTACCGCCCCATAAGCTTGACTAGCCTTGTCTGCGAAGCTATTGAGAGGATCATAATGGAAGTCATAAATAAAGACATTGGGGGACCTACAGACACTGGATCCTACCCAATTTGGCTTTGTCAAGGGCAGATCCTGCCTCTTGAACTTGGTCAACTTTTTCGAAACAGTCACTAAGGCCATTGATGAGGGTAAGGCAGTTCACACAGCCTACCTTGACCTAGCAAAAGCGTTCGACACAATACCCCACTCGGGCATCATAGAAAAGCTCACCAGCTTAGATGTAAACCCATATGTCACAAGATGGGTTGCAAACTGGCTCAAGGAAAAGAACCCACAGGGTTAGAGTTGCTGGTGCCATGTCAGACTCTAAGCCGGTCACGAGCGGTGTCCCACAGGGCTCAGTCCTGGGCCCCCTCTTGTTCGGCATTTATTTTTCTGAAGTGCAGGCAAACATAGGGGGATTGTGGCTGTCAAAATTTGCAGATGACTGCAAACTGGGCACCATAATTGACACTCCATCAGACACAGACATCCTCCAGAGAGGTCTCATAGAAATGGATAACTGGTGCCAGAGCCATGGCCTTAAGCTAAATGCCAAAAAATGTATAGTCATACCCTTTGGGAAAAACAAGGTAACCCCTAATTACCACATAGATGGTAATCCATTAAACACGGAAGAAGTCATCAGGGACCTGGGGACCCAAGTTGACAGTAACCTCTCTTTTGACACTCACATTGCCAAAGTGGTTAGGAAGACCACCTACATTGCCCACCTGATCATGAAGGGATTCACATCCAGATCAGGAGAGGTCATTGTACCCCTGTACTCTTCACTTACCAGACCAATGATAGAGTACAATGTCCCATTCGGAATGTACCTTACCCGACACCTGCAGCAGTTGGAAAGACCCCAAAAGTTCCTCACCAAAAGGATAAAGGGGCTCAAACATATGTCATACGCTGCCCGACTGAAGAAACTCCAGCTCTATTCAGTCGCATACCGTCTGCTCAGAGGTGATCTGTGCCTGACATACAAGGCCATGTCCAACCCGGAATTAATGGACATGCTCCACCTCAAAAAATCCAAATCCACCAGAGCCACGAGAGCAAGAGACTTAAACCTCAACACGGATATAAATAGGATGTGCTGGAGGGACAGATTCATCACCCAGAGACTCCCTACACTATGGAACAGAATCCCAGTCCATGTGAGGCAGAGCCCCTCACTGACTCTGTTCAAGAGAAATCTTGACGAGTGGATGGGAGATCGTAGGTTTACCCTGGGAATCATCTCTGTGTCACTGCTGGACAGAGGCACAGCAAACTAATGGGTATAGTATTCTCATCCTAAGGGGTGGTGAAAGCCACACACACTCTGGCTAGGCTTATAAATGCCCTAGGGCAGATAGCCTAGTATGAACCTATGAACCTATGAATGAAAGAAGATGAACAACACAGATGGAACGTTAATGGTAAGACATAACTTCTTTTTTTTTTTTCAGGACTACTTTAGGACTAAAAAGTCTCTTTCGGGGCTATTTCATGAACATAAGACAAAGTCCTTTTCAGGACTAAGGGGACCTCAGTACAGGACTAACTACCGCAGATGTTCTTCATTCCACATTGCTGCAGTCCTAACACTTGGGTAGTCCGCTGTCCCAGTCGGCCCGAATACCAAAGTATATGGCTGACGTCGGTCAAGGCGCATTAGTCTGACGTCAGGACGTCAGGGTACAAATGCGCATGACCGACGTCATATCCTCAGTCTTTTTTGCCGCATGGTCCGATGCAGAAGCAGTTTTGCGAGTGCAGGTTGGCATTCTGAAATTTTCTGAAGTCGGAGTTTCAGACCGAATCAAAGTTGGCTAAGTACCCGTTAGAATATTTTGGTTTTTTCTTGCCTCAGTATTTAACCGGATGTCAGAAAAAGTGAATAACTGTATTTCTTGTGGGAAACAGATACCTCATAGGGATTACCATACCTTGTGTATACCTTGTTTAGGGCCTGAGCACGACGTTGTTGGATGTCGCTCGTGCTAGATTTAACAAACGCACTATAAAGAGAAGGTTAGACTGTGCCAGGTTAGTTTTTGGGAAGCGTTGTAATTATAAAATGCCGTCGGTTGCTCCGGCCGCTTCGTCCAAAAAGCGCAAGGACAAAGCAGCAAAGCCTAGGTTGGAAGAACCGTCAGTCCCGGACGTCGGTTCTTTAGAAGGCTCAGTGGAGCCAGAGGTTCTGCCAGGAGTTTCTTTGGAGTCTCAGGGAGAGACTTTACTGTTACAGGATGTGTCCTCTCAGGAGGTAGGCCAGGCTGAAGGGGCTTCTCAGGTGGCTGTTCTTCCCTCTCTTCCTAAGGTGGTTAGAGCCTCCCTTCTGTTTCCAAGGCTTCTTTGAGAGGCAGGCCAGGTTTAACTTCAGTGCGGGTTTCTCCTAGCTCTTCAGGATCTTTGCCTAAGAAACATATGCTTAAAATGGCAGAAGATTTGATTACTATGATTAGAGGTTCTATGCCCCCTCCTGATAAGAGGCCTAGGGTGGAACCTGAGCTTGAGAGTTTTGAGCAGTGTTCGAGGCTTCTGTGTCTTCGGCTGAAGTCTTGCAGGAGTATCCTCCTTATTCTGATTCTGATGTGGATGATTCTACTCCTTCAGCTTCTCCTCCTGAGGATTTTTCTTTTTCAGAGACTCTTCATTCCATGCGGGAGCATTTTAAATGGGAAGGTCAAGATTTCTCTGATTCCAGGAAGAGGCTTAGGGAATTATTGTTTTTACCCCAGCATAGGCCTTTAGCTATACCTCCTGTTCTGGATGTGGTGGAAGATGTTTTTGCAGAGGCTTCCCTGAACCCTGATTCTTTGCCTCCTGCCCCAGTTAAACCAGATAGGTACTATAGGGTGCCTGAAGCTCATAAGTATCTTTTTAAGAGTCCTAGGGCAGACCCGGAAACTGTTTCTCAGGGGCCTAAAGGTGTTAAGGCTTCTGTTGTTAAAAATCCTGTTCCTCCTGATAAAGAGGCAAGGGCTTTGGATAGATGGGGAAAGAAAGTGTATACTTCTTCCACTTTAGCCATGAGGGCGTTGAATTGCCAGTTTCACATGTTAAAATATCAAAATTATCTCCTTTCACAATTGAAGTCTAAGGTGGATGCTCTGGCGGAAGGTATTGAGTGTAAAGAGTTGCAGGATTTAGTTCATGTGTCTGAACAGGTGGGTAAGCATTCCTTGCAATGTGGTTTTGATGCTGTGCAGGCCTCCTCGAGGGTGGCTGCCACTGGTTCTGTTCTTCGAGGCACGCCTGGTTGAGGGATCAGAATTTAGCTGAGCATGTTAAGACAAGGGTTTTGGATGCTCCATTACAGTCTGACGTGTTGTTTGGTTCGCCTGTGGAAGCAGTTTTAAAGAAAATGGAGGACAAGGCTAAGTCTATGCAGACTGTTAAAGATTTTTTGCAGGTTCAGCCTCCCAAGTTTAGTAGAAATTGGCCTGCTAAGGGATGGACATATCCTGCTTATGATTCCCAGTCTAGGGGTAGGTCTAGACGTGGTAGGGGCAGAGCTCAAGGTTCTTTTAGGCCTAGAACAGGGAGTTCACCTGCTCAGTCTTCTGGTGAGGGCAGGGGTCAGTCCTTTCGTAAACAGACCCAATGACCTGCCTTTTCAGCTGCCAGTACATTCTCGTCTGGCAGCACCTTTGGGAGGAAGGCTGGCTCTTTTCAAAGAAAATTGGGATTTAATTACCCAAGACAGATGGGTATTGGATATCATTCACCACGGTTACAGGTTTTATTTCCATACCTTGCCTCCTTTCAAAGGCATGCCAGACATTCCTCCTCTACAAAGAAAAGAGGCTTACAAGCAAATTTCTCTGTTACTCCAAATAGGGGCCATTCAGCCGGTTCCTGTGCCAGAAAGGGGCCTAGGATTTTATTCTCGCCTGTTCCTAGTACCAAAGAAGGGGAACACGTGGAGACCAATTTTGGATTTATCTATCCTCAACACTTATCTGGACATTCCCAAGTTCAAAATGTTGACGTTACAACAGCTTTTACCTCTGCTGGGAAAAGATCACTGGATGGTAACTTTAGATCTCAAGGAGGCTTACCTTCATGTGCCTATCAGACTAAGTTGCAGGAAGTATCTGCGTTTTCGAGCTGGGAATTCCCATTATCAGTTCTCTGCATTGCCCTTTGGCTTATCTACTGCCCAGAGTATTCACAAAGGTTCTGGCTCCAGTGATAGCTTACTTCAGGCTAAAAGGAATACAAATCTATCCTTACTTGGACGACTGCCTGATTCTGGCTCAAGAAAAGGAAGACCTTTTACAGCATTTGGAATATGTGATAGCAGTGCTAAGATGCCTAGGGTATTCTGTGAACGAAATAAAGTCCAGTCTAGTACCCTCTCAAGACATGTGCTTTCTGGGTGTGAGACTGAATACAGCAGCCCAGATGGCCTTTTTAACCCCGGACAAACAAAAGAATCTTTCCATTTACTTCCATCAACTATCACTTCAGTCCGGGCTGACTGCAAGGACAGTCCTTCTAGCCTTAGGGTTCATGGCATCTTGTATTCTGGTGCTTCCCAATGCCAAACTGCATATGAGGAAGCTGTAATGGTATCTCAAAAATGTATGGACACAGCACTGCCAGGATTTGGACACTGTCATTCAAATAATACCTTGCATTCAAAAGGAATTTTTGTGGTGGGCTCAGGAATGTCACCTAAACAAGGGACTCTCTGTGACCCGGCCAGAGGCGAGTCAGATTCTAACGACAGATGCCTCAGACATTGCTTGGGGAGCTCATCTAAATGGAAAGTGGATACAAGACAAGTGGCCTGCCAGACTACAGCATCTACATATCAACATGAAGGAGATGTTAGCAGTCCAGTTTGCATTAATGGCTTTCAAGGAGTTACTTCTTCCAGGGCAGGTGTTGATTCTAACAGACAACACAACTGTCATGTGGTACATCAACAAACAAGGGGGAACACATTCTTACCCGTTATGCAGGCAAGCAATGATTTTATGGGAGACTGCGCTCAGCTTGCAACTGACTCTTCAGGCAAGGTTTCTGCCGGGAGCACAGAACTCCTTAGCAGATGTGTTAAGCAGACAAATCATGGATCCCCACGAGTGGAAACTGGATCTTCATGTATTTCGAAATTGACAGTGTCATGTGGAACTCCAGACATAGATCTGTTCGCTTCTCCACTAAACCACCAGCTGCCAAAGTTTTGCACAAAGAGGTTTCATCACACAGCTTGGAAAGTGGATGCTCTTTCTTTCAGTTGGAAAAATCTTCATGTGTATGCCTTTCCACCTCTGCCTCTTCTCCCAAAGGTGCTCCTAAAGGTCAGACAAGACAAGCCAAGGATGATTTTAATAGCTCCAGATTGGCCTCGGCAACACTGGTACCCATTACTGAGGAGTCTGGTAAGGAAGCCTCCATGGCCTTTACCTTTGATTCCGCACCTGTTGTCTCAGAGGGACGGTCATCTGCTCAATGTCAAGCTTCACTCTCTTCATCTAACAGCCTGGCATACTCTGTTTTGAAACACAGCAGGTCTCAACTTCCTCAACAAGTTTTAAATGTGATTATGGAAGCCAGAAGACCTAGTACAAGGAAAGTGTACGCAGAAAAATGGAAGAGATTTTTATTTTGGAGTGCAGCAAAGAATTTGGAGATTTCTGAGCCTAATTTGAGTGTGGCTCTTCAATATCTTACTGAGTTATTGGACAAAGGTTTGTCTTTCTCTTCCATTAAGATTCATGCTGCAGCAATTTCAGCTCACTATGATTGTGACCCACCATTGTTTTCGCATCCTTTGTTCAAGCAATTTCTTAGAGGGCAAAGAATATAAGACCCCCACGTAGAGCTCCTACTCCTGCTTGGGATCTCAATTTTGTGTTGGAGAAACTTACTCTACAACCTTTTGAGCCTGCGGCTACTGCTGAATTGAAATACTTGTCATGGAAGACTGCTTTTTTGTTGGCCATTACTTCTGCAAGAAGGGTTTCTGAATTGCAGGCCCTTATGGCGGTAGAGCCTTTTTTGATTTTCCATAAGGATGGGGTATCATTACGTACTAATCCTTCCTTTATGCCTAAGGTGGTTTCTAGTGTGGCTTTAAACCAAACTATTCATGTGCCTACTTTCTATGCAGATCCCCAAAATAAGGGGGAAAAGATTTTGCACACTTTAGATGTACACAGGCAGTTGCGTTATTATTTAAGCAGGACTAAGGATTTTAGGCAGTCTCAGCAGTTGTTTGTTTCTTTTGCTTTGAGTTCTCAGGGCAAGCCTGTGTCAAAACAAACTATTTCAAAGTGGATTGGGTTTTGCATTGCATTTTGTTATTCCCATCATGGCAAGGAGATTCCAGCTGGGATTAGGCCTCATTCCACTAGGGCTACTGCCACTTCAACAGCATTTCTAAGGGGGGGTGGCAACTAAGGATATTTTGGAGGCAGCTACTTGGAGTTCAGTGCATACTTTCTCTAAGCATTACCACCTTCCTCTCTACTCTAAATCTAGGGCTGGTTTTGCCACAGCTATTTTGCAAGGCATGTTGACAGCTCCTGCTTCTTTATGATTTGCCAGCCTCCCTTACCTCTGCTTTGGGATTCTACCCAAGTGTTAGGACTGCAGCAATGTGGAATGAAGAACATAGTACAGTTTTGTACCTACCATAAATGTAGATGTTCGAGGATCCACATTGCTGCAGTCCAATTACCCTCCCTCCTTCCCCTCTGTGTTTAGGGGTGGTTGTGTGGGTGAGGTTATACTCTTGTAATTTTGTATATATTGTACATATTTTTGGTGCAGGAGTGTTTGGTGTTTTTGGTTTTGGCCTTATCTTTTTAGGGTCTTCTGACATCTGGGGCAAGAAAAGACTGAGGATATGACGTCTGTCATGCGCATTTGTACCCTGACGTCCTGACGTCAGACTAATGCGCCTTGACCGACGTCAGCCATATACTTTGGTATTCGGGCCGACTGGGACAGCGGACTACCCAAGTGTTAGGACTGCAGCAATGTGGATCCTCGAACATCTACATTTATGGTAGGTACAAAACTGTACTTTCCTCTACCTCAAGTGGACACAGTGAGATTTTCCCGATACCTCAGCCCCGTATTGGGTTAAACACTACCAAAATTAGTCCTTATCAGGACTAAGGTGTTCTCAATACAGGACTGACTACCACAGTCTCAAGCACTCCGGTTGTTTTTTTTTTGGGCTAAAACACCAAATTAATTCCATAGCAGGACTAAGGGGACCTCAGCACAGGACTGGCTGCTGCAGCCACGAATGGGTACCCCAACTTTGGGCAAAAACGCCACCAATAAAAGTCCTCATCAAGACTCTGACCTTGAAG